>NC_053497.1:31712450-32062450 GCF_905171775.1 Rana temporaria | reverse complement strand
CCTGTGACTGCAACTTGCTTCCCCCGTCAGCTCTGCTGGATGGATCCGGTTCTCCGATGCTCGGATGAATGTCTCTCGGTCTCTGCAATCCGGCCACTGTCACCCGGGCACCCTCAGATCACTTGCCCCAACAACCAGGATTGTTTTCCCCTGTGTCTCCGCGTCTCCAAGGCAACCAAAATACTAAACAAAACATCTCTCTGCATTACCAGTATTTGGTCACTAGATGGCTCCAAATACTCAAACATAGCAATGTCCATAGACGTTGTATTAAAGTATGCAAACACACATCAATATACAAGAATGTCAGCGCTACAATAGCAAAAAGTTAAAAATATTGCATTTTTTTCAAAATTGTCGCTCTATTTTTGCTTATAGCGCAAAAAATAAAAACCGCATAGGTGATCAAATACCACCAAAAGAAAGCTCTATTTGTGGGAAAAAAAGGACGCCAATTTTGTTTGGGAGCCACGTCGCACGACCGCGCAATTTTCTGTTAAGGCGACGCAGTGCCGAATCGCAAAACCTGGCCGGGTCCTTTAGCTGCATTTTGGTCCGCGTCTTAAGTGGTTAAATGTAACTATATTGCTACACTTAGGAGGCGTCTCTTCTTTTTTATACTCTGTAGCAACTGCAGGATTTTGCTTCTAATCCCCTTGTGGATGGACATTTTGCACATTGCTATAATCTTTTTATATGGACTATAAACTGAAGAACTTATGAATAAATGGTTGTGGAACAAATCATTTGAGTTTCCATTATTTCTTATGGGATAATTTGCTTTGGATTACAAGCATGTTTCCGGAATGAATTATGCTCGTAATCCAAGGTTTTACCAAATTATATATATATTATATATATATATATATATATATATATATTTTACTGCATTTGGTGTATATTTGAATAATAGAGGTAGAAAATTTGCTATAAGAAATTATATTGCATTTTTCTGCTACCACATATACTGCACAGAAAGTACTACACGCAATCACCATTAAACTGACAATGCCAGCATGCGGTCACTTTCTGCACCCATTCACACTTGTGCATTGTGACAACACACCTGCACTGTGCAATTGATTGTACAGTAGAGCAAAACGCACCACCTTAGTGCATATACCAGGTGTTGTGGTGCGTTAAAAAAAAAAAGTATGGGGGGGGCGTGACCGGAAGCCAGCCTGGAAGGAAGCATCCCCTGAGAGCTCCTCTCCAGCCCGCAGCGAAAAGGCAAAAAACGGGGGTAATTCCGGCCATCCATGGGCGGATCGCGGACCACCAGGTCCACTAAGGCTCGGGGAACATCCCAACCCCCGCCAGGCTCATCCTCGACCCTGAAGCACTACTTTCGGCCATCCGACATGCCGCCGGGCGGAGGAGACAAGATGGCGCCGGACGCAGCTGCTTTCAGAACAGGGACGTCTCCCCCTCGCTCACCTCACCATCCAGACTCATCCCCGACCCGATCGAGGACATCCGATTCGCCGTCGAGCCCGGATGGCTCCCAGCAGCCGGTGAGTGGATCCCAGCATCCGCATCTCCCCGCCGCAGACCACGCGGCACAGGCCGCGGCTTTCTATGGCCCCCAGGACACTCAATGTACGGGGGCCTTCCCCCGCCTGCTCCGCACTGCCCCAGACCCTGAGTCGCAAAGCGGGGAACAGCTCTCCTCACCCACATTTAATCGGGAGGATTTCCCGGCCCTGCAAGCCACCGCCACCTCCCAGGCCTCCATAGGCTCTCCACGGCTAGGCAGCTCCCCGGCCAGTGTTAGGCCGCAATCCACCTCTCCCACAGCACAGGGGCCTATTCACCCGGCCATCCATCTCGGGGCCGGGGATAGGAGAGGGACCTCTCCCCCCTCATATGCCTCAATGGCAAGCACTAGTGCCCCGTGGCACGGAGGGGCCCCCACCTCTATGGAGGTACAGGCTCGGGCCTGGTCCGCATCATGGGACGTATCTCAGCAACCCCCCCCCGAGGCCAGAAAGCATGGAGACTCGGGTCCCAGCCACCAGCCACCCCCCATCAACCCACTCCATCCCACGCATGACACCGGGGGACCCTCCCATTATCCCCCTCCGCCATGGCAGTCCTATATGCAGGCCTTCCCCACGAAAGATGACTTTAAACAGTTAATTGAAGACGTCAAGGCGACCTGCCGCGCTGAAATTCAAGTTCTCCATACGGGACTCAAACACTTAGCTGACAGAGTGGAGATGGCAGAGGAGGAGATCCAAGAGACTAAAATGGCAGTGCACCGCACACAAATCCAGGCATCAGATCATCATCTTATGCTCAGAGACATGCAGCGGCACATCGAAGACCTGGATAACAGGGGGCGCCGCAACAATGTCCGCATACGCGGTCTCCCCGAAACGGAGGGGGCCGAGGACCTGCAGCTCACCCTCCAGAAACTATTCAATGGCATTCTGGGCGAACCAGCAGACAAGACCATCGAGATGGATAGGGCTCATCGAGCCCTCAAGCCAAAGGGCCCTGCCTCCAAACCACGGGACGTCATATGCCGTGTAAACTCCTACCCACTGAAGGAAGCCATAATGCGCAAAGCCCGCCCCATTCGTAACCTAGTCTTCAACAATAACCCACTACAGCTCTACCCGGACCTTTCCTGGATTACCCTCCAGAAACGGCGTCTGCTTCAACCCCTGCTCCGCACCTTACAGGACAAAGACATTGTGTACCGATGGGGTTTCCCCTTTAGCCTCTCCGCCAGCCACCAGGGAACTTCCGCTACCTTACGCTACCCAGAGGACCTGGACACCTTCTGCAACACACTGGACATCCCTGTCCCCCAGCTGCCAGATTGGGACCTTGTGGCTACACCACCCCCACCACCGGTGGTCTGGCAGAAAGTCCCGCCGCTTAGGCGCCCCAGAGGCCGCGACCCTGGCCGCAACTCCCCCAGGCACAGGCCTACATGAGATGGCCACCCTGGCCACGAGAGCCGCCCTGAGCGCTACAAGAAGCTTTCAAGTTTTGTTTTTGCCCATTGTTTACATTTTTGGTTTTACCCCCGGTTGCCCTAGCCTTACCCCTGAGCTATACATCGGGCCAGTCTCGGACGAGACCCCGAAGAGGCTACCCTTCTGATTACGGACCCCCCCATGGCTGATAGCCTGAAAGTTCCTTCTTCCCCAACCCCCACGGTGGAATTTATCCACACCACCCCCTTGCCCCCCCGACCCACATTTTTGGACTCTCTGGTCGGGAGGCCCTCAAGGAACTGTTGGGTCCCGGGGGCCCTCGGGCCACCTGGACCCCTATTGTTAAATAATGTTGTGTTCTTCCTCTGTTTATTTGCTTACCTCTCTCCCTTTCTTTCCAGATATCTCTCTCTTCTCTTTCGAGCAGGCAGGACCCGAAGGCATGCCTCGGTGGCTGCCGGCCCGGCGGCCCCTCCATCCACCCTCCCAGAACCGGACGTACCGCACCTGACTCCAGCTAAGTATGACTCACGACCACACCACCCACAACATGGCTAAGTTGCTATCCCTGAACGTCCACGGGCTCAACTCTAATAAGAAACGACATTTAGCACTAAGGGAGTTCAGGCAGTCGGGGGCAGAGATCATAATGGTACAGGAGTCGCACTTCTCCAAGGGTGACTCCTTTACGTTCGCGGCTAGATATTTCCCCTTAATATACCAGGCCTTTAGCTCGCGCAAACGGGCAGGGGTTGCAATTCTGGTCAAACGGGGTACCCCCTTTACCTGTACCGACACCTACATTGATCCCCTGGGCCACTTTATCATCCTGAGGGGAACGTGGCATTCGAGAGACATAACCCTGTGTACCTTATACGCCCCCAATGCCCATCAGCACAGATTTCTGGGCCGGGTTCTCGCCCGCCTGGCCCGTTCCCCCCACGGTTTATTGGTGGTAGGAGGGGACTTCAACCTACCCCACTCAGCAACCTGGGATCGCCTGGTAGTGAACCCCCGAGCCTCTCAGACTAGGGCCCTGCGGGACTCTAAGCTCTTCCGCCAGCTCACGAGGAAACATGCTCTATTTGACGCATGGCGGGCGCTTCACCCAGGAGATCGCCAGTTCACCTTTTATTCATCCCCCCATCACACACACTCACGCATAGATTACTTTCTAGTTAATAATACCACGCTACGTGCTACCAGTTCCGCACAGATACTACCCATCTCCTGGTCCGACCACGCTCCCATCACGTTGTCCCTTGACCTGACCGCTCCCAACCGCAGGCCCTGTAACTGGCGACTGAATGATTTCCTCCTGAAGCACATCCCCTCCAAAACGGAGATAGAAACTGCTCTACAATTGTACTTTAGCGAAAACGACACGCAGGACATATCCACCACCACACTATGGGCCGCTCATAAAGCGGTAATCAGGGGACGCTGCATGGCCATCTCATCGGCCCTTAAGAGGAACGCTGAGTCAGCTAGGAAACAGGCGGAAGCGCTGCTTCGAGCCCTAGAATCCCGTCTCCAGACCTCACCCTCCCTGACGCTTCTTAAACGCATTACCCTAGTGCGGTCGTCACTCCGGGACCTCGCGCTGGGTCGAGTCGAGAAGGCCCTTGTCCGCCTTCGTCAGGTATACTATGACAAGGGCAATAAGGCGCAAGCTCTATTAGCAAGGAAGCTAACCGACCGCTCCCTCGCTTCCACCCCGCACCAGGTCCAGGACAGATCGGGCAACACCATATCCCACCCGCAAAGTATTGCGGACGCATTCGCTGCATTTTACGCGGATCTGTACAACAGGCCTGAAATTCCTCATAACCCACCCACCCCCGACCTACTTGATAGGATGACACAATACCTGACACAGGCGGGCATCCCTCGGCTACAACCAGAGGACCTGATCTCCCTTAATGCCCCCATCACGGACGAGGAGCTAACCCGGGCCATTAAGGCCCTCCCCGCCCACAAGTCCCCAGGTCCGGACGGGTTTCCATACGAATATTATAAGACCTTTCTCCCCACACTTCTCCCCCACATGACTAAACTCTTCAACGCCTTTCTACAACAGACCCCCATCCCGCAGGATATGCAGCGATCATTCATCACCCTCATTCCTAAACCTGACAAGGACCCCTCACTATGCGCAAGCTACAGGCCAATAGCCCTATTAAACTCAGACCTCAAAATCTTTACGAAGGTCCTCTCCCTCCGTTTAAACGTAGTCTTGCCCTCCCTGGTCCATAAAGACCAGGTGGGCTTTGTCCCCCTCCGCCAAGCGGGGGACAATACGAGAAAGGTGATTGACCTAATTGACGTGGCGGGCAGGGAGGGCTCGGAATCTTTGCTCCTAAGCCTGGACGCAGAAAAGGCGTTCGACCGCCTTGGCTGGCCCTTCATGCTCGCCACGTTGAAACACATGGGGTTTAGAGGACCTTTTCTCCAGGCGGTCCGACACCTCTATACCAACCCGATATCACAGGTAAAAACTCCCTTTGCCACTTCGTCCACCTTCCCTGTCACCAATGGAACCCGCCAAGGGTGCCCGCTCTCCCCCCTACTCTTCGCTCTGTGCGTCGAGCCCCTAGCAGCGACGATCCGCGGTAACCCGGACATTCGGGGTATTCCAGTAAGGGGGAGGGAATTTAAGATCTCCCTCTTTGCTGACGATATTATTCTAACATTGACGCGCCCCCGCATCTCCCTGCCCAATCTTCACGTCGAACTTGAACGATACGGGGCCCTCTCGGGATACAAAACCAACACCTCCAAGTCGATGGCCATGCCGATAAACATGCCCGAACCAGAGACCCTACACATGCAGTCGGTATTCCCATATCACTGGGAGCGAACCTCCCTGAAATACCTGGGGGTCCATCTGACCCCGGACTTTGCATCCCTGTACCAGGCCAACTTCCCCCCCCTTTATAGCTCGATTAGGGCGCTGATCCATAAATGGAAGCCCCATCAGATATCCCTTCTGGGCCGGATAGCGGCCATAAAAATGGTGATCCTCCCAAAGCTGCTATATCTGTTCCAGACCCTTCCCATCCCAGTCCCATGCGCCCATTTGCGAGCCCTACAAGCGGACCTCCTCCGATATGTGTGGAACTACAAGCGCCACAGGATCCCACGCTCGGTCATGACGGCGGCGCGAACCGAGGGAGGCCTGGCCTTCCCAGACCTGGTGAAATACTACCAGGCCTCACAGCTACGAGCAGTGGCATCATGGTTCCCCCAGAAGTCCTACAATAGGTGGACGGAGGTGGAAAAGATTTGGCTGGCACCAATTCACCCCAATAACCTCCTCTGGAACGCGAACGCGTCAGTGGAGCCAGGACGGTTGCTAGGCTCCATGCAGCAGCTTCAGCGCATATGGAGGAGGCTGGCCCAAGACTGCCGACTGAAATCTGATAGTTCCCTGCTGACTTCCTTTCTCTATAACCCTAAAGTACCGACAAGCCTCACCCACCCGATGTCATGGCCCTGGGCCTCGCGAAATTTATTTCATTTTGGCCATTTAGTAGATCCCAGGTCCCGCACCCTACACTCCTTCGCTGATCTTCAAGCCAAACATGACATTCCACGACAAGCTTTCTTCAGCTACCTACAGATTCGCCACTACGCCCACACAGTAGCCCCTCGGCTCCTCTTCTCGAAGCCAACCCCATTTGAGCGCATTATACTAGAGGGCACAGCTCGAAGGGGCCTTATATCAGACATATACCAAATTTTAAATGAACACTCCTTCCAACAAAACGGTAAACACGCCTATATGCTTCGATGGGAGAGGGAGCTTGGGGAGGTGCTCTCAGAGGAGGAGTGGGGAGCGGTTTGGAGACAGGCGGCCAAAAGCTCTATCTGTACCCTTTATAAGGAGAATGCATACAAAGTGCTGTTTTTCTGGTACCTGACCCCGGACGTGCTCCATAAGATCTACCCTTCCACCTCTGACCGGTGCTGGCGATGCAACCAAGCTAGGGGCACACTGTTTCACATATATTGGGCCTGCCCCTTGATTGTCCCGTTCTGGACTCAGACACGAGAGCTCCTGACCCGCCTCCTGGAGGTGCCCATACCCCTCTCCCCGAAACTATTCCTTTTGGGCCTGTCCCAACCTCGCATAGCCAAACCTTATAAGAAGCTGTTAAGACACATTATCACGGCGGCAAAGTGCTTGATAGCACTAAACTGGAAAAAACCGATGCCCCCATCCCAAGAGGCCCTCTACGTTAGGGTCAAGGATGTAGAACTCATGGAGAAAATGACGGCTAGGATCCGGGACAAACTGGAGGAACATGACCTTGTCTGGGAGAGGTGGCATGTGAGGGAGGACCCGCCGTGAGCCGACGACAGACCACCGAGGTATGCTACCACACCCACCCCTCTTGCCTGCCTTTCACCCTCCTCTCTCTCTTTTTCTATCCTTTCCTTTTTCTTTTTTCTCTTGTCCTTTTTCTCTCCCTCCTCACTTGCCTCTCCCACTCACCCATCCCCCACCTCCTCTTTCCTTTCTCTCTTTTGTTTGAATCCTGTTATTATACAAGCTACTGATAGTACGAATAACTATGAAACCACTGTGTAAGCACATTAAGCTGGAATTGTATACCTTTTCTTTTCTCTTACACCAGATGTGTTGCCATATTTTGTACTGTCCTTTTTTTTCGAAAATAAAAAACTGTTATTTGAAAAAAAAAAAAAAAAAGTATGCGTTTTCTTTTACAAAATAATTTATTAATAAAAATTAATTCCAATATATTTTTTATTGCTTTTCTTACGTTTTATACAAACAAGATACATATACAAAACAAATACAAGTATCTTGATTACAAATATTCAATCGGACAGGTTAGGTGAACAATAAGATGGTTACATCATATAAAGCATAAAAAATAAAGAAAAACAAAACAAAAAAACAAAACAAAGGGATAAAACACAAAAAGATGACTTCCGAATTCAGCAGATCGTAAAAAATAAAGTCCAGAAATCCAAAGATGCAAAACCTTAAAGCGGAGGTCCCAACAAAAAGTGAACCTCCGCTTTTCGGAACCCTCCCTCCTCCGGTGTCACATTTTGCAACTTTCAGGGGGAGGGGGTGCAGATACCTGTATAATACAGGTATTTGCACTACTTTCGGGTATAGACTCCCGCGGGAGTCACGCCCCTTCACGTCACCCCCCTCCGCTGTCTTATGGGAAACACACTGGTCCTAGGAGACAGCGGGGACCAGTAAGGACGCGCATGCGCAGTAGGGAACCGGGCAGTGAAGCCGCAACGCTTCACTTCCCGATTCCCTCACGGAGGATGGCGGCAAAGGAAGCCGAAAGATGAGCGATTGCTCGGCTTCGGCTGCCGACATCGCGGGCACCCTGGACAGGTAAGTGTCCATTTATTAAAAGTCAGCAGCTGCAGTATTTGTAGCTGCTGGCTTTTAATATTTTTCGTGGGACCTCCACTTTAAGATTATGAATTGCATTGCGTGATGAACCGATACAGAGACACCCAAGCATAATGTTGAAGATCATGAAACATTTAAGCATAGTGTCAGTGAATGTCTATATTAGCAAGTATACAATACGTCGCTAGGATAATGCGAACATGCTCTGCGATCTGGTGGGCGTTAACACAGCGGAGAAAGACAGTGGTGGGCGGTCACATGACCGCTGATCGGGGATAAGAAAGGCGGTATTTATAAGAAGAATTTTAGAAAATGGCATATATATATATATATATATATATATATATATATATATATATATATATATATATATATATATATACACACATATACACACACACACACACACACACACACACACACACACACACATACATATATACACATACATACACGGTATATATATATATATATATATATATATATAAAAATAAATAAATAAAATAATATAATGCTAGCAGAGCGGCTGACGGTGATTGGGAACAGTAATGTGTGCACTGCTCAGAACAGTGATAAGGGGAGGGCGGCTCTCACACAGATGACAGGCAGAGGGGGAGGAGGAGACAGGAGAGCTGCAGATGACAGAGGCATGTACAGTGGGGATCGAAAGTTTTGGCACCCCAGGTAAAAATTTGTATTAATGTGCATAACGAAGCCAAGGAAAGATGGAAAAATCTCCAAAAGGCATCAAATTACAGATTAGACATTCTTAAAATATGTAAAAAAAAAAGTTAGATTTTATTTCCATCATTTACACTTTCAAAATTACAGAAAACAAAAAAAAATGGCGTCTGCAAAAGTTTGGGCACCCTGCAGTTAATATCTTGTACTGCCCCCTTTGGCAAGTATCACAGCTTGTAAACGCTTTTTGTAGCCAGCCAAGAGTCTTTCAATTCTTGTTTGAGGTATCTTTGCCCATTCTTCCTTACAAAGGTCTTCCAGTTCTTTGAGATTTCTGGGCTGTCTGTCACGCACTGCTCTTTTAAGGTCTATCCATAGATTTTCAATTATGTTTAGGTCAGGAGATTGTGAAGGCCATGGCAAAACCTTCCGTTTACGCCTCTTGATGTAATCCCCCGTGTATTTTGAGGTGTGTTTAGGATCATTATCCATTTGTAGAAGCCATCCTCTCTTTAACTTCAGCTTTTTCACAGATGGCATCAAGTTACCATCCAAAATTTGCTGAAATTTTATTGAATCCATTTTTCCTTCTACTCGTGAAATGTTCCCTGTGCCACTGGCTGCAATACAACCCCAAATCATGATTGATCCACCCCCATGCTTCACAGTTGGACAGAGGTTCTTTTCATTAAATTCTGTGCCCTTTCTTCTCCAAACGTACCTTTGCTCATTCCGGCCAAAAAGTTCTATTTTAACCTCATCGGTCCACAGAACTTGTTTCCAAAATGCATCAGGCTTGTCTATATGTTCATTTGCAAAGTTCAAACGCTGATTTTTGTGGTGAGGACGTAGAAGAGGTTTTCTTCTGATGACTCTTCCATGAAGACCATATTTGTACAAGTATCTCTTTATAATGGAATAGTGTACCACAACTCCAGTGTCTGCCAGATCTTTCTGGAGGGATCGTGCAGTCAAACGTGGGTTTTGAATTGCTTTTCTCACAATCCTGCGAGCTGTTCTGTCTGATATTTGTCTTGGTCTTCCAGATCTTGCTTTAACTTCCACTGTTCCTGATGACTGCCATTTCTTAATTACATTCCGAACAGAGGATATTGACATCTGAAAACGCTTTGCTATCTTCTTATCGCCTTCTCCAGCTTTGTGTGCGTCAACTATTTTCAGTTTGTTTTCTAGGCAACTTCTTAGAAGAACCCATGGTGCTGATTGTTGGGGCAAGTTCAGATAAGTCTGGGCATTTAAAACCTTTGAGATTGACATCACCTGGTCTTCCCAGACGATGATTGAGAACAATCCATGACACTGGCAGGTCTCAGCTTTGCAAAGGGGGCCGTGCATGCTATAAATTCTGCAGGGTGCACAAACTTTTGATGACGCCATTTTTTGTTTTCTGTAATTTTGAAAGTGTAAATGATGAAAATAAAATCAAACTTTTTTTTGACATATAAGGTCTAATCTGTAATTTGATGCCTTTTGGAGATTTTTCCATCTTTCTTTGGCTTCGTTATGCACATTAATACAAATTTTTACCTGGGGTGCCCAAACTTTCGATCCCCATTGTAAACTGACCATGGTGTCAGGGCTCAGCAGCCATGATACACCCTGATCAGTTTTGATAGGGTAGGAGGGAAACTGGCAGAATAAACCAGGTATTACTGTGCTGTATAAAATGCTTTATTAACCAAAATAAATAAATATTGATCCTGTTTCTTTAAACGCTTTAAAGAATGAATGTATGCAGCTGTCCCTTTAAGTGGATTAACCACCTCTGACAAAAAAAAAAAAAAAAAAAGAGCCTGCAAGACAAAGGCATAATGAGCAAGTATGCATAGCATACTCGCTCATTATGTAGTACTTACCTGAGATTGAAGCCCCCGCAGCGGTCCTCGTTCGCCTCCTCTGATGCCGCCATCTCTCCCAGAGTGACTTCCGGGTATCACTGCTCCGGCGCTGTGACGGGAGCCGGTGTCCTGCCGAGAATTGTCCCCCGGCGGATAATGCCCGCTCTGTACTGCGCAGGCGCAACGGACCTCTGAAAATCGCTAAAGAAGAACACAGCTGTCAATCACATGAGCACAATATTGTGCTGCATGCTCCCGATGCTTGCTCCACTCTGCAAGGGGCGGGTGTAATACTATTATATTGTGTAAGGGGCGGATAGCTACAGCAAGGGGCGGATGTGTATTACTATTATATTATAAATAGGGTAAACTCCTGCGCTGTCTGAAAAGTGAAGGGAAGGGGAACAAACTAAAAATACTGCTGCAAATATAAAAGTCTACCTCGATAGACTAAGGTGAAACAGAAAAAATTAAAATACAATACTTGCGCTGTAAAGTGTGGGACAAGAAGTGTATAATAGGCGGTAACGTTTATAAGTGACTAGTGAAAATATTATTTGGTGAGAACAATATTATAAGGCATATATAGCAATGAAACTAATACAAGGACAGTCCTTAGTGAAAAATCTGCACTCTGAGGAGGTCCAGATCCAGTGCAGTCCTGCCGTGTATTGGTGTGCTCCAAACAGAGATAAATCCTAATCTCCAACGGTGCAGGTGTTGTGTAAAAATAAAAATCAAAATAAAAATGCAAAAGATACACTTTAGGAAAAGAAACACGGAAAAAAGTTCTGAAGAAAATGTATATAAGACCCTTGGATCCGTAATATAGGTGGAATAGGATAGTTGAGCCAACACCAAAGTTACATGTAAACACCTTTGGTGAACCCAGCTGCTCACCTCGAATTGACCACAGTATGTCCAGGTCAAACTGGTCTAGATGGTTACAGTCCACAAATAACACACGTCAATCTCCATCCGATGTTTAACATGAAAAAACAGAGTAAAAGGACAAAAAGAGGCTGATGGTGAAATACCGTCACAGAAAAGATTGGCAATTGGGATCTTGGCGGGTGGGAGTGCACTCACATGTAGGTGAGAGATCTCAGGCTCATATCCACGAGTGCCGCACTCGTCAGTCCCTCTATCTTTCCTCTGCTTCTTTCTACTAGTTCTCGGGGTTCAGATGCTGGCTGTTTTGGTCTCCTCAAGATTTCTCAGTGTGTAAAGCTGTCTCAGCTGCTGTGGGCTTATGGTAACTCCTATCCCTCTCTCATTGGCTCAGATAGAGCGCTCAGGTGGCGTTGTGATGGGAAAGAGGTGAAAGAAACATACCCATAGTATACCCCAGTCAGCAATGTAAACAGGTTTTATTAAAAACAAAAGTTAAAACTCACATGTAAATACAGGAACTCTGCAACAATCCTTACGAGTGGCGAACTCGTATGTCCGTTCGTCAGATGCTGTGGTGTGTCCTGCCTACCAATCCCGACGCGTATCGTCACGATCACGTGACTTCATCGTGACGATACGCGTCGGGATTGGTAGGCAGGACACACCACAGCATCTGACGAACGGACATACGAGTTCGTCAGATGCACTGTCCTAGTTCCTGTACTACTTTTTGCGATTTCGGGCCGCGATTTACATTAAATTGCGGCCCAAATCGCGCATTTTACCGCGATTTTGAATTCGCAGCAGTGTGAACCTAGGCTCAAGCCAATTTCACCAAGTTTAAAAATGGCAACTGCCTTATATACTAATCTACAGCTATGGATACTTTGCCTGACTGTCATTACAACTTTAGTATACTGGTACCAATGACACCAGTATACTACAGTCTGAATGACAGTCAGGCAACTAGTATCTTCAGGTCAGCAGTGCCAGCCCCCAACTTCTCCCATAACAAGCTTGTATTCATCGATATACAACAGCTGAGGACACAGCCTTTAGCTACCCCTCCTTCAACACAAATACTAAGGGTCTTTTAGATGGTGATAGAATGCCAGTCTGGTGCTACAGGTAAATGTACATCTTCACAAAGCAATACTCAGTTGTGGTGCTCATCACCCATTCAGTGTCAGACATCACACACCCCCTTATACCACCACCTATGTGCATATATGCTGTTAAGTAAAGGAGCACAGAAAACCTATTAGCCATCACCCAAAATAAACACCTTTTGCATAAATAGGTATTACGAGTCTACCAAATTGTGGTGATATGCGACAGCACCTGCAGTGCAATGCCCCAGGCACATTACAAGTGGACTGGGTATCATCCCCCCCCCCATGCCAACACAAGGGTGACAACTATTCATCCCAGTATGGCCTCTGATAAACCCCTCATTCACCCCAGCCAGCGCCATTTTTGTTTCGGCATATTTCATATACTGCACTGTCCCAGCAATGACATGCATATAATGATCACAAATTTTTGTTGTCTGCACATTGTTCCAAGTTTAGAGCTTGGGCTCCTGTTAAAAAGCAGTCTTAAGGTTGAGGCTGGATGGCTTTCCTCAAGTAACCAGAAGACTGATGACCTTCCCCCAGACTACCTCCAAGCCTATGCTGACTCAGCCAAAATTAGAGCCATGGGTAGCCCCTGTTGAAGGTGGAAACTTGGTAAACCATGACTGCAGCCAACCAGATACAGTCCTTGGTCAGGATTTCTGACAAGGAACACCACTTACACAAGTGTGTGACTACGTATGTGATCGCTTCTGCGTGTGAACACACAGGGATGGGGGAGTTTTACTTTATTATTTTCACTGTACCTTTAATTTTTTTGATCTCTTTTCTTCCTATTGTTTACTTTCACCCTTGACCAGAAGTGATCTCATCTTTTATTGCCTCTGACCCAGCAGGCATGCCCGAGAAACACACACCAGGGTTATGGATGATATCTTCAGCCATAATTGCAGCAGTAAACCACAACATATCTATACTGCAGTCAGCATGTGGTAATTAGAAGTCGTCACTTGTCTCCTTACTCCTAAATACAGAAAAGCCTTGGATTGCAAGCATAATTTGTTCCGGAAGCATGCTTGTAATCCAAAGCACTTGTATATCAAAGCAAATTTTCTCATAAGAAATAATGGAAACTCAAATGATTCGTTCCACAACCATTTATTAATAGGTCCTTCAGTTTATAGTCCATGTAAAAAGATTATAGCAATGTAAAGGTTTTTTGTAACCATAAAATGTCCATCCACAAATGGAAACCTCCACAAGGGGATTAGAAGCAAAATCCAGCCGAACTAGAGTATAAAAGAGAAGAGGCGCCTCCAAGTGTAGCAATATGGTTACATTTAATGAAGGTACAAGATTTAGCATTCACATGGTTGATTAAGAGAGGCTCATCTAAGTATGCAGGGATACAGGGTAAAGCAAGCCACATAGACCGACCGTCCTCACCACCGTCAGTCTGAAACCGGGAGGACTACCCCACAGTAGAGCGATGTGAAAGCGAGGCTTGAACCGTTTGTGGGGCACAGTGTGGAAGGGACGACGACATCAATGGCGGTGGGGAGGATGGTCTATGTCAGTGATATGCAATTAGCGGACCTCCAGCTGTTGCAAAACTAAAAGTCCCATCATGCCTTTGGGTGTCAGGCTTGAGTCTTGCTATGCCTCATGGGATTTGTAGTTCTGAAACAGCTAGAGGTCCGCTAATTGCATATCCCTGGTCTATGTGGACAATTTTACCCCATATGCCTTCATACATCGATGTGCCTGTTTTAATCAACCAAGTTGCTAAATGTTGTACCTTCATTAAATGTAACCATATTTGATACATTTAGAGGCACCTCTATTTTTATACAGGCATACCCCGCTTTAAGTACACTCACTTTACATACACTCGCGAGTAAGGACATACCCGTAAGTGCCTTACAAGTACTGTACAGACATTTTGCAGCCGCGGTAGAAGGAACTGAAGCTCAGAGAGCATAGCCCACCCTGTTCCAGTGTGCCTTTGACACCCCCACTACAGCCCCTGAGACCTCAACTACAGCCCCTGACCCCCCACTACACCCTAGAAGTGAAAAAAGGTGTTGTTTCACTTTAAGTACATTTTCGTTTTACATACATGCTCTGGTCCCATTGTGTACTTAAAAGTGGGGTATGCCTGTACTCTGTTGCGACATGACGCTGCTTTTATATCAAGACATCGCTTGTATACAAGTCAAAATTTATTTAAAAAAATGAATAAAATAATTGCTCGTCTTCCAAAAAGCTCTCAAACCAAGTTTTACGGTACAGACCTTTGTTGCACTCCTGCCATTCCATCTGCATGAGTTTGAGAATTTAGCCTCCACCAAGAAGCCACCATTACGAAGTACCCCATTTAGAAAACCTGTCCCTTTGCCCGGGATGTTGATACATTTTTCAAATAACTGCCAAACTATTTAAAAAAAAACATACCACTCAAAAGAGGTCATTGACATCCCAAAGCTATAGTTTACATGGATTAATTGGTCCCGTGGACAGTAAACTGTTCATTATCTACACAAAACCTGTTTGGTCAGATGCCTCTATAAAGCAATCATAAAATGCAACAAATCATGCAATTGTCTCTACAATCAGATAGCCGTGGTGATGTCATGAACAGTACACACTCTCTGCTCTTCGCCTTACATAATGTAAATTAAAGCATGGCCTCCTGAGCAAATGCAAATTGAGAAATCTTTTGCAGGGCTCAAAGTCCTGCATGACAGCAGCAGATCCAGCTACAAGCAAAGAAATTTGTTTGCCCCTTTAATACATGAAACTGGGTACAGTGCAGGTGGGTCACACTTGCATTTCAGGGAGCAAGCTTCTAAAAAGGCAATTATCCCGACTTGCTGCCCAATTAGTAACTTCGTACCCGCATGTGAGGCGCAGCAGGGACCAGTCTTGTAGTCATAAGATTGGGAAAGTATATCTCCACTTGAAATTCCCAAACAAAAAAGGTCAGTTAACCCATGCACAGCCCCACTACATTAGGAAACATTTGTCATGTATGTTGCACTACATCAGGGATATGCAATTAGCAGACATCCAGCTGTTGCAGAACTACAAGTCCCATGAGGCATAGCAAGATTGACAGTCACAAGCATGACACCCAGAGGCATGATGAACTTTTAGTTTTACCAGACCTCCAGCTGTTGCAATTTCATATCCCTGCACAACACGTGAATGGAGCCTTACAAACAAAATTAGTTAAGTGATAAGTGAAAAAGGAGGGCGCTAGAAAAGTAATTATAAAAAAATCATAAATATTAAATATACTAAAGTGAGAAAAATACAAATCATAAAATTCTCCCAAGTGGATAAACCAGTGATAAACAATTAGTGGCAATACATTTTTAAAATAAATCACCAAAAAGTATTGCACACATAATATAAGTCCATAAAGAAAGTGTTTGACTCTAAGGAAAAATATACAAAGCAAAAAAAAAAAAACGTGATTTCCAAAATCCATCCACCAACAAAAAACAAAATCTTACTGTAAAAGGATTATTATCCAGACAGTGCAAACTTGTTCCTTGACCATACTCAAGGATAAGACACCCAAAGTGCACAGAAGGGGAATGTGCTTACCAGACTCAATTGATCTTTTTGATTAGAAAAAGATCTCATGCGCTTAGCAGGAACGTGCCTGCACACTTGGCCATAAACGGGAGATGTGGGTATTGGCTCAAGACCTCCATTGCAGAGCCAAAACTTCCATAGTGCAAACCATTTAACAAAATGACAGAAGAGGCCAAATGGCCGCTTACATTAAAAGGGGGCTGCAGACTCGTAAGGAAAAGCACTTGTGGTTCCTCCACGGCATGCGTTTCACCAGTCGGAAGCTCAAGCCAGATTGCCAGATGTGACGTAGGGAGTACACGTGACCAGGCTGCGCCGCGACATACGCTTCGTAAAATTAACGTCTTCAAGCAGGCGTGCCTGGTCACAAAAAGTCACGTGATTTATACTCGGATTGGGAAGGAAAGTTAGTGTGAGCCAATAGTAAATCTTACTCGACTGCAACCACAGTTCCGGTCTGCGCAAACCGCCGGACACACAAATGCCTTGTAAAAATCTAATTGTACACAAAAACATTTAATAAAAAAAAAAACATTCCCTCAGCGGATGGATAATTAATTAGGCAGGCATTAATATTATGCGGGCAATATTAGAAACAAACCATAAATTTACATATTAAAAAAACATAACAACAACTCCTAAACCCACAAGAGAGAAAAAGATGAAAACATTTGAAAATGTAAAAATCCTCAATACTCCCATTATTCCACTAGATGGAGACCTCTAAATGGATACTAATAGGAATACACCCAATAATTTTACTAACAATGAAAATGAATATTGAAGGTTCCTATAATTAATTGAACCCATATTAAATCTTAAATGGGTCAAAATTAATTCCATAAGGTAACATAGAAAGTGGAGAATAATTAGTTCTCCATTTTGCTCTCCCTAATATGTAAACACCAGATATATAAATGTTAAGTCCACTCAAAAAATGTAAAATATATTAAAATAACCATCTAAAAATATATATGTTAATTTATACCAAACATAATTCATTGGATAAAAAACGATTTAGATCCATTTCGATATTTAACCCATAGGGCTGCATACTCTGAAGTTTATATAGCCACCTGGTTTCATTTTGGGACACGGCTCTAGTCATATGTGTTCCTCTCCCGTGGCTAGAAATGTTGTCTATACCATAAAATTTGCACAAACCAGGGTCACTCTTATGGTGGCTTTTAAAGTGTCTGGACACACTGCTTTGGAAATCCCTTTTTTATATTCGCTAGATGTTCATAAATTCTTACTTTAAGTTGGCGTGTGGTTCGGCCAACATACTGGAGTGAACAGGGGCACTCGAGAACGTATGCAACATGGTCAGAGGCACATGTAATCAAAGGTTTAATTTTAAATTGTTCTTTAGTTATATTTGACTGAAAATGAGTGATCTTTAGGATCTCCCGATTTTCTCGTGGTTTGACACGCCTTACATCTAGTACAATGATGGAAATCAGACCCATCTAAAAAAGGTAACCAATTTTCTAGGAAGATCTGGTACATTAGGGGCTATTTTTTTCCCGAAGACCAGGGGCTCGTCGATAAAAGAACTTGGGTTTGGAGGAGATGGTAGATTTTATGTCATTATCTTTGAGCAGGATGGGCCAACACTTTTTGAAAATAGCTTCTACTTATCGGAACTGTATGAAATCCCGACACAAAAGCCAGTTCACCACCAAATTTCTTTTTCAGCTTAGGTACCAGCAATAATTCCCTATCCAATAAGGCAACCTGAGATTTCACTTTCCCCAGTAATTCAGCATTATAACCCTTTTCTAGAAATTTACCCGTCAGGATATTTGCTTGCGACTCAAAATCATAATTTACACAATTATGTCTCAATCTCATGTACTGCCCTTTAGGAACAGCTCCAATCCATTGAGGAGGGTGACAGCTCGTGGTAGGTACAAAGCCATTGCGGTCCGTAGTTTTAAAATAAGTTTTGGTCTCAAAGTTATTACTTTTTTTACTGATGGTGAGATCTACATAATTAACAGTATTGAGACTAGACTCCGCTGTAAATTTTAAACCATAGATATTGCTATTCATATATGCCAGAAACCCACTTAAATCAGTCTCAGTCCCCTTCCACAGCAAGATCACATTGTCTATGTATCTCCTGTAAAAGGATAAGGACTGGTTCCTATTTTGAAAAAACTTTCATGTTCCCATTTATTAAGTACCACATTTGCAACACTGGGAGCAGAACGCGCGCCCATAGATACTCTGCTAATTTGGCAATAGTACTGGTTATTGGCCCAGAAAAAATTACTCATGGCCAAATCCAAGCCTCTAATCAGATATTCAATTTTAACTAAGTTTGAGCTTAGATTGATAAGTGCCCACTTCAATGCATCTAGTGCAGGGATATGCAATTAGCGGACCTCCAGATGTTGCAAAACTACATCATGCCTCTGGGTGTCATGCTTGTGGCTGTCAGAGTCTTGCTATGCCTCATGGGACTTGTAGTTCTGCAACAGCTGGAGGTACGCTAATTGCATATCCCTGATCTAGTGCATCCACATGTCGAATGTTTCTATACAAAGACTCGATATCCACTGTGACCATGAGTGTCGTCTCAGTGGCTCGAGTGGACTGAAGTGCTATAAGGTCCCTACTATCTTTGAGGTAGGAGGGATACTAGAGGTTTAAAATAACCGTCTAGATATTCTCTCAACCGTGAAAATAAGGACTCAATCCCACTTATAATGGGTCGCCCTGGAGGATTGTCTTTATTTTTATGTACTTTGGGTAATATGTACAATACTGGCACTTTGGGAGCATGAATCATAAGATATTTTGCTTCTTTCTGGTCTAAAATGTGTTTAACCAATCCTTCAGTTATCCAATTTTGTAGTAATTTTAATTGGACTGTAGGATTCGCATTTATGGGTCTATAAGTAGTAGTATCATCGAGTAGTCTCTGCATAGTAGTATTCTCTAGACAATAACACTAATCCTCCTCCCTTGTCAGCGGGTCTGGCCACTATTTGCTTATCATCTTCAAGCGACTTAATACCTTGCCTAATATGGTGACTAGAGAACGGTTGAGATTTCCATCTCCCTTACCTCGTCTTGCACCATATTTCTAAACACTTCTATATGGTAATTAGTACCTTTTTAGGGTTAAATACCAAATTATTCCTAAGACCACTATGTAGGCAGGGTTTTGACTCCCCACCCTTACACTTGTGGTCTGCCCTGCAAAATGCTTTTTTTATATTTAATTTGCAAATATGTTTTTCAATATCAATAAAAACTTCAAACTTGTCAATGTTTTTGTCTGGTGCAAATTTTAGCCCTTTGTCAAGTACTTCCAATTCTTGATCTGAGAGATGTACTCCTGCCAAGTTAAAGATCCCTTCACTGGTTCTTTTTCATTCTGCCTCTTCCTCAATATTCTTTTTTATATTGTGGGGATTTTGGAGGAATACGATAAGGCTCCTTCCATCCAATAAAGTGCCCGTAAGAACCAGATCCGATCTGTTGCACCTACTTCCAATTTGATGGGCTTTATATACCAATTTCTTGCATTATGAAGGAATCAGAATTCAGAAAAATAAATGCTAGTCATAGGACCATACGCATTTTATGGGGGTGGATGTTTGTCAGTAGTCCTTTCTAAACACAACAGGGGTGAGATCACTGTACAAACATAACTTGTGTTAGTACAGCAGTTTGTCTTCTAGGTACTTTTTTTTACCAACAATGAACAATCCATTCACAAACAAGACAATATAGGATTAAATTTGTTTATTACAGTTAACTCATTTCTCAGTGGAAGAGTTTCTCTATGCACTGCATCGTACACAATCATATGGTCTGGACTCCATTACAAGCTCAGCCTTCAAATGATGGGAACACCTATGGAGAAAAAACAAATCATGAACAGGCTGCATACAATTCTTGCTTATACAGAAGTTATTTTTTAGTCAAATTGTAGCCATTGCTTAGAAGCAGTTTAAAAGTTCTATTTTTTTTATAAGGCAGTAGTAATTCCCATGGCATGTGTTGCTGCTTTCTGTCATACCCAATTGGGGTTTCATTCTATAGGATTAGAACACAGGTGTTAAAGGGCACCAATGCTGGCATTTCGATCACACCTCACATGAATTCATTGCAATGCCATAGGATATGTTGCATTTTGAATGGCAAATACAAAGGATTACTACATGTGGTGTGATGCTAAAGTGGGGGGAAAAAAAAAAAAAGTTTTAACTGCAGCTCGCTATGGGGGCACCTGAGCAAAAGCTTCCTGTGTTGCTTCAGACACAGAGCCCTGACCCCACCCCTCTTCCGATTGGTTAGCTGACTGAAAGCAGGAGCCAAATGGCGCTGCTGTGTCTCAGCCAATCAGGAAGGAGAAGACAAATAGAAGACACAGCAGGCAGAAAGCCTTCAGCACATCAGGAATGTCCAGCTAGCTAGGGGACAATCCATGTCCTGTCACTTTAGCACTGACCTAAAGTGTTATAACAAGTATATTCTAGGATTATGTTCCTAAAAAATGTAACACTGCTACTGCATGTGTACCATAAAATCTGTCAAAAGGCTCTTCTAGAAAGAGCACCAAACAATTCTTACACCAGGAACTGCAAAAACACAAATGTTAAAAAACGCAGCCCAAGGTTACAGTGCTTGCTGCCAATCTGGATCCAAGTGCATGGTCATTTGAGATTATGGCGTGTCAGAGCGTTTACTAATGCATCAGAATCTATTCAGAGACTCTAGTCCAAGTATCATCATCCACGCTTTTAAAATTCAAAATTGGAGCAGGCGAGGAAAGTAGAATACTTACACTGACAAGAAATATTTTTCTCCAAAGCCAATATAAATATTCTTCTCCAAAGCCAACTGCTACACCTGGGGACACAAATGGAGACAATTGTTACAGCATGCACAAATCATCACAAGTGGTCAGTCACTTTCATGGGAGGCAAAGCCATACCATCTGAAGAGGGAGCGTACTACCTTTTCAGCAACTGTCACCTGAAACATTGCCGCTAAGCAGCTACTGGAAATTGTATTTTAAGTCAAATAACAGTTTCGTCTTCTGTGCACAGTGGTTCCCATCACAAGCTCATATGTCCTGTAAGCTACATACAAGGCAGTAGGGGAAACCACTGTTACAAGGGAGCAAGTGGTAAAGACCTGAACTGAGGTATATTTGCAGGGGTCAGGGAGCTCCAAACCAGCAGAAAGGCAAATATATTCGCACAATTTTGATGAGTCTTTAAATGCCTGTGTATTCTTAAGGTCTATGGACCTGAAGATGCACAAAAAAGGGGAACCAAAATTGTGCAGGGAATACTTTGAATGCAGGTATGACCAGTAGAACTCATCATGCAACTTTGCAGTCCCAAGTTGCACTAGTGGAAACCAAGTATTAGAATGCAATTAAGTTACTTGCCAAGCAATACCTCATTTGGCATTCTATTCTACTGGTGCTAGACAAGTGTGTCAGAGCGTTTACTAAGGCATCAGAATCTATTCAGAGACTCTAGTCTAAGTGTCATCATTCACACTTGTTTCCAGTCAATAGTACGATTCCTTCCAGTTCAACCCACAACTCCTCTTAAACTTACTCCAAGCTGCTTGAAACCACTTTATAACCAAGACCTGATCCATTTGCACAGAATATAACACATTAAGTTGGGTTTCAGAATATACTGAAGACACATGGCCCAAAGACAGGCCTGGATTATAATTGTAATATTGTTTACAGCAAGGTCTTGGAAATGTACCTTTTAAAATAACCACTCCAGGCAGAATCTAGGGAAAAAACATACAAAAAAGAAAACCGTGTTAAAATGGAATGGAAATGCAATAATAAAAAAAAAACCAAAAAAAAAAAACCACTAAAATATAGAAGTAAGCCCTCGTTCACATGGAATGTGGCTTTGAAATTGTGTAAATTAATCTGAAATCGCTCGATTTCAAAGCCATGTCAGTGCAACGTGGACGACATCATGCACAGATGTCTATGCAAGTCACACCTGAAAATTGCCAAAAAGTAGTGCAGGAGCTTTTTCAAATTGATGTGGCACCGCAAAGTGAGCAGCACACCGATTTGAACAGTGCCATTGTTGACCAAGGAACTTCTAAACATTGGACATGTGTCCGACACCAGGAATCACTCCGAAAAACATTTCAGTAGGATTACCAACCATCTAGATGTAGGGGTGCAACGGATCGTCACCGATCCGTGATCCGAACGGGTCACCCCGTTCGGATCGGCACACCACACGATCCGCGGAGCGCTCCGGAGGCTCGGCCGTAGGAAAGTCCCCGGCTTAGGCCTAGCTCCGGAGCGGCGGCCATCTTGCTCCATTCCCGTGTGCTTGTCAGAGCACAGTGTGACACGCCTCAGCGCGCTCACTACAGACCCGGAACTGCCTACAGACATGTGGAGACAGCGTCGGTGAGCTCTGCACCTGCAGGTAGGAGCTACACCATCACCTGGGGAGCATGTCTGTACACCAGGGTGGAGGGGGTGACACCAGGGTGGAGGGGGGTGGATAGTGATTAGGTGGGTGTAACAAGATTTGTATTTTTTTTGCTGATCCGAGGATCGATCCGTGATTTTTTTGATCCGTTGCACCCCTATCTAGATGCCATCACATCCATGAGCATGGAAATGGGGGCTGCAGCGTTGTGTTTTTCTGCCAAAGAGATACTGCTCCTAGATGCAGTGGCAGTGGGGGGGATTTCTTGGCTATAAACTCCTGCGTGTTGATGGACACAAAAGCCAACATGCAAGAAAGTTAAGAGGTGGGGGGGACAGACACCTTTAAGGTGTATGAACTCCCACAAGGTAAGGGGAACCTATAACCTACAATGTGGCAGTGCTGGGCACAAACCACCATGTGTGGGAGGAGGCAGGAAAACCTGTTATATATAAAATTTGCTTTCAAGTCTGCAGAGTATTGCCAGTGCATAGAACGGGCTGTGCCTAGCCTCCTGCAGACCACCCAGTTAGATTTATACAGATCTATTGTGCTGGCAGAAGTGAATATATAGTACATGAACACTACATGTGGCTTATCAGAACGCTGCGGAAATGACATCAAAGTATATCAGTTCATAAATACGTCATCATGTAGAGACCACACAATGTAATGATAGAAACAGGAGGCAGTGTCACAAAGCTTACACCTACCCATTTATTCCAAGGTCATCATTTCTGGATCCTGACCTGCAAGAGAAAGCCATTAATCTCCCAGCAATGGTTATTTTATCAACAGCTGCAAAGACTTGTGTAAATATGCACCACATTGGGGTTTGACTCATGTAGACTATTTTTCACTAAGGTTCTGTATGTCATTTGATTGCACTTCAGGGCCCATTATGAGTGGTATTCTCAGACTTGGAGAATACTTGTGAAACTACATGTCTAGTTGAACAAATGTATTACTGCTATAAGACCATGTACTATGAGAATGGGATGAGGTCATTGTTTGTGAAACAATAATTTTACAATAAAAAAATCACATGCTTCAGTTTTAGAATGGTTTTCATAACAGCAGCCAAATGAACTACAGAGAACCTCAAGTGTGTTGCACACCTGGGATAAGGTAGCTTCAGTTGTCACGATTTACCATAAGGAATTGTGTAATCTGAGTGTATCAGAGCGTATATAAATGAACTTCACAAAGTTTCAGATATTTTTGTCATCACCTACACTCAGACCATCAAGATCCAGAACAGAAATTATGTGGGGGGGGGCAGAATCAGAACTGCTTTGCAAACCTCAGAGGAAAGATGGCAAAATCGGTAAGACTCATTGCAGAGTTCGGGGGAACTCTAAACTGCAACTCCAACCAAAATAAATTGGGTAGAACGATGCTGCAGGAATTCCACTGATGCCCAAGTCACATAATTTAAAGTGGAGTTCCACACAAAAGTGGTAGATTTGTGGGTGTTCCAGACTTCTTTTGCGCCTCAAAAGCAAAGGCACAGTCTGTTCAACTTTAAATATAAGGGGGGGGGGGGGTTGCTTTACAAGGCAGATATACATACAGTGCCAACATGTTCTTACCTTGGCCAAATCTGAAGACCGGCAGACTTTACAGCATGTACTAGTCAAGGAGACCTATAACAAGAACAGAATGTGTTAGCCACAAATGAACGGAGAGAACATGAACACAATCGTGTGCGTGCGTTTGGGGGCGTTCACCGTTAAAGCTCCCCCTTAACCTTGCAGCAATTGGTATTTTATTAACAGCTGCAAATGAAGTGCAGAGGCCAAGACTTGTGTAAATATTCATACATTTTTTAATTGTTCTTATTACAACCACAACAGCAGCCAAATTAACTACAGAGAACCTTAACAGTCTGTGTTGCACACCTGGGATAAGGTAGCAGCAGTTATAGTGTATCAGAACAGCGTATATAAAATTGAACTTCACAAAGTTTCAGAGCATTTCATCATCACCTACACTCAGACTATTTAGATCAGATTTTTTGGGGGTCAGCATCAGAACTTCTTTGTAAACCTTAGAGGGAAGACGGCAAAATCAATAAGACTCACTGCAGAGTTCAGGGAACTCCAACCAAAACAATTTGGGTAGAACGATGCTGCAGGAATTCCAGGGATGCCCAAGTCGCATATCAAATTTGTATAAAAAAACATTTCGCTTCCTGCATTTATGTGGCAGTTTCCAGCAAAGCAGAAGCTTCATAAGTCTGGAGTACAGGCAGGGGTAGATTTGTGGGTGTTAGACTTCTTTTGCTCCTCAAAAGCTCAGTCTGCTCAACTTTAAATATAACATTTTAAGAAAAGTGCTTCTGAAGCTTACCCAAGCATACAGAATGGGAAAAAAATAAAAAACTTTACAAGGCAGATCTCAGTCTGGCAACATCAAAAATCAGATGTTAGACTGAATATATAAAACCGTTCCAACTTGTTCTTACCTTGGCCAGCTCTGGAGACCGGCAGACTTGACAGCAGCAGGTACCAGTCAGGGAAACCTATTATGAGAACAGAATGGGTTAGCCACAAATGAATGTAGAGAACATGAACATCCCATATACAGGTGGCTCATCAGAACGCTGCGGAAATGACATCAAAGTTTATCAGTTCATAAATACGTCATCATGTAGAGACCACACAATGCAATGATAGAAACAGGTTTCACAATGATTTCACTTACCCAATTTCTTTCAAGGCCATCATTTCTGAATCCTGACCTGCAAGAGAAAGGCACAACATAAGATCTCAGCACAAGCCAAAACAGATCTGCAATGCATCACTTTAATATACAAAGGGGTAGATTTTCAGGGGTGCCCAACGGGGGCCACATGTGGCCCGCAGAGCCTCCTGATGTGGCCCGCAACCTTCTCTGGAATGGTGTGGTTAGCAAGCCCAGATTATAGTTTGCCAACCCACCATCCCTGAGCATTATAGTGTTGTGAATGAAGATGGCTGTAGAGGAAGCAAGCGGCATTATACCAAATGCTGGTTTAACCTGCAGGTTTGGTGCGCTTTAAGACAGTGCACCACACCTGCAGGATATAATGGAAGTCCATCGGAAAGTGCAGCTAACCCGCTGGAAAGCCACAGGTGCACTGCTCTGCACCTGTGGGTAAACCACAGCACATCAGTGTGAAAGCAGCCTTATGCCTCATACACACAGTAGGTTTTTCTGGCAGTGTGTATGCTCCATGGCAGTTTTCAAGACAGGAAAACAGCCAGGAATCCCAGCAGGAAGAATGAGAGCATGTCTTCTATTTTCCTGCCGGGATTCCTGGCCAAAGCTCTCGTGACAGTTTTCCTGCTAGGAAAACCAGCAGTGTGTAGGGGGGGTTTGGGTAGAGAAGCTGCCGAACAGGTTCTGTTTTCCCAGCCGTAAAAACTAATCATGTGTACGAGGCATTTGGGCCCTTTCACACAATCAGTTTGACCCAATCGGACCCTCCATTCATCTCTATGGAACAGCAGATGTAAAACAGACTTGTGTCGTTTACACCCACCTCCAATCCACAAAAAAAAAAAAAAAAAAAAAAAAAACCCACACAGAAGGGTATCTGTCCCCTACCATATGGGTGGATCGGAGAGCCCATATTGTGGCCCACGACCAATTAAGTTGCTCAAGTGGCTCTCGCTCTTCAAAGAGGTTGGGCACCCCCTGGTCCATGCAAACTCAAACAAGATGCTGAACTTTTTCAATGCACAGCTGTATACAGGGCTCGACAAACCCAGAAAATGCATCCAACACCTGGGCTTTGACAACCCATTCACTGTTGCATTGCCCCATAGATGCAGTTCTCAACACACCCCCCCATTTACGGCAGGCAAGCAGCAGGGCTCACTTGTCAGGTAGAAGTATTTGGGCAGCTCCTCTTGACAGATTGCTTCCACACATGCAGGTAAAGCAACTATACATCTCTATATCAGCATAACAGGTGCCACAGGGTAGAGGGGAGGGAGGAGAGTAACCACATGTGTGCACTCCTCCCCATCTTGTTCCTGACCTGGAAGCGACATGTAGGACGTCACTTCTGGGTCACTGTTGAGTTGCCCCAGCCAGCAGGGAAAGAATGTAATGCAGTGCGATATGCATTACATTCAGTGGAGCACAGGGGAGACATGCAGGGTCTTTTAGTCCCTGCATGTCTAAGAGAACCTGTAAAAAAAAAAAAAAAGTTAAGTTCTTATAAAAATGTATTGCTTTCAAGTCTACAGCGCATTGCCAGGGCAGTCAGTGTGTTGCGGGGGCTGTGCCCAGGTAGGTTCATGAACATCACATTTACAGGGTGTCTTATCAGAACGCTGCGGAAATGACATCAAAGTATATCAGTTCATAAATACGTCATCATGTAAAGACCACACAATATAATAGAAACAGGTGGTGCCAACGCTCAAACTTACCCATTTATTCCAAGGTCATCATTTCTGGATCCTGACCTGCAAGAAAGGCACAACATAAGATCTCAGCACAACCCAAAACAAACATGCAATGCAGCACTTTAAGAAACTATTAACATAGGGCAGGGATTGATGACCCCCAGGCCACGACAGCGACAAAGTTCAGCCCCGATGCCTGACTACTCCTCACCGCTATGTGAGCCTGGGCTCTGCTTGCCCATCTGATGCCGGGCAGAAGGGACGGACAAGAGTTGACACATCTGCTCTCCTCCCCCTTCTAGTTGTTGACCTGAAAGTGACATCACTTCTGGGTCCCCGTTGACAGTTTCCCCAGCCATCAAAACAAAGAATTGTAAAAATGTGGCTCAGCTGCCTGTTTTATGACCCCCCCCCCCCATGCTGCTAGCACTGGTAAAGGGACTGGAAATATTTACTTGTTTCATTTATTTTTAAACAAATTTCTTCAGTTACAGACCTACTCCAAAATGATGTCAACATCCCAGAAGTCTTTAGGAAGGGAGGGGTTTTCTTGGCTAAACACACCCTCCTGCCTGAGACAATGGCAGATGGATGACAGAAAGTAAATGCTACATGTACCAACCATCTGCCCCCATAAATGCTGGGGGGGGGGGGTTTAAGCAAACTAAAGCATGGAGACATGGACAAATGGGGACGTTGGCTTTGAATATTAAAATTAGTTCAATAGAATTTTTGGTTTGTGGAGCCCAGTGCAACCAAAAATGGTCTCAGGTGAGAACTTAATGAGTCTTTAACATGCCATTAGCTTTGTTAGGACCCGTTTACATCTCAGCGTAGCAAAACCATGCAATTCTGGAACAATCTCAAAATGTGCAACACGTGTTCAGCTGCCATCCATTGTTAAGTTATCATGCCATGGTTTACCATAACAATGAGATGTGTAATCTGAGTGCATCAGAGCGTTTACTTGAACATCAGAGATTTCAGAGACTCTAGTCAAGGTGTCATCACATAGACTCAGACCATTTAGAGAACAGATTTAGGGGGGTGGAGGATCAGTACTGCTTTGTAAACCTTGAGGGAAGACCAAACAGAAAAGGGACGGCAGAAAATAACTGGAGAAGACGGAGTCTACCCCCATTTTTTCCCCCTTCTCCATAAACCTTGTTGTCAGACTATAGACATGTTTATCCCAAGCATTTAGGAATTTGAAGTTGCCAATTTGTAGCTCCTGAGTAAAAAAATTCACGACTCGCACGATCAAAAGCACTCAGAAGACTGCTGCAGTTGGCTGGTCTATGCACACCATTTCCCACAGTAGTAAAGTAGTCTTTGGCTTTGTGCTAGCGGCTTCCAGCACTTCCTGGATGGTCCAGAAACCCTGGGGAGGTCAAAGCATGTGTGCTCCTTCATCAGGCCTGATGAGTGCTTTTTATCTTTTGAACTTGTAAGTTGCCAATTTGTTGTAATTAGGAATGAGCTCCGGCGTGTTCGCACACTCCATGTGCAGAGCCCGCCAGGAAGTCTGCACGGCGCTGCGCTGATCACAGGCAGTGAGTCCTTTCCCGATCTCTGCAGACGAGCATCAGGACAATGTCTCCCTGGCTGTGATTAGCACAGCGCCGTGCCGACTTCATGGCGGGCTCTGCACATGGAGTGTGCGAACACGCCGGAGCTCATCCCTAGTAGTAATGTTTATCTTTTTTTTTTTTTTTTAACGCAAACATGCTACACTCAGAAGGTGCTGCTTGCTCTCCTAATGCCTTACAAGAGGATTCTCTAGCTCCTCAGCAGCCACTGAGCCAAGCACTCCTATCAGATACAGAGACTGTATGTGCCAAAAAAAAGCAGATGTTAGACTAAACATAAACAGTGCCAACTTGTTCTTACCTTGGCCAACGCTGAAGACCAGCAGACTTGACAGCAGGTACTAGTCAAGGAAACCTATTACAAGAACAGAATGGGTTAGCCACAAATCAATGCAGAGAACGTGTGCGTGTATGCATTAAGCTCCATTTTAGAGGGGGGGGGGGGAGGAGAATAGAGTGAGGCTCCGTGCAGCCGCATTGCTGGACGGTGGGACAAGCAAGTGCGTTAAAAGTCAGCAGCTACGCTTTTTGTAGCTGCCGACTTAATGAAGAAGAAGAAGAAGAAAAAAAGAAAAAAAAAAAAGAAAAAAAAAAAGCCTGGAACTCTGCCTTAAGCACAGTTGTCTATATCAAATTGGCATAAAAACCATTTTGCTTCCCGCAAAACGGCATCTTCCATAAGCCTGGAGTAGAGGCAGGGGTAGATTTGTGGGTGTTACCAGACTTCTTTTGCCCCTCAACTTTAAATATAAAATTTTAAGAAAAGTGCTTCTGAAGTTTACACAAGCATACAGAAGAATGGGGGGGGGGGGGGGGGTTGCTTTACAAGGCAGATATGCCGAAATGTTCTTACCTTGGCCAACTCTGAAGACCGGCAGACTTTACAGCATGTACTAGTCAAGGAGACCTATTACAAGAACAGAATGGGTTAGCCACAAATGGAGAGAACATGAACACAGTCATAGTGTGCGTTTGGGGGGGGGGGGGGGGGTTCACCTTTAAGCTCCCCCTTCACCTTGCAGCAATGGCTATTTTATTAACAGCTGCAAAGGAAGTGCAGAGGCCAAGACTTATGAAAACAATTCTAAAATTGATGAATATTTACACTACAACCACAACAGCAGCCAAATGAACTACAGAGAACCTTAACAGTCTGTGTTGCACACCTGGAATAAGGTAGCTGCAGTTGTCATGATTTACCATAAGGATTGGTGTAATCTGGGTGTATCAGAACAGCGTATATAAAAGTGAACTTCATAAAGCGCCCAGAGGCGATTCAGTTCGCATGTGCCGCGCTATATAAGTTTTTCATTCATTCATAAAGTTTCAGAGAGTGTCATCATCACCTACACTCAGACTATTTAGATCAGATTTTTTGGGGGTCAGAATCAGAACTGCTTTGTAAACCTCACTGAGGGGAGACAGCAAAACCAATAAGAATCACTGCAGAGTTCAGGGAACTTTAAACTTCAACCAACACAATTTGGGTAGAACGATGCTGCTTCAGGAATTCCACTGATGCCCAAGTCACACATCTTAAGCATGGTTGTCTTATCAAATTGATATAAAAAAACCATTTCACTTCCTGCACCTGTGTCAGTTTCCAGCAAAGCAGCGTCTTCCATAAGGTTGGGATAGATTTGTGGGTGTTGGGCTTCTTTTGCTCCTGAAAAGCAAAGGGACAGTCGGCTCAACTTTAAATATAAATTTTAAGAAAAGTGCTTCTAAAGCTTACACAAGCATAGAGAAGAATGGGAATACAATTACTTTACAGGGCAGATCTCAATCTGCCATCAAAAATCAGTTAGACTGAATATATAAACAGTGCCAACTTGTTCTTACCTTGGCCATCTCTGGAGACTTGACAGCAGCAGGTACCAGTCAGGGAAACCTATTATAAGAACAGGATGGGTTAGCCACAAATGAATGTAGAGAACATGAACATCACATGTACAGGTGGCTCATCAGAACGCTGCGGAAATGACATCAAAGTATATCAGTTCATAAATACGTCATCATGTAGAGACCACACAAGGGGTTGTCAACCCTCCTTTTTCAACTTAATGCATCCTATGTGCTCTTCCTCTACACGCCGTTATCTGCTCTTGTTTGGATAGATTGAGTGCAGCGCAGCCATTGGCTCCGGCTGCTGTCAATCAAATCCAATGATGCAGGCGCTGGTGGGGCCCCCCCAAGTCGTACATTGGTGGCTATATCCGCCAAATGCTGGACTCATGAGCACGCCCGCAAGGTATCCGACTGCTGCAAAGCTTCGGATCTGGTAACCCAGAAGCGCCATGACATCACTTCCCGGATTACTGGCATAAAGTGGTTGTAAGCCCTTTTTTTCTAACTTTATGCTACAGGCAAGGCTATATTAAGGCTTACCTGTATCTACCCTGATATCTCCTAAACCTGCACAGTTTAGGAAATATCCCCATGTGTCAAAGTCATCGGCACATGCGCACTGGGGCAAACTAAAGCAATGGCACCTACGTGCCTTTACTTCAGTCTTTGCGCCTTTACCGGCAGCTCCTGCGCGAGTGATGTCATCGCTGACAATCACTGTGTTGGAACTGAAATACCCAGAAGCAACTCCAGGATGACATGTCGGCGGCCGGAGGGGGAGACGTGGACCGCTTCCATCGGAGGCAATACATAATGAGCTAGTATGCGATGAATACTAGCTCATTATGCCTTTGTCTTGCAGGGTGTTTTTTTTGAGGGTTTACTTCCTCTGTAAAGGCACCAGTTTTAAAAAAGAGAAAGCATTAAAAAAACACCCATCTTGGTTTTTGATATTTCCAAGTGCAGAGGAGGGATTGGGGCGGTCTTTATACACCCCCCCCCCCCCCCCCGATTCCTCCATAAAGAGTACCTGTCACTGCCTATTACTGTCACAAGGGATGTTTACATTCCTTGTGACAGAAATAACCGATTTTTTTAAATCTACAGAATATGACTGGACAATATCTGCCATCAGCCGGAGAGGTTGCTGAAATATTGGTATAATAGCGGTCAACCCTGCTTTAAAAAGGTGTTGTAAAGGTTTGTTTTCTAAATAGGTTCCTTTAAGCTAGTGCATTGTTGGTTCACTTACCTTTTCCTTCCATTTCCCTTCTAAATGTTTTTCTTTGTCTGAATTTCTCACTTCCTGTTCCTCCTCAGTAAGCTTGCCCCCATCATCCGAGTCATTCTGTTGGGGGTTAGTCAGCCTGCTCGCCCCCTCCCTTGGGACTACATCCCCGCAGGGAGACACTGAATACAGGGATGTAGTCCCAAGGAAGGGGGTGAGCACACTGACCAACCCCCAGCCAGGACGACTCGGGTTATGGGGACAAGCTTACCGAGGAGGAACAGGAAGCGAGGCATTCAAAGAAATAACATTTTTTAGAAGGGAAATCGAAGGAAAAGGTAAGTGAACCAACAATGCACTAGCTTAAAGGAACCTATTTAGAAAATAAAACAAAGACTCACTAGGGGAAATTACCGATCTTTTGTTAATACATTGCATGAACAGAAAATCAGCTTTTCCCTCCCTGACAGGACCGGGAGCTGTGCGTTTACACATACAGCTCCCGGTCCCCGCTCTGCAACGAGCGATCGATTATGCCCGCGCCCCTAGTGGCCAGCGCGAGAGCCGACGTAGAGCTACGGGCTCTTGCGCAGGGGAGCCAACCCGCCGCCGTAAAACGATGGCGGCAAGTAGTTAAATCAGTCTCCTCCCACAGCAAGATCACATCGTCTATGTATCTCCTGTAAAAGGATAAGGACTGGTTCCTATTTTGAAAAATACTTTCATGTTTCCATTTATTAAAGGGGTTGTAAAGACAAAAATATTTTCCTCTTAAATTAAAGTCTGACAGTAGCTGATAAAGTAAAAAGTAATGTTTTTCATTATAACTAGTTTGATACCTGTTGAAATCGAGCTGTTTTATTCACCTCCGTCACGCCTGAATCATTATTCTCACTGACTTCCTGGTTTGCGGTGCGCATTCATTCTTGCTACATCATGGCCTAATGAGAACTACAGTTCCCATTAGGCTTAGCCTCCATGCCTGTGAGGGATAAGAGAGCATCTTCACACAGGGCTGTAGTCATAGGGAGGGGGTGAGCACATTCTGCTTTCCACCATGCAAAACGGCTCAGATGCTGGTGGAAAGCAAGAAGAGGATGGAAAGGAAATGGCATTTTCAAACCTGGATTACTGTATTTTGGAGGTCAAAAGGAAAAACGAGGTAAGTGATATTTAAATGCTCTAGCTTACAGCAATCAATTAATGTTCCTTTAAGTACCACATTTGCAACACTGGGAGCATAACGCGCTCCCATAGCTACTCTAATTTGGCAATAGGTTATTGGCCCAGAAAAAATTATTACTCATTGCCAAATCCAAGCCTCTAATCAAATATTTAATCTGACCAAGCTTAGATTGTTTGATAAGTGCCCACTTCAATGCATCCACATGTCGAATGTTTGTATACAAAGACTCAATATCTACTGTGACCTTGAGTCGTCTTCAGTGGGTCGAGTGGACTGAAGTGCTATAATAAGTTCCGTACTCTGAGGTAGGAGGGATACTAGAGGTTTAAAATAACCATCTAGATATTCTCCCAACCGTGAATATAAGGACTCAATCCCCCTTATAATGGGTCGCCCTGGAGGAAGGTCCCTATTTTTATGTACTCTGTACATTACTGGCACTTTGGGAGCTTGAATCATAAGATATTTTGCTTCTTTCTGGTCTAAAATGTGTTTAACCAATCCTTCAGTTATCCAATATTGTAGTAATAACTTAATTGGACTGTAGGATTCGCATTTATGGGTCTATACGTAGTAGTGTCATCAAGTAGTCTCTGCATTTCTACATAGTAGTATTCTCTAGACAAGAGAAAGGCTGACCGCAGGTAGGAGTCAGGCCACATAAAGCCTGCCCTCCTTTCACCTCCTCCGTTGTCGTCTGGGTCTCGTGTCCCACCCACCCTTTCATTTATTCTTGGTATGCCCCCTTTCAGGCATACCGTCCAGGTGACCTCGGCACACTTTAGGTCAATGTTCTTGGGTTCTGTGGTCCGTTCCATCCACAGGTTGACTACGAGTACAACAATAATCCTCCCTGGTCAGCGGGTCTGACTACTATTTGCTTATTATCTTCAAGCGTCTTAATACCTCGCCTAATATGGTGACTAGAGAACAGTTTTGAGATTTCCATCTCCCTTACCTCATCTTGCACCATATTTCTATATGGTGATTAGTACCTTTTTTAGGGTTAAATACCAAATTATTTGGTAATACCACTATGTAGGTGGGTAGGGTTTTGACTCCCCACCCTTACACTTGTGGTCTGCCCTGCAAAATGTTTTTTTTTTTATATATTTAATTTGCAAATATATGTTTATCAATATTAATAAAAACTTCAAACTTATCAATGTTTTTGTCTGGTGAAAATTTTAGTCCTTTGTCAAGGACTTCCAATTCTTTATCTGAGAGATGTACTTTTGCCAAGTTAAAGATCCCTTCAATTAACTGGTTCTTTTTCATTCTGCCTCTTCCTAGTTTTCCTCTTTCCTCATATTCTTTTGGATATTGTTGGGATTTGGGAGGAATACCATGAGGCTCCTTCCATCCAATAAAGTGCCCATAAGAACCAGATCCGATCTGTTGCACTTACTTCCAATTTGATGGGCTTTATATACCAATTTCTTGCATTATGAAGGAATCAGAATTTAGAATAAAAAATAAATGATAGTCATAGGACCATACGCCTTTTTATGGGGGTGGAGGGTTGTCAGTCATCCTGTCTAAACACAACAGGGGGGAGATCACTGTACAAACATCACTTGTTTTAGTACAGCAGTTTGTCTTCTAGTTTTTTTTACCAACAATGAACAATCCATTCACAAACAAGACAATATAGATTAAAATTTGTTTATTACAGTTAACCCATTTCTCAGTGGAAGAGTTTCTCTATGCACTGCATCGTACACAATCACATGGTCTGGACTCCATTACAAGCTCAGCCTTCAAATGATGGGAACACCTATGGAGGAAAAACAAATCATGAACAGGCTGCATACAATTCTTGCTTATACAGAAGTTAGTATCTAGTCAAATTGTAACCATTGCTTAGAGGCAGTTTAAAAATTCTATGTTTTTTTTGTAAGGCAGTAGTAATTCCCATGGCATGTGTTGCTGCTTTCTGTCATACCCGATTGGGGTTTCATTCTATAGGATTAGAACACAGGTGTTAAAGGGCACCAATGCTGGCATTGCGATCACACCTCGCATGCATTCATTGCAATGCCATAGGATATGATGTTGCATTTTGAAACAAAAAAACAAAACAAAAAAAAAAACAAAAAAAAAAAAGTTAACTGCAGCTCGCTATGGGGGCACCTGAACAGACACAGAGCCCTGACCCCAATCCTCTTCCGATTGGTTAGCTGACTGACAGCAGGAGCCAAATGGCGCTGGTGTTTCTCAGCCAATCAGGAAGGAGAAGACAAACGGACACAGCAGGCACAAAGCCATCAGGAATATCCAGCTACCTAGGGGACCATCCATGTCCTGTCACTTTAGCACTGACCTAAAGTGTTATTACAAGTATATTCTAGGATTATGTTCCTAAAAAAAAGTAACACTGCTACTGCCATGTGTACCATAAAATCTGTCAAAAAGGCCCCAAACAATTCTTACACCAGGAACTGCAAAAAACAAAATATTAAAAACGCAGCCCAAGGTTACAGTGCTTGCTGCCAATCTGGATCCAAGTGCATGGTCATTTGAGTTTATGGCGTGTCAGAGCGTTTACTAATGCATCAGAATCTATTCAGAGACTCTAGTCTAAGTGTCATCATCCACGCTTTTAAAAAATTCTAAATTGGAGCAGGCGAGGAAAGTAGAATACTTACACTGACACAAAATATTCTTCTCCAGAGCCAACTGCTACACCTGGGGACACAAATGGAGACAATTGTTACAGCATGCATAATCCATTATCACAAATGGTCAGTCACTTTCATGGGAGGCAAAGCCATACCATCTGAAGAGGGAGCGTACTAACTTTTCAGCAACTGTCACCTGAAACATTGCCGCTAAGCAGCTACTGGAAATTGTATTTTAAGTCAAATACCATTTTTTTCTGTGCACAGTAGCTTTCCCCCCCCATCACAAGCTCATATGTTCTGTAAGCTACATAAGAGGCAGTAGGGGAAACCACTGTTACAAGGGAGCAAGTGGTAAACACCTGAACTGAGAAATATTTGCAGGGGCCAGGGAGCACCAAACCAGCAGAAAGTCAAATATATTCGCACAATTTTGATGAGTCTTTAAACAATGCCTGTGTATTCTTAAGGTCTATGGACCTGAAGTTGCATCAAAGGGGGACCAAAGTTGTGCAGGCACTACTTTAAAGACCGATATGAACGGTACAACTAGTGGAAACCAAGTCATAGAATGCAAGTTACTTGCCAAGCAACACCTCATTTGGCATTCTATTCTACTGGTGCTAGACAAGTGTGTCAGAGCGTTTACTAAGGCATCAGAATCTATTCAGAGACTCTAGTCTAAGTGTCATCATTCACACTTGTTTCCAGTCAATACTATGATTCCTTCCAGTTCAACCCACAACTCCTCTTAAACTTACTCCAAGCTGCTTGAAACCACTTTATAACCAAGACCTGATCCATTTGCACAGAATATAACACATTAAGCTGGGTTTCAGAATATACCGCAGACACATGGCCCAATGACAGGCCTGGATAATAATTGTAATATTGTTTACAGTAAGGTCTTGGAAATTTACCTTTTAAAATGACCACTCCAGGCAGCATCTAGGGAAAAAACATACAAGAAAAAAAAAAAGTGTTAAAATGGAATGGAAATGCAATAAAAAAAAATAAAAAAAACACACAAATATAGAAGTAAGCACTTGTTCACATGGAATGTGGCTTTGAAATTGTGCAAATTAATCTGAAATCGCACGATTTCAAAGCCAGCACAGATGTCTATGCAAGTCACACCTGAAAATTGCCAAAAAGTAGTGCAGGAGCTACTTTTTCAAATTGACGTGGTACTGCACCGATTTGAACAGTGCCATTGTTGACTAAGGAACTTTTAGACAACATTGGACATGTGTCTGAAACCAGGAATCACTCCAAAAACATTCAGTAGGATTACTAACCATCTAGATGGCATCACATCCATGAGCATGGAAATGGGGGCTGCAGCAGCAGAACTGTCAAGCCCAAGCAGACTTTGACATTGTCATTTGTGACCATTGAACATGCAAGCACTAAATGCGCTTTTGCATTTTATAGGCGTTGTGTTTTTCTGCCAAAGATACTGCTCCTAGATGCGGGGGGGGGGGGGGGGGGGAGAATTTCTTGTCTATAAACTCATGTGTGTTCAGACACAAAAGCCAACATGCAAGGGAGTTTAGAGCGGGGGGGGGGGGGGACAGACACCCTTAAGGCGCATGACCTCCCACAAGGTAAGGGGAACCTATGACCTACCATATGGCAGTGCTGGGCACAAACCACCATGTGTGGGAGGAGGCAGGAAAACCTGTCAATATATATATATATATATATATATATATATATATACATACACACACACACAATTTTGACATGTTTTCCTGCCTCCTCCCACACATGGTGGTTTGTGCCCAGCACTGCCATATGGTAGGTCATAGGTTCCCCTTACCTTGTGGGAGTTCATGCGCCTTAAGGGTGTCTGTCCCGTCCCCCCCCCCCCCCCTCTTAACTCCCTTGCATGTTTGCATATACAGATGTATATTGTGAAACCATCACTTCTAGTTGAACAAATGTATTACTGTTATACGACCATGTACCAAGAACGGGATGATATTGTTTGTGAAACAATTTTACAAAAAAATATAAAAATCACATGCTTGTTTTAGAATGGTTTTCATTACAACCACAACATCAGCCAAATGAACTGCAGAGAACCTTAACAGTCTGTGTTGCACAACTGGAATAAGGTAGCTTCAGTTGTCATGATTTACCATAAGGAATTGTGTAATCTGAGTGCATCAGAGCGTATATAAATGAACTTCACAAAGTTTCAGAGATTTTTCGTCATCACCTACACTCAGACTATTGAGAACAGATTTTTGGGGGTCAGAATAAGAACTGCTTTGTAAACATCACAGAGGGAAGATGGCGAAAGCAATAAGACTCACTGCAGAGTTTGGGGAACGCTAAACTGCAACCAAAACAATTTGGGTAGAACGATGCTGCAGGAATTCCACTGATGCCCAAGTCACATATCTTAAAGTGGAGCTCCACCCAAAAGTGCTAGATTTGTGGGTGTTGCCAGAATTATTTTGCTCCTTAAAAGCAGTCTGATCAACTTTAAATATACTTAAGAAAGGTGCTTCTGAAGTTTACTCAAGCATACAGAAGAATGGGGGGGGGGGGGATTGCTTTACAAGGCAGATATACATACAGCGCCGACATTCTTACCTTGGCCAACTCTGAAGACCAGCAGACTTTACAGCATGTACTAGTCAAGGAGACCTATTACAAGAACAGAATGGGTTAGCCACAAATAAATGGAGAGAACATGAACACAATCATCGCGTTTGGGTGGGGGTCACCGTTAAGCTCTCCCTTAACCTTGCAGCAATTGTTATTTTATTAACAGCTGCAAAGGAAGTGCAGAGGCCAAGACTTGTCAATATAAATCAATTTTAGAATTGCTCATTACAACAGCAGCCAAATGAACTACAGAGAACCTTAACAGTCTGTTGCACACCTGGAATAAGGTAGCTGCAGTTGTCATTTACCATAAGGATTGGTGTAATCTGAGTGTATCAGAACAGCGTATATAAAAGTGAACTTCACAAAGTTTCAGAGCATTTCATCATCACCTACACTCAGACTATTTAGAACAGATTTTTTGGGGGTCAGAATCAGAACTGTTTTAAACCTCACAGAGGGAAGACAGCAAAATCAATAAGACTCACTGCAGAGTTCAGGGAACTCTAAACTGCAACCAAAACAATTTGGGTAGAACGATGCTGCAGGAATTCCACTGATGCCCAAGTCACATATCTTATCAAATTTGTATAAAAAAAAAAAAAAAAAAAAAAACATTGTTTTCCGCATCTGTGTGGCAGTTTCCAGCAAAGCAGAAGCTTCATAAGTCTGGAGTACAGGCAGGGGTAGATTTGTGGGTGTTAGACTTTTGCTCCTCAAAAGCAAAAGGGACAGTCTGCTCAACTTTAAATATCAAATTTTAAGAAAAGTGCTTCTGAAGCTTACACAAGCATACAGAACGGGAATAAAAAAAACACTTTACAGGGCAGATCTCAGTCTGGCAACATTCAAAAAAAAAAAAAAAAAAAATCAGAAATGTTAGACTGAATATGAACAGTGCCAACTTGTTCTTACCTTGGCCAGCTCTGGAGACCGGCAAACTTGACAGCAGGTACCAGTCGGGGAAACCTGTTACAAAAATGATAGGTTAGCCACAAATTATTGTAGAGTACATGAGCATCCCATATACGGGTGGCTTGTCAGAACGCTGCGGAAATGGCATCAAAGTAGATCAGTTCATAAATACGTCATCATGTAGAGCCCACACATTGTAATGATGGAAGCAGGTTTCACAATGATTTCACTTACCCCAATTTATTCCAAGGCCATCATTTCTGAATCCTGAGCTGCAAGAGAAAGGCACAACATAAGATCTCAGCACAAGCCAAAACAGATCTGAAATTAATATACAAAGGGGTAGACTGTCTATGCAAACTCTGGAACAAGATGCTAAACTGCTCAACAAAGCCAGAAAATGCACCTGGGCTTTGACAACCCATTCACTGCTGCATTGCCCGATATATGCAGTTCTGGGCACTGGGCAGGTCACCTCCCCCCCCCCCCCCCCCCCCCAATTTAGCCCTACTGCAGGCAAGCAGCAGGGCTCACTTGTCAGGTAGACGTATTTGGGCAGGTCTTCAGGCCAGATTGCTTCCACACATGCAGGTAAAGCAACTATACATCTCTCCATCAGCATAACAGGAGTAGGCACATGTCTGCACTCCTCCCCATCTTGTTCCGGAAGCGACATGTAGGACGTCACTTCTGGGTCACCCTTGAGTTGCCCCAGCATGGCAGGGAATTAATGTAATGCAGTGCGATATTCAGTGGAGCACAGGGGAGACATGCAGGTCTTAGTCTCTGCATGTCTCAAAGAGAACCTGTCAAAAATTTTTTTTTTTTTATAAAAATGTAGTCTACAGCGCATTGCCAGGGCAGTCAGTGTGTTGAGGGGCAGTGCCTAGGTAGGTTCATACTGATCTATTGCGCTGGCAGAAGTAAATGTAGAATACATGATCAGATGTACAAGTGGCTTATCAGAACGCTGCGGAAATGACATCAAAGTATATCAGTTCATAAATACGTCATCATGTAAAGACCACACAATTTAATAGAAACAGGTGGTGCCAACGCTCAGACTTACCCATTTATTCCAAGGTAATCATTCCAAGGTCATCATTTCTGGATCCTGACCTGGAAGAGAACAAAGGTACGACATAAGATCTCAGCACAAGCCAAAACATGCAATGCAGCACTTTAAGAAACTATAAACATAGGGCAGGGATTGATAACCCCCAGGCCACAACAGCGACAAAGTTCAGCCCTGACTGCTCCCCACCGCTTGCCCATCTATGGGCCTAAGAATGGCCTAATGGGTGCTGCTGGGCAGACGGGAGGAATGAGTTGACACGTCCACTCTTCTCCCCTTCTAGTTTGGTGGAAGTGACATCACTTCCAGGTCCCCGCTAACAGTTTCCCCAGCCATCAAAACCAAGAAAGGTTTGTACAAATGTGGCTCAGGGGGGGGGGGTTTTAAGCTCAAACTAAAGCATGGAGACATTGACAGATGGGGAAGTTACCTTTGAATATTAAAAATTAGTTCAATAGCATTTTTGGTTTGTGGAACCCAGTGCAGTGCACCCAAAAACGTCTCAGATGAGAACTTAATGAGTCTTAAACATGCCATTAGCTTTGTTAGGCCCCAGTTTACATCTCAGCGTAGCAAAATCGTGCAATTGTGGAACATCCTCAAAATGTGCAACACAGCTAACATCTATTGTTAACAGTCATCATGCCATGGTTTACCACAACAATGAGGTGTAATCTGAGTGTATCAGAGCGTTTACTTGAACATCAGAGTTGTCAGAGACTCTAGTCAAGGTGTCATCACATAGACTCAGACCGTTTAGATAACAGATTTAGGGGGTGGAGGATCAGAACCGCTTTGTAAACCTCCAGGGAGAAACAAACAGAAAAGTGACAGCAGAAAATAACTGGAGAGTTACCCCATTTTTCCCCCCCTTCTCTATTAACCTTGTTGTCAGACTATGGGCACGTTTATCCCAAGCATGTTTGAAGTTGCCAATTTGTAGCTCAGAGGAAAAAAATTCACGACTTGCACGATCAAAAGCACTCAGAAGACTGCTGCAATTGGCCGGTCTATGCACGCCATTTCCCACAGTAGTAAAGTAGTTTTTGGCAGTGCTAGCGGCTTCCAGCACTTCCTGGATGGTCCAGAAACCCTGGGGAGGTCAAAGCATGTGTGCTCCATCAGGCCTGATGAGTGCTTTTTATCTTTTGAACTTGTAAGTTGCCAATTTGTTGTAATTGGAATGAGCTCCGGCGTGTTCGCACTTCCGCGAGGAAGTCGGCATGGCGCTGCGCTAATCACAGGCAGGGAGACATTTCCTGATCTCTGCAGCCGAGTATCGGGACAATGTCTGTCTGTGATTAGTACAGCGCCGTGCTGACTTCCTGGCGGGCTCTGCACATGGAGTGTGCGAACATGCCAGAGCTCATCCCTAGTAGTAATGTTTATCTTTTTTTTTTTACGCAAAAATGCTACACTCAGAAGGCGCTGCTTGCTCTCCTTAATGCCTTAGAAGAAGAGGATTCTCTAGCTCCTCAGCAGCAACTGAGCCAAGCACTCCTATCAGATACAGAGACTGTCTATGTGCCTTTAGCCCCATTGATTGTAAGCTCTAACGAGCAGGGCCCTCTGATCATTCCTGTATTAAATTGTACTGTAACTATAATGTCTTCCCTGATGTTGTAAAGCGCTGCGTAAACTGTTGGCGCTATATAAATCCTGTATAATAATAATAATTATTAACACTTTTACAGTGTTAACTTAATAGTGCACCAGATTACCCCTCCAAGAAAAGTGCTTCTGAAGCTTACACAAGCATACAGAAGAATGGAAGACACAGCAGATTAGCTCAGTCTGCCAACATAAAAAAGCAGATGTTTATTCTAACAGTGCCAACTTGTTCTTACCTTGGCCAACTCTGAAGACCAGCAGACTTGACAGCAGGTACCAGTCAAGGAAACCTATTACAAGAACAGAAAGGGTTAGCCACAAATCAATGGAGAGAAAGTGTGCGTGTATGCATTAAGCTCCATTGTCCCCATCAAGTTCCACTTTAACCCCCACAGCAATGGTTATTCTATTACCAGCTGCAAAGGCCAAGACTTGTCTAAATATTTATCACATGCGTCAATTTTATAGAATTGTTCTCATTACAACCATAGCAGCAGCCAAATGAACTACAGAGGAGCTCAACAGTCTGTTGCACACATGGGATAAGTTAGCTGAAGTTGTCAATTACCATAGGGAATGATGTAATCTGAGTGTATCAGAGCGTATATAAATAAACTTCACAAAGTTTCAGAGATTTTCGTCATCACCTACACTCAGACCATTTAGATTCAGAGAACAGATTTTTGGTGGTGGGGGGGGGTTCAGAATCAGAACAGCTTTGTAAACCTCAGAGGGAAGATGGCAAAAATCAATAAGACCCACTGCAGCGTTCAGGGAACTCTAACTGCAACCAAAAACAATTTGGGTAGAAAAATGCCGCAAAAATTCCACTGATGCCCAAGTCACATCTTAAAGTGGAGTTCCACCCAAAAAAAAACACTCCTTGCCTTATATGCAAAATGTGGCATGTAAATTTTTTTGTGTGTAGTCTTCCTGTCCCACTTCTGACTATGCACCACCTAGGCAGCCCCTCCCTCTCCGTAATCTTCCGAGACATGTCACAGAAGATTACCTGTCCACTCAGAGAGTGCAGCACGTGGCCCAGCCGTGAAGCCGCCACGGGTGGGTGCCCACAGTTTCAATGGAAGGGTCAGAGGGGGAGTGAGGTTCCATGTGGCCACATCGCTGGACTGTGGGACAAGCAAGTGTCTTTTTAAAGTCAGCAGCAACTTTTTGTAGCTGCTGACTTAATGAGAAAAAAAAAAAAAAAAAAAAAGCCTGGAACACACCGCTTTAAACATAGTTGTCTCTCAAATTGGTATAAACCATGTTGCTTCCTGCAAAGCAGCATCTTCCACAAGTCTGGAGTACAGGCAATGGGTAGATTTGTGGGTGTTACCAGACTTCTTTTGCTCCTCAAAAGCACAATCTGCCAACTTTAGATATAAAGGTTTTAAGAAAAGTGCTTCTAAAGGCAGATATACATACAGTGCCGACATGTTCTTACCTTGGCCAACTCTGAAGACCAGCAGACTTTACAGCATGTGCTAGTCAAGGAGACCTATTACAAGAACAGAATGGGTTAGCCACAAATGAATGGAGAGAACATGAAAACAATCATGGTGTGTGCATGTGTGTTTGGGGGTTCACCTTTAAGCTCCCCTTTCACCTTGCAGCAATGGTTATTTTATTAACGGCTGCAAATGAAGTGCAGAGGCCAAGACTTATGTAAATATTCATCAATTTTAGAATTGTTCTCATTACAACCACAACAGCAGCCAAATATACTACAGAGGACGTTAAGTCTGTTGCACACCTGAAATAAGGTAGCTGCAGTTGTCATTTACCATAAGGAATGGTGTAATCTGAGTGTATCAGAACAGCGTATATAAAAGTGAACTTCACAAAGTTTCAGAGCATTTCATCATCACCTACACTCAGACCATTTAGATCAGATTTTTTGGGGGTCAGACTCAGAACCGCTTTGTAAACCTCACAGAGGGGAGACAGCAAAACCAATAAGAATCACTGCAGAGTTCAGGGAACTCTAAACTTCAACCAACACAATTTGGGTAGAATGATGCTGCTCCAGGAATTCCACTGATGCCCAAGTCACATCTTAAGCATGGTTGTCTTATCAAATTGATATAAAAACCATTTCGCTTCCTGTACCTGTGTGGCAGTTTCCAGCAAAGCAGCGTCTTCCATAAGGTTTGGATAGATTTGTGGGTGTTGGGCTTCTTTTGCTCCTCAAAAGCAAAGGGACAGTCGGCTCAACTTTAAATGTACATTTTATGAAAAGTGCTTCTAAAGCTTACACAAGCATAGAGAAGAATGGGGGGGGGGAATACTTTACAAGGCAGATCTCAGTCTGCCATAAAAAAAAAAAAAAAAAAAAAAACAGATGTTAAACTGAATATATAAACAGTGCCAACTTGTTCTTACCTTGGCCATCTCTGGAGACCAGCAGACTTGACAGCAGCAGGTACCACTCAGGGAAACCTATTATAAGAACAGAATGGGTTAGCCACAAATGAATGTAGAGAACATGAACATCACATGTACAGGTGGCTCATCAGAACGCTGCGGAAATGACATCAAAGTATATCAGTTCATAAATACGTCATCATGTAGAGACCACACAAGGGGTTGTAAACCCTCCTGTTTTTTTCACCTTAATGCATTAAAGAGGTTGCAAAGGTTAGTCTTTATTTTCTAAATTGGTTCCTTTAAGCGACTTCCCTTCTAAAAAAAAAAAAAAAAAAATATTTTCTTTGTCTGAATTTCTCACTTCCTGTTCCTCCTTAGTAAGCTTGCCCCCATCATCCGAGACGTTCTGGGATGTAGTCCCAAGGGAGAGCACGCTGACTAACCCCCAGCTGGAACGGCTCAAATGATGGGGGCAAGCTTACTGAGGAGGAACAGGAAGTAAGAAATTTAGACAAAGAAAATTGTTTTTTTTTTTAGAAGGGAAGTCGCTTAAAAGAACAAATTTAGAAAATAAAAGACGAACCTTTGCAACCCCTTTAATGCATGAAGGTGAAAAAAAAAATTTAGAAGGGAAATGGAAGGAAAAGGTAAAAGAACCAACAATGCACTAGCATAATGGAACCTATTTAGAAAATAAAAAACAAACCTTTACAACCCCTTTAAAACGTGAACAAAACCAGAGCTCTGGCAGGGAAAGGAATGGAGGATAAGTTCACCTTTGGTAAGATGTTACACCCCTAAGATTTTATTATTTCTTTACCTTTTAAGCTGGCTCCAAGATTAAAGGAGTTGCAAAGTTAAAAGTTCTCACCTTAATGCATCCTATGTATTAAGGTGAAAAAAAAACTTCAGGCAATACCGCCCCCCCTCGTTATACTTACCTGGCCCCTCGAATGTCCCACGCTCAGCCCCGACAAGCTCTTCGCCGCTCAGCCGGGCCATTGATTGGCTAGAGCAGATGAATTGAAAGCAGCGCAGCCATTGGTTGGCGCTGCTGTCAATCGCATCCAATGATGTAGCACACCTGGGGGGCAGAGGGGATACAGTGAGCGGCTATAGCGGGATCACGCCTGCAAGGACTCCACATGGCCCCCCACATTACAATACAATTATGCCTATTATGTTTTTTTTATGCTGTACATACCTCGGTACAGCTAATTCACCCGCGGCTTCCGGGTTGCGAGTCCTGCGGGAGTGGGCGTTCCTAACTTGCTGGTGATGGACGTGATGACCAAAAACGAGCTCTCCCCGTAACGTAAGCTGCGTCACGATTGCCGAAAGGAGCCGAACGGCGGTGCGCAGGCGCAGTATAGCGGCGACTCGCCGTTCGGCTCCTTTCGCGACGGGGGGAGCTCGTTTTTGGTCATCACGTCAATCACCAGCAAGTTAGGAACGCCCACTCCCGCGGGACTCGCAACCTGGAAGCCACGGGTGTATTAGCTGTACCAAGGTATGTACAGCATAAAAAAAAACATAATAGGCATAATTGTATTGTAATGTGGGGGGCCATTGTAATACTAGAAAGTGGTTTTTAGGGAGAACCTCCAATTTAATGTGTGGAGTTCTAGCACGGGGGGGGTGTTAGGGGAAAGACCAGACAGCCGCCGAGGGACCCCCGAAGACGTGGATCGGGGCCACTCTGTGCAAAACGAGCTGCACAGTGGAGGCAAGTAGAACATGTTTATTTTATAAAAACAATTTTTTTTACAAACCCTTTAAAAGCAAACTTGCCACGCCCCGTCATAGGGGTAGACTGCATGCAATCTCAGGAGCAAGGATGCTAAACTGTTATTGCAGATTTCATAGGAAAGCTGGACTACTGTGACAGCACACAGGCACCATTTCCTTTAATGCCCCCCCCTCCCCAAACTGACAGGGGTGCATTGTCACAGTTTGCCGCCTATCCTAGAATGCTCCGGAAGTCACGTGGCAGCCAACTGCGCATGCGTTCCAAATGCATTCACGACAATGCACACCAGTGAAACCTCGGTCGGCATCCAGGCTCTTTCCTTAACATCCCCGTGGATTGGAGGATGTTAAAAAAAAAAGAGCCAGGAGGCCGAGCGAGCCATCCGAGCAAAGCGAGGACGTGAGGCCACTTTCCTCTAACTCCACGTCGCCCTGAATGCCGGATTCGCTGTTGTGTACTGTCGAAAATCCATTGGAACGCATCGCACTTGTGTTTGGAACGCATCCCGCATACGCAGTTGGCCGCCACTTGACTTCCGCAACATTCTAGGATAGGCAGCAAACTGACACTACAGGGGCAATGCCAGGTACACAACGATAGGATCTATACCAGGTAATGTCACACACTCCTAGGAAGGGAGGAGCAGGTCAGACATTGTTGAAATACGGATCTAGATCATTGTTTACTTGCTTTGTTGTCCAAATTGCACCAAATAAAAGTAAATAGTGATCAGGAAGCCAATAGAGAACATGCACATCTCTTAGGAAGCCATGTGATAAGCAGATCATGGAGGGAGAAGACACCTGGGGGCCCAACCACCTCAATACAAGCTGCACATCACACCCAGGACTCACCTACTGGAAATATCCCATGGGAAACACTCCCAGCATACATCTCCATCTACACAGGAGCCTAGCGAGGCGGCTCATGACCGGATGGTGGGGATAGGCGCATGGATTGGCCTGCAGGGCGAGCCCACCAAACCCTTGCAACGTCCATCTTTGTGCTCCACAGCCCGGAAAGGAAGTGGAAAGCAAGGTCTGCCTTTATATCCCCCTGCAAGGACCTCCCTCTTCTGACGGTGCAGTGTCATATTCTGCTCCCTATCGCAGAGTGCGGCGGAAGTCACGTGGCGGACAACTGCGCATGCGCAATGCGTTCCAACGGCAAATGCGATGCCCTGCAAGGACCCCCCTCTTCTGACGGTCCTCATTAATATCACCCTGCAAGGACCTTCCTCCTCTGACGGCCTTCATTAATATCACCCTGCAAGGACCTCCCTTCATAAACGGTTGCCTTTAGTTCGCCCTGAACGTACCCCCCACCCCAAAAGCTCCTATCTCCCCTGTCTTTTTTTTTTATCGCCCTGCAAGCTCTCTTCTGACAGTCTTCCTTTATATCGCCCTGCAAGCTCTCCTCTGAGAGCCTGTTTTTATATCGCCCTGCAAGGACCTCCGCTGTGCGCTTGCTTTTTTTTTTATTTATATTTTTTATCACCCTTCAAGGACCTTCGCTGAGAGCTGCCGTGTTCTATCAGATTAGCTGATCTTATAGGACACATGATCCCCAAGGAGGTCGTTGCAGGTGTTATAAGCTCAGTTTACTATTAATAAAATAAGCGTGAAATGCATGACTGAGTGAAACAAGATGTCCGCTTGCCGCCTTCTCACTGTATCCTTACTGTGGACGAGTGTGGGGTGTAGCAAGATGGCGGCGATATAACGTCACTTCCGTTACAAAATCTGACAGATCGCCTAAGCTGACTAAACCCATGATGATGTAGCTAGGCATTAGGCAGGCTTTCAAGGGAGGTCCTTGCAGGGTGATATAAAGGCGGGATTTCAGAGGCGGTTATTGTAGGGGAATTTACAGGCAGGATCTCAGAGGAGCTTATTATAGGGAAATATACAGACATGACCTCAGAGGAGGCCTGTGCAGGGCGATATAAAGGCAGGTGCAAACGCCTGTGTGTATATCACCCTGCAAAGACCTCTTGCTATGAGCGTTCCATCCGACCGAAGTGGATCAAGGATTTGTGACAGAATTTAGCTGTCTTATGTACTGCCTGATCCAAAATACTATGTAATAGTATCGTAACGCAGTAAATGTGATATTACCTCCAGATACCTGAAAGAGGATATATGTTTTGAAAAGAAAATGCCAAACCCAAATGTTGAATACGGCTTGTGTCTAAAGTCTACAGTACTCTTTTGAGCACTTATATTAGACTCCACAGCAATTTATGTTACAGGCACAACGCTGGGCAGTCTCGGTTGGCACACGCGTTCCGGGGTTCTTATTCGCTTTTGCCAACCAACCACTCCCCGCCGGAAGTAGATTCCCGGAGCTTGGCGCCGTTTTCCTGACTCCCTCCTCAGAGAAGAAGGATTAGAGAACAGGTAAGGGATGTGGAATCCGATGGATATCGGCGCCATCCTCACCTGTAGAGCGAAGTTCTCCCCCTGTGTACGGAGAGGAGGCTCTGTACTGCCTGGAGCACCATAGAGTTGTGTCAGGGGGATGATAGAGATCCAAGATGGAGGCGCTGCGGTTTTGACATTCCTAGAGGGGCAGACAGGCTGCCAGCTTGGTTATGACTATGGGGGGCCGCCTGGGGCTGTGCTGGGCTTGGGCTTGTATGATATGGTGGGAGGGGGAGGAGCCTAAGGATATGCAAACTAAAGAGGAACTGCAGTCTGCTCACATCATTTGTAATAAAAACATCTTTGCCATTCTGAAGCTTCCCTCCAAGCACTTTATATATTATTTTATATAAACTGCGATTCTGTACTTGCCACATATGCTGCAGAAATCTCCCTCCACTGAGTCTGGTTGCAGCCATTATAACTGTGGGCAGCAGAAGATGCTGCCTGATCACTTCTTGGATTTACACAGAGGCGCACACCTCCAGCTCTCATTGGCCCTCTTCTGACTCATCCCCCCCCTCCCTTCTTGGCAAGCTTGTGCAAATTCTCTGGCTAATCCCATACCTGGGCAGCCCCACCAATGACCAGTGGGGGGTGGTTCTACGTACCGATCTCCCTGTGTGGCTTTTTTTTTATAAAGCAGCTGACAGCATCTTCTCTCTCCTGCGGCTTTCAGCTGCTTTAATCACTTGCTTACTGGGCACTTAAACCCCCCCCCCCCCCCCCACACAGACCAAATTTCAGCGCTGATGCACTTTGAATGACAATTGCGCGGTCATACAACACTGTAAGCAGATTACACCCCCCCCCCCCACAAATAGAGCTTTCTTTTGGTGGTATTTGATCACCTCTGCGGATTTTCTTCTATGTTAAAAAAAAATAAAAAGTCTGAATTTAAAAAAAAAATATATATATTTTTTATATATTGTTATAAAATTTAGCAAACAAGTAATTTTTCTCCTTCATTGATGGGCACTGATGGGTGCTACTGGTGGGCACTGAGAAGTGGCACTAATAGGTGGCAGTGATAGGCACTGATCGCCTTTGGTAGGTTACACTGCTAGGTGGCACTGGTTGGCCCCAGTAGTGGGCATTTATAGGTGGCACTGGTTGGCCCCAGTAGTGGGCATTTATAGGTGGCACTGATTGGCCCCAATAGTGGGCATTGATAGGTGGCACTGATTGGCCCCAATAGTGGGCATTGATAGGTGGCACTGATTGGCCCCAATAGTGGGCATTGATAGGTGGCACTGATTGGCCCCAATAGTGGGCATTGATAGGTGGCACAGAGGCCCCAATAGTGGGCATTGATAGGTGGCACAGAGGCCCCAATAGTGGGCATTGATAGGTGGCACAGAGGCCCCAATAGTGGGCATTGATAGGTGGCACAGAGGCCCCAATAGTGGGCATTGATAGGTGGCACAGATTGGCCCCAATAGTGGGCATTGATAGGTGGCACTGGTTGGCCCCAATAGTGGGCATTGATAGGTGGCACTGGCAAGGGGTACAGATTGGCACACACGAGGCAGATGTGCCTCCTTCCACTTCGAGATCGATGTCCCTTGCACCTAAGCCAGTGATCGGCTTTTTTTTCCTCCTCATGCTGTTAGCATGAGGAGAAAAAAAAAAAAAAATTACAGAGGTTTGTTTACATCACATGATCAGCTGTCATTGGCTGACAGCTGATCACGTGGTAAGGGACCCGGACCTTTACTCGGATCCATGATCACAGCGCACGCGCAAAGGGGAGGACGGCTATAGCACGGACCCCTAGTGGTCAATTGAAAGCTATACAGGGAGATCGGTGCTTGTAACTACTGCACCGATCATCCCCAACTGTCTCCCGTGTCTTCCTCCAGTCAACCCCTCCCCTAGTCACAGATCTGTCAGAATGGAGAGCGGAGGAAGTAGAGTGACCACATTTCCAAACTGTCATTCAGGGACACACCCCCTCTCTCACCTTCCCCCAAAAAAGATGAGGGAGGTAGCAGGTTGTCAGGTGAATGTGCCACTTGCCACCAGATGCAGTGCCTCTTGCCGCCCATAGCCTGCCACCAGATGCAGTGCCTCTTGCCGCCCATAGCCTGCCACCAGATGCAGTGCCTCTTGCCGCCCATAGCCTGCCACCAGATGCAGTGCCTCTTGCCGCCCATAGCCTGCCACCAGATGCAGTGCCTCTTGCCGCCCATAGCCTGCCACCAGATGCAGTGGCCACTGTCACTCCCTCTGCATGAGCCTCGGGCATAGAAGAAAAGGAGTGGCGTCACTATCTGGAGAGTGAAGATCACACCAGTTCCTGCTGCTTGCCGCTGGGTGCCAGAGAAGGAGGAGGTGCCGAGGTGAGGACAGCAGTGCTGCTCTAGGCGCAGACCTCGCTCCTGGTCTCACTGTCTGAGAGTAAATTGTCACTGGCTGCAAGATACCAGGCAACACTGGCCCTAGCAACCAGTTCTGAAAATGTAGTTACTAGTTAGTAGGGGGTGGCTGTGTCCTCTATTTCATTCCGGGACATTGTATTGTCCCAGGAATGAAGGTGCCCGGGACCAGGGACAGACATGTCAATTGCGGGACAGTCCCGGGCAATCCGGGACATGTGGGCACCCTAGGAGGAAGGAGTCGGTAAATCTGTCATTTAGCGGCTCCTTCCTTTTCTGAATGATCAGTCACTGACACTGTCCATCCATAACCGAGCATCGTTAACTGTGCTTCATGTTATGAATGGAGAGGAGCCGCTGTCTCCTGTCCATTCATCTTCAGTGCAGCTGAGGCTGCAGGGAAAGTGACTGGGGGATCTGTGTCCTCGGTTCCTTTCCCTGTCCCAAGGGGAGATGTCAGGGGTCTGTTTTGAAACCTGATACCTCACCAAAGCCCCCCCAACAGGGCTGATAAAAAAAAAAAAGTTAAATTGTAAAAACAACGACATCGTCAACCCGTCCCCATAAGAAAGCATTGTAAAACAAATATATATTGTGTCAGATCCCACTGTCACTGTGTGATTTGGAGGGGGCTGTGGGCTGGCCTCCTACCCACAGACTGTGGCCCAGCAGAGAACGGGAGATTTGGAGGGCTATTTGCCGCCTCCCATCACCTGGAGAAGATGTCACCTCCAGACATTTGTGTCCGCGGTCGCCGGTTCATTGGAACCAGGTGAACGCGGTATCTGTGGCTGGGCTCATGGAGTCCTTTCCGGCTACCTAAATAAACCCTGTTGGCCCGGCTGGGCTAAATATATACTTTTATTCCACATACAATGTACTTTTAGCTGATAAAGGCATATAGAAGATGGCAGTGTTCCCAAAGCGTGGGGCTACGAGACTTGGGGACAAAATGGCGTTGGGATCATGTAATTAATGGTCCCGAGATCAGCTGCATCCCATCCCCCCTTTCCTTATTGTGGTAATTATGTTGGGTCATGACATGTAGACAAAGGATCTGGAGACGCCTCCCAGCAGGGGATGTGTAAGGAGGGGCTGACCGCTTATCATAATCCCTTGGTGTGTTTCAACTGTAGTTTCTCTTTCAATGTACAAGTGTTGAGTTCCCATTGGTTCTTCCTTGTCCCCCTACCCCCTCTATGACAAGGCTAAGGGGAGTGTCCCTAACTGTGTTTTAAAGGTGTATGTTTTGTATTTAATAAACATTTGATTCTCTGCATGTTTAACCCTCAACACCTGTGTGGTTTCCTTGTGATTGAGGGGTTAAAGCGGTTGTATACCCTGTTATTTTTTTTTTTACACCTGTAAAGGAAAATCCATAATGAGCTAGAATGCACCACATACTAGCTCATTATGAAATACTTACCTTAAAACGAGGTGAAGAGAACTTACCTGGTCATCTTGCTCCAGCGCGTTTTCCAGGTATCGCCACTCCAGAGCTGTGATTGGCTGGAGCGGCAATGACGTCACTCCCACGCATGCGGCAAACCAGCAAGGTCCGGCGGCAGCCGGCCCTTTAGCCGAGGATCCCCGCTGCAATCAGCGGTGCATTGCGGGGGGAATATCTCCTAAACTGCTCAGGTTTAGGAGATATTCTTTATACCTACAGGAAAGCCTTATTATAGGCTTACCTGTAGGTAAAAGTAAAAAAGTGGGGTATACAACCACTTTAACCGGTTAACGCCCGCCCACTGTATATATACAGTGATACCTCGGTTCACGAACTTAATTCGTGAACTGACTCTGGTCGCGAACCGAATTGGTTGTGAACCGAGGCACATTTTCCCATAGGGTTCAATGTAAATCCAGTTAATCCGTGCTGACCTTTTTTTGGGGGTTTTTGAAGCACAAAAATATGAAACAAATTACAATACACATTAGTACAGTATAGTAATGTATAAAGAGAGGACACTAACCTTGCTTGAGATGACTTCTGGCATGGAGGAAGGCAGGTGGGAGGCAGTTATTGTTTGGAGGGAGAGTCCCCCTCCATAAGGACATCAGGGGGATCTCCTTCAGTGAACTGTACAATACAGCAAGGACAGTACTGTATGTGCTAAAAAGCACACCAAAAATCAAAAAATCACTCAAAATGTTTGCAGAGTACTCACAGTACTTCTTTCTGTGTGTCTTCTTCTCTCCACGGTCTTCCTACAGAAAGTCACGACCATGTGACAGCCGGGAAATAGCATTAAAATGGCTGCGGCTCCTGTTCGTGAACCGAGGCGGAGTTCGTGAACCGGAGCATATTTTTATGAACTTTCCTGTTCGTGAACCGAGTTGTTCGTGAACAGAAGCGTTCGTGAACCGAGGTATCACTGTACGTCCTCTTTTTAAAGATGGATATCTCGGTAACGGCAGCAGCTGCTGCCACAACCGAGGTATCCATCTCTTCAGTGGGCGGGCGTGTAAACAATAACGGCGGTCTCCGCGGCGGATTCGCCTGTTTATATTCCTTGTAATAGGAATAAAAGTGATACATTTTTTTTTTATTTCAGTGTAAAAAATTATAAAATCAATAAAAATAAATAAGAAAACAAAAAAATTGTTTTTTTTAAAGCACCCCGTCCCGACGAGCTCGCGCGCAGAAGTGAACGCATACGCGATTAGCGCCCGCATATGAAAATGGTGTTCAAACCACACAAGTGAGGTATCGCCGCGATCGTTAGAGCGAGAGCAATAATTATAGCCCTAGACTCTGTAGCGCAAAAAATGCAACCTGTAGATTTTTTTAAACGTCGCCTATCGAGATTTTTAAGGGTAAAAGTTTGACGCCATGCCAGGAGCGAGCGCAATTTTAAAGCGTGACATGTTGGGTACCATTTTACTCGGCGTAACATTATCTTTCACAATATATTAAAAAAATTGGGCCAAATTTATTGTTTTATTTTTTTTATTCAAAAAAGTGAATTTTTTCCAAAAAAAGTGCGCTTGTAAGACCCCTGCGCAAATACAGTGTGACAAAAAGTATTGCGATGACCGTCATTTTATTCTCTAGGGTGTTAGAAAAAAAATATATAATGTTTGGGGGTTTTAAGCAATTTTCTAGCAAAAAAAACTGTGTTAGTCTTGTAAACGCCGAATCTGAAAAACACCTTCTGTCCTTAAAGCGGATCTCCACCCTCATTTAAACTATAGCTCCATATTTCTACCGCTGCAAAGTAATCATGAATCGGCTATTTTGATTTTAATTAGCAAATGTGTACCTTATTTATGAGCCATGCTTCCGGTCTGCCCCCCCTCGGGTTTCCGACGGGTTTTCTGCCGTTTCCTGCGCTGCGCTGTGCCTGCTGGGAGCCAGTGTCAGAGCTCTCTAATTGTAATATTCTGCTCTGTTATCCAACATCGCGGGACTTCAGTTCTGTTGCGATGACAACAGAGACGCTCACGCCGCCGGTGTTGTATCGAAGTTGGTTTCCCCTGGCTTTCGGCTGCGATCGGAACTCCGCCCCTCCAGCCTGATGCAGACCAGCTCCTCCCGGCTCTGCCTCTGTAGCCGATCGCAACTCCGCCCCTCCAGCCTCCCAGTTTACTCCGCTCCAGCTCCGCCCACTGTCTCTCCTTGTTTCATTGCCCCCTTATACAGCTAATGGCACAACATTGAAAGAGCGATATGTGCCTGGCTTGCGACTGATTTAACCCTTTAAATTGCGCACTACCATGCTGCAATAGTGTGCATTGCAGGTCCATGGGGCTCTAATGCAAAGTGAATGGTGGCTGCACTGTGATCAGCTCACAACTGCATGTAATGCACACCACTGCGATGTGGTCATGCGGCATTTATTGGGTTATATTAAGAGGAAGAGGCAATACATTGATATAAAATGCCTCTGAAAAGCAAAAAAAAAAAAATGTGTATCGCTCTTCACCGCCTGATTTAACCCTTTAAATGTCGCACTACCATGATGCAATAGTGTGCATTGCAGGTCCATGGGGCATGCACACCACTGCGATGTGGTCATGCGGCATTTATTGGGTTATATTAAGAGGAAGAGGCAATACATTGATATAAAATGCCTCTGAAAAGCAAAAAAAAATGTGGATCGCTCTTCACCGCCTGATTTAACCCATCAAGTGCCATGGAAACCTTATTGGATGAGGAAACCAGGTCTGATAGCAATAGGTAGCTTGTTATCAGAATTGGTTTCCCCTGGACAGAAAGTGTCCAGGGAAAGAAGGAAGAGTGAGGATGGTCTATAGGGGGTATGGAGCAGTCAGGGAAACCATATACAAGTGCTTTTAACCCATCAAGTGCCATGGAAGCTCTATTGGGTGGGGAAACCAGATCTGATAGCAATAGGCAGCTTGTTATCAGAATAGGTTTCCCCTGGATAGAAAGGGACAAATGAAAGAAGGAAGAGTGAGGATGGTCTATAGGGGGTACGGAGCAGTCAGGGAAACCATATACAAGTGCTTTTTTACCCATCAAGTGCCATGGAAGCTCTATTGGGTGGGGAAACCAGGTCTGATAGCAATAGGCAGCTTGTTATCAGAATTGGTTTCCCCTGGACAGAAATTGTCCAGGGAAAGAAAGAAGAGTTAGGATGGTCTATAGGGGGTATGGAGCAGTCAGGGAAACCATATACAAGTGCTTTTTACCTATCAAGTGCATGGAAGCCCTATTGGATGAGGAAACCAGATCTGATAGCAATAGGCAGATTGTTATCAGAATTGGTGTCCCCTGGATAGAAAGGGATACATGAAAGAAGGAAGAGTGAGGATGGTCTATACAGAGTATGGAGCAGTCAGGGAAACCATATACAAGTGCTTTTTACCCATCAAGTGCCATGGAAGCTCTATTGGGTGGGGAAACCAGATCTGATAGCAATAGGCAGCTTGCTACCAGAATAGGTTTCCCCTGGATAGAAAGGGACAAATGAAAGAAGGAAGAGTGAGGATGGTCTATACGGGGTACGGAGCAGTCAGGGAAACCATATACAAGTGCTTTTTACCCATCAAGTGCCATGGAAGCTCTATTGGGTGGGGAAACCAGATCTGATAGCAATAGGCAGCTTGCTACCAGAATAGGTTTCCCCTGGATAGAAAGGGACAAATGAAAGAAGGAAGAGTGAGGATGGTCTATACGGGGTACGGAGCAGTCAGGGAAACCATATACAAGTGCTTTTTTACCCATCAAGTGCCATGGAAGCTCTATTGGGTGGGGAAACCAGGTCTGATAGCAATAGGCAGCTTGTTATCAGAATTGGTTTCCCCTGGACAGAAATTGTCCAGGGAAAGAAAGAAGAGTGAGGATGGTCTATACGGGGTACGGAACAGTCAGGGAAACCATATACAAGTGCTTTTCACCCATCAAGTGCCATGGAAGCTCTATTGGGTGGGGAAACCAGATCTGATAGCAATAGGCAGCATGTTATCAGAATAGGTTTCCCCTGGATAGAAAGGGACAAATGAAAGAAGGAAGAGTGAGGATGGTCTATACGGGGTACAGAGCAGTCAGGGAAACCATATACAAATGCTTTTAACCCATCAAGTGCCATGGAAGCTCTATTGGGTGGGGAAACCAGATCTGATAGCAATAGGCAGCATGTTATCAGAATAGGTTTCCCCTGGATAGACAGGGACAAATGAAAGAAGGAAGCGTGAGGATGGTCTATACGGGGTACGGAGCAGTCAGGGAAACCTTATTGAAGAAGTGGTATCTCGCGCCAATAAAGTGAAGTATATAAAATGAAATATATTAATATGACATATATATTAGTGAATAGGCTGCTCCCCTGAAATTGAGACCAAGGTCAAAAGGTCAAAATTGGATAATAGTGGTGTGTAAAGGGGGCGCTCTAAATTAATTGTGTAATTTGAATAAACAAATGATCAAATAATCCGTCTGTGTCAATAAACAAAAATGGTGAACAAAATAATATATACAATAATTGAATAATACAATAAATTGGAATAAGAATATATATAATATAAAAAAGGGAGAAAAGTTGTAGTGACTAGATAAATAAAAAATATATAGATAAAGTCCATTCAAAAATTATTTGGGTGAAATCCATTCAAATATGTCCTAGGCAGATTAAACTGAGAGGACAATGTTGAAAGTTCATGTGAAAGGTGTCGTCCTCCACCAAGAAAATATCCCCCAAAAGTGCACTAATGGATGGCTTCTTACCACAAGACGTTGACCTGATTGTTTAGAAAAGGTCACATAAAGCGATTGGTCACTAAACCAGTTGAAGGATTCAGCTGTGTAGCTATATGTCTCCTAGACTCGGGTACTCTCATAAAAGAGGGAAAAGGAGAACCGCCATAGTAAAGTATTGTTTATTAAAATATACCAAAAAGATAACAGCGTAGCCAAATGGTCTCTTACTTTAGTAGTGCCTGAGACCCGGCACTGAGGCTAGTCGGCAAGGCAGATACACTGCAATGAAGGTTCCTCGCTGGGGAACTGGCGTGTGAGATGAAATTTCCTCGCTGGAAAGACAGCGTGCGTCCCAAGCACGGGAGCCAGCGGGACCGGAAGTGCATTGTTCGTACGTAACTAGGCGCCTCGACGTACGTTTCGTGGTAAACACGTCGTCAGGAATGGTGCTGACGACGTGTTTACCACCTAGTTACGTACGAACGACGTACTTCCGGTCCCGCTGGCTCCCGTGCTTGGAACGCACGCCGTCTTTTCAGCGAGGAAATTTCATCTCACACGCAAGTTCCCCAGCAAAGAACCTTCATTGCAGTGTATCTGCCTTGCCGACTAGCCTCAGTGCCGGGTCTCAGGCACTACTAAAGTAAGAGACCATTTGGCTACGCTGTTATCTTTTTGGTATATTTTAATAAACAATACTTTACTATGGCGGTTCTCCTTTTCCCTCTTTTATGAGAGTACCCGAGTCTAGGAGACATATAGCTACACAGCTGAATCCTTCAACTGGTTTAGTGACCAATCGCTTTATGTGACCTTTTCTAAACAATCAGGTCAACGTCTTGTGGTAAGAAGCCATCCATTAGTGCACTTTTGGGGGATATTTTCTTGGTGGAGGACGACACCTTTCACATGAACTTTCAACATTGTTCTCTCAGTTTAATCTGCCTAGGACATATTTGAATGTATTTCACCCAAATAATTTTTTAATGGACTTTATCTATATATTTTTTATTTATCTAGTCACTACAACTTTTCTCCCTTTTTTATATTATATATATTCTTATTCCAATTTATTGTATTATTCAATTATTGTATATATTATTTTGTTCACCATTTTTGTTTATTGACACAGACGAATTATTTGATCATTTGTTTATTCAAATTACACAATTAATTTAGAGCGCCCCCTTTACACACCACTATTATCCAATTTTGACCTTTTGACCTTGGTCTCAATTTCAGGGGAGCAGCCTATTCACTAATATATATGTCATATTAATATATTTCTTTTTATATACTTCACTTTATTGGTGCGAGATACCACTTCTTCCATTTGGTTTCCCTGACTGCTCCGTACCCCGTATAGACCATCCTCACTCTTCCTTCTTTCATTTGTCCCTGTCTATCCAGGGGAAACCTATTCTGATAACATGCTGCCTATTGCTATCAGATCTGGTTTCCCCACCCAATAGAGCTTCCATGGCACTTGATGGGTAAAAAAGCACTTGTATATGGTTTCCCTGACTGCTTCATACCCCCTATAGACCATCCTCACTCTTCCTTCTTTCCCTGGACACTTTCTGTCCAGGGGAAACCAATTCTGATAACAAGCTACCTATTGCTATCAGACCTGGTTTCCTCATCCAATAAGGTTTCCATGGCACTTGATGGGTTAAATCAGGCGGTGAAGAGCGATCCACATTTTTTTTTGCTTTTCAGAGGCATTTTATATCAATGTATTGCCTCTTCCTCTTAATATAACCCAATAAATGCCGCATGACCACATCGCAGTGGTGTGCATGCCCCATGGACCTGCAATGCACACTATTGCATCATGGTAGTGCGCCATTTAAAAGGTTAAATCAGGCGGTGAAGAGCGATCCACATTTTTTTTTTTTTGCTTTTTAGAGGCATTTTATATCAATGTATTGCCTCTTCCTCTTAATATAACCCAATAAATGCCGCATGACCACATCGCAGTGGTGTGCATTACATGCAGTTGTGAGCTGATCACAGTGCAGCCACCATTCACTTTGCATTAGAGCCCCATGGACCTGCAATGCACACTATTGCAGCATGGTAGTGCGCAATTTAAAGGGTTAAATCAGTCGCAAGCCAGGCACATATCGCTCTTTCAATGTTGTGCCATTAGCTGTATAAGGGGGCAATGAAACAAGGAGAGACAGTGGGCGGAGCTGGAGCGGAGTAAACTGGGAGGCTGGAGGGGCGGAGTTGCGATCGGCTACAGAGGCAGAGCCGGGAGGAGCTGGTCTGCATCAGGCTGGAGGGGCGGAGTTCCGATCGCAGCCGAAAGCCAGGGGAAACAGGTTTCCTTGGGGAAACCAACTTCGATACAACAGTGCGCATCCACGAGATCGAGCGGTGGATGCTGGGACAGCATCCACCGCAAATAGGAAGTAGCTCCTTGTGGGAATCGAGCGCCCAAAGCCAAGATGGCCACGGGACGCAAACAAGAATAAAAGTATTTATTATGGACGGAATAACAGCGGAGGGGCGGCCAGACACCGGAAACGTGAGTTTAGCACAGCAGTGCTAATACATATTTGAATAGCCCATAAAAAAAAAACGATTAAGCCGTGGGAGGTCCGCTTTAAGTGGTTAAGGGCTGGTTATGGTGAGTCTGCAGGTTGCGGGTGCGTTTGGAGGACAGGAGACACAGGTCTGGCGGAGGTGCCCAGCCTGGGGGAATCCAAGATCTGTCGCATATACAGTGGAACCTCGGAGTACGAGCATAATCAGTTCCAGGAGAATGCTCGTAATCCAAAGCACTCCAAAGCACTCGCATATCAAACCACGCAACTTTGGAGTCGCACAAATGTGAAGAGACCAAAGGCTCTAAACGTCTGATTTGCTTTTCTTGTTTGGAATAACTTAAACTGGTATTGTGCCACAGTGCCTAGCTTTTGATATTCTGTGGGGGAGATTAAGGCCCCTTTCACATATACGCATCCCGCGAGGATCTGTACATGTCTTATCCGCTTGCTCAGCAGGGATCGCTCCGCTGATCCCCACTGAGCTGGCAGATGACAGGGCAGTCCCCGCACACTGTACAGGGACCGCCCTGTCAGATCTCCGCACTCCTCCTCTATGTGGGGATCGGATGAACACGGACCGTCTGTCCATGTTCATCTGATCCGATCCGAAGACGGATGGAAAAATAGGATTTTCCTCCGTCTGCAGAAACGGAGCATTGCGGCCACCGATGAGATTGGGTGTCGGGGGATGTTCATCCCCTGACACCCGCCATCTCATAGGGATTAATGTATGTCCCTTTTTCATCCGTAAACGGTCTGCATGTCTGAAAGGGGCCTTAGGCTTCATGTAGACGGGACGTTGTTTAAAGCAGAGTTCCACACAAAAATGGAACCTCCACTTTTCAAAACCCTCCTCCGGTGTCACATTTGGCACCTTTCAGGGGGGAGGGGGGTGCAGATACCTGTATAATACAGCTATTTGCACCCACTTCTGGGCATAGACTCCTACGGGGGTCACGCCCCTTCCCGTTGTCTTTTGGGAAACACACAGGCCTCAGTAAGGCTTAATTTCCATGGACGATTTTACAGCCACTTTCTTTAGCCTTTTTTACAGCTTAAAAACGCCTGTCCATATTTTGTTTTTGTTTTTTCATTTTTTTTTTTTTTGAGCTGGAGCGTTTTTTAACGTCTGGCGTTTTTACAGCTCTAAGGCTGGAGCTTCAGAACGTACTGGTCCTGGGTTTTTTTGCAGCTTAAAAACGGCTCAGCCATCTACAGCTCAAAAACGTCATGGTGGGCATGAGGCCATAGACTAACATGGAGAGCCGTTTTTAAGCTGCAAAAAACGCTCAGAAAAGTGGCTGTAAAAACGTCTATTAAAAGTTAGCAGCTGCAGTATTTGTAGCTGCTGGCTTTTAATATTTTTTTTTTTTTTTTAGGCGGACCTCCGCTTTAACCTCTCCCAAACAACTTGACGGCTAGAAACCGACGCCTAAAAACATCAATTTAGCCGCGTTTGTGTCTAGAAGCTCGTGTAACAATTTTTTATTCTTTGTTGCAATGAAAATTGTCTAAACGAAACGCTGCTAAACGGGCAGCACTGTGGTGTAGTGAGTAGCACTCTCATCTAGCAGTAAAAAGGGTCGCTGGTTCCAATCCCGACAACGACACTACCTGCCTGGACTTTGCATGTTCTCCCTGTGCCTGCGTGGGGTTCCTCTGGGTACTCCGGTTTCCTCCCACACTCCAAAGACATGCTGGTAGGTTAATTGGCTTCTGCCTAAATTGGCCCTAGTATATGAATGTGAGTTAGGGACATTAGAGTGTAAGCTCCTTGAGGGTAGGGACTGATGTGAATGTACATTGTATATATAAAGCGCTGTGTAAATTGATGGCGCTATACAAGTACCTAAATAATAATAATAAACATGAGTTGCCACGTTTAGCTGCGTTCACAACAAGCTATTACAGACATTTGCCATTTTCAAATGTCTCTGAACATCTGTCCTGAATGCATTTTTTTTGGTGCGGCCGTTGAATTTTAATAATCCAACATGTTGGATATTTTTTGAAAAAACAAACTATTTTCTAATTAATGACGGGAGAATCGTGCGAGAAATGTAATCGAAAAAGAAATGCGCATGTGCAAGAAAAGAAAATTCCCGGAAAGAAAAGAAGATTCCCAGCCACGAAAATTGTTTTTTTGTAGGAACAGGAGGTGAAGTTGAAGGTTTGGTTGGTCAAATTTTGAAATCAATGGTGGCACCACAAAACGCACACATTTTCTGATTTTCAAAAGAAAGTTCTTTCGAAATTTGACCCGTGTGTGGCCAGCATAAGTCTGGGTTCACACACATGCCAACGCAGACATTGCATGTGATTCGCACCCGCACTGCTGTGCCGATCACATGCGATGTCTGTGCAATGGGAGTTCAGCCATACAGTTAGTATGGCTGAACTCGCATTGGATTCGCACAAAGGTGCATGGACTTTTTTTTTTCTGAACTGGAATTGGATCGCAGGGGTGATCCGAATCCACAGTTTGCACTGTGATCTGTGAACTGATCTGGGAGGGGGGGTGTCATTAAAGTGGTAGTAAAGTCTTTACTACCACTTTTACCTACAGGTAAGCCTATAATAAGGCTTACCTGTAGGTATAAAGAATATCTCCTAAACCTGTACGGTTTAGGAGATATTCCCCTCGCAATGCACCGCTGATTGCGAGGGAGTGACGACATCGCCGCTTCAGCCAATGCACAGCGGTGCATACTAGCTCATTATGCCTTTTGCCTTTCAGGTGTAAAAAAAAAATACAATTATTGGGTATACAACCGCTTTACCTTGTGTGAACTGCCTGCTGGGAAGATGCGATGCGGGAACCTGCACTGGAATCGCGTTGGTTCCCGCAACGCAAGGCTAAATCGTAAATCGCAGTAAAAATGCGGTGCGTTTTTGGTGCCCTTATCGACATTCTGCCGATTAACACCATTTTCGGCTGAAATGTTTTGGTGGCCGAAATTTCAGTGCATCTCTAGTAGTTCGGGATAAAGGTCTGACCCTGGATGCTGTATTTCTGTGCCCAGGGTCTCTCATCCGTCCCATACCAAAGATACCTGCTGGGTGTATGCATACATAACAGCTGTGGCTCCTGTCAGCCTGTCATTGCTTTGTACAGACTTCCTGGATGCAGCTTAAAACATGACCAGAAAACATGGTCAGAAAGATTCACTATGCTTTTAAAGTGCAGCCAAAAATCGAAAACAGAAAAATCAGCACAAGGGATATAACTTACAGTCAGTAGAATGTGATCCTTCTGTTTATTCCTCTGCTTTTAGTAGTAATTCTCCTCCATCCTGCCACTGTAATTTTCCTTCCTCTTGACGGGGTTAATACAACTTAAGGGGCTGTCACAGGCTCTCATTAACGCCTTCCTGACACCTCTTGGCCCTTTAAAGTGGTTGTAAACCCTTACAACACACTATGCTACAGGCAAGCCTATAATGCTTACCTGTAGCTACCCTGGGGGCCAGATCCACATAGAAATGGATAGGCGCAGCGTATCAGAGATACGCTACGCCGCCGTATCTTAGATACGCTACGCCGCCGTATCTTACCTGGCTTTAAGTCGAATCCTGGAAGAATTTGCGCCGTAAGTTACGGCGGCGTAGTGTATTTCTGGCGGCGGAATTCAAATCGGCGATTAGGGGGCGTGATTCATTTAAATGAAGCGCGTCCCCGTGCCAATTGAACTGCGCATGCTCCGTTTCGAAATTTCCCGCCGTGCTTTGCTCGAAATGACGTCGCAACGACGTCATTTTTTGAACTTAGACGTGACTTACGTCCATCCCTATTCACGGATGACTTACGCAAAAAATAAAAAAAATTCAAATTCCGACGCGGGAACAACGGCCATACTTAACATGGCAAGTCTATCTATACGCCGCAAAATAGCAGCTTTAACTATACGCCGGAAAAAGCCGACTAGAGACGACGGGCGCGCGTACGTTCGTGGATCGTCGGAAAAAGCTAATTTGCATACCCGACGCGGAAAACGACGCAAACTCCACCCAGCGGATGCCGAAGTATTGCATCTACGATCCGAAGCCGTACGCCTGTCGGATCGAACCCAGATGCCGTCGTATCTTGGTTTGAGGATTCAAACTAAAGATATGACGCGGGTAATTTGAAAGTACGCCGGCGTATCAGTAGATACGCCGGCATACTCTCTCTCTGAATCTAGCCCTGGATGTCTCCTAAACCTGCACGGTTTAGGAGATATCTCCGTGTTTGCATGTGCCAAAGTGATCTGCGCACTGAAGCAATGGCACGTCAGTTTAACACCTCCCTGCCCGGCTTATAGTAAAATGACGGCTGGGCGGGAGCACTGTTGTTCTGGGAGGACAGAAATATAAGAACACTCCATATCCTTCAGCTTGCCATCAAACCATTTATAAGCGGGTGAATGGATTTGGCCTTTAAAACAAATACTTTTTAGCTTTGTCATGTGGTTTGTTTTTAATCCTTTGTTTCTCTGTACCAAATCATTATATTTTATATAAACTTTATTTAGGATACTGTATCAGGTATAAAAGCTTAGAGCCCAATCCTGGGTAAATATCCACTGTCACTCTTGTCTGAATTTTAGAGTAAAGTCAACTATCACAAGTTTCCTGTTTGTTTAGGCGTATAAAGTGACTCTTAAGCTTTTTCTGTGCAGACTCGCCTGCAGATCCTTCCAGTACAGTTCAAGATGGCAGAAACAGACGTAGACAATGAGCTGTTGGACTACGAGGACGATGAGGTGGATAACCAGACTGGGACCGATTCCCAGGAGCTCCCGGTCAAGAAGGAGATGAAAGGTTCCTATGTGTCCATACACAGCTCTGGCTTCAGAGATTTCCTCCTGAAACCTGAATTACTTCGTGCCATTGTGGACTGTGGATTTGAACATCCATCAGAAGGTGAGTGAACGAGGCTAATGGGATGTACACTGTAAAGGATAGGGGAAAGCAGAATGGGACGTCTGGAACTAGATACCGTAGTAGAACATCCAACCTGGACTTTTTAGGCACACCGAAATTTCATGAAAGTAAATAATATATCTGTAATAAATAATAAAACATTGGCACAAACAGTTGAGTTTAAAATTGATGCTGAATATACTGGGCCAGATTCAGAGACAAGATACAACGGCGTATCTCCTGATACGCCGTCGTATCTCTGAGTGCGGTCGGTTGTATCTATGCGCCTGATTCAGAGAATCAGTTACGCATAGATTTCCCTAAGATACGACAGGTGTAAGTATCTTGCAGCCTGAGATATGACGCTGTATTTTCAGGCTGGACGCTAGGTGGCGCTTCCGTATGTTTACACGAGGAATATGCAAATTAGTATTTACGCCGATTCTGAAACGAACGACCGCCCGGCCCTTTTTTTTTTATGTCGTTTGCGTTTTTTCCGGCGTAAAGTTACCCCTGCTATATGAGGGGTATGTGCGGCGTATCCTATGTTAAGTATGGCCGTTGTTCCCGCGTCTAATTTTGTAAATTTTATGTGTGTGAAAGTCGTTCGCGAATAGGGCTGACGTCATTTACGTTCACGACGCATGCGGGGGATCCCTTCGGACGGATGGATCCGGTGAGTCTGTACAGACCAGCGGATCCATCCGTTGGGATGGAGTCCAGCGGATAGATTTGATAGCATGTCATCAAATATTTATCCGCTGGAAATCCATCCCAGGGGATAAATATCTGCGGAAACAGATCCGCTGGAGTGTACACACCATAGGATCTATCCGCTGAAACCCATTCGCTGGGATTTTTCAGCGGATGGATTCTATCGTGTGTATGGGGCCTACTACTCGCTTCTACTAATAAAACAATAAAAACATTTGAAAATGTGAAATGCCTTTTAATGACTGTACTGTGGAAGCTGTGCCCATCTTTTCCCCATTACTGGCTTACCATACTTTCTTCTGCACTGTGGAGGCAGCCATATTGATAGATAGGGTTCTGCTTTCTCATGTCAGAGCTGTCCACCTCATTACTGGTGGGAGAATATAAAATAAAAACACAGGGAAGGCACAGAAAGCTCAGATGCACAGGATGAATGAAGCTGAAGTGGAGAAATTTTTTCAGGCCCTCATGTACATCTTTCTCTCAGGAGAAGGTTGAGCGGCACAAATTACCAAATCTTAATCTCGCTCAGGGATATGCAATTAGCGGACCTCCAGCTGTTGCAGAACTACAAGTCCCATGAGGCATAGTAAGACTCTGGCAGCCACAAGCATGACACCCATAGGCAGAGGCATGATGGGAGTTGTAGTTTTGCAAAAGCTGGAGGTCTGCTAATTGCATATCCCTGCTCTAGATGAAATGAAGGTACAGGTAGCGTGCTGCTGTTTTTAGGTGGCATTTCAAGACAAATCTTTCAGGGCATTCCCTAGGCACAATAAGTAAATAGATGTTCTCTATAAGATGGCAAATCTTCATTTTTAAGTACAGACATGAACACTATTCTCTGTGCTTTTTTTGTCAATAGTACAACATGAGTGCATTCCACAAGCCATCCTGGGCATGGACATTCTCTGCCAGGCAAAGTCTGGCATGGGAAAAACTGCAGTGTTTGTCCTGGCCACGCTACAACAGCTGGAGCCTGTTACAGGGCAGGTGAGTGAAGTCTTGTCTTAACAATATGTACGTTTTCTGTGTGTGATATGTTGGTAGTTGCAACCTAAAACATTGTTATCTTTCTACAGGTCTACGTGTTAGTCATGTGTCACACCAGAGAGCTGGCATTTCAGATCAGCAAAGAGTATGAACGATTCTCCAAGTACATGCCATCTGTGAAGGTGAGGGAATATGGATATCCTTCATTTGATTTGTTCTTTTGTTTTGGTTCTCAGTTACAGTTAAAAGTTGGTGGTGGTAGTATAATCTCTACTGTACACGAGAAACATCTGCCATTTACAGTATATCTCTTGTAAGAAGTGTGGGTTTGTGTGTGTCATTGTGTGATACTCCTGGGTTGCAGTCCTTAACAATTCCCTGCTGCTAAAAAATAAAATAAGAGGCAGATAATTACCCCTCCTTTACGCTGTGCTTATGGATAAATACACCAAACCGTGCTAACAAAAGTCACAAATTTACTGCAGCAGCATTAAAGCGGGCATTCAGCCTCCCGAGGACGATCCCGCCTCTCCACCCCTCCTCCCTTTCTCTGCAGGAATAGGTCTTTGCTTTTTATTTTTTCCATTTAAAGTCTGCCTGCCTCCCTGTGCATGTCACTTGCCTGATGGGTACAGTGCCCGCTGTGCCTCCCCGGATATGTACGTCACATATCCCAGGAGGCATAGCCTTTCATTCAAGGGAAGGAGGAGGGGGTGGGTTTATCGGTGTGTCATCGAGAGGTCTGCCCGTTGAACCTTGAAGAGCCGACGGGCTTCTCGATGATGTCTGAGAGAACATAAGGGTGGAGGATAAAGCTGTGGCCAAGCGTGAAAGGATCTCAGCGGGACAACGCTGGATCCACTGGATGGGTTCGTTTTTGAAATGTACAGATAACACCATCGGGCAAGCAGGGTAAAAAAAAAAAAATTTTAAATGTGGAGGTCGGCGAGAGTTCCTCTTTGAACATCAGCAACCCCATGTTCATATATCAAATGATTAATTGCAGCGCTGTATAAAAAACAAAACAAAAAAAACTAAAATTCAATATAGTAAAAATGAATCCTAAATCTGCCCCAGTACTTTCATTATTGAGAACTTGTGCAATAAAATTCAAGTGAATGAATAAATATACTACGAAAAAAGAAAACGTTCAATTCATTCAATAAAGTGCTGTTTGTGATATCTTCAAAATGCTGTCTTCACAATTAAGTGTCCACCAGTGTTGCCAACCTACCAGATTGAAATTTACTGACACAACGCCCAAAACTTACTGGCACAGCCAAGTTTTTACTGGCATTTCCAAAAGTTAAAAATTTCAGTATTTAGGCTACAAACAAGTACACAATGCAATATGATTTATGGTAGATAATAAGGCAAAAAACATATTATTTTATTTTCGATATAGTAAGTAAGTAGCTCAGAGACAGGACTCGGGAGGGTAAGAAATTAGATTGGGTCAGGCACACACATGAGACCCTCACAATGACAGCAGTGTGCAGCGCCATAGATCACTGACACGACACGTCCTCTCCTGAGTCACAGTGACCGTCTCTCTCCAAGCCTGGTGGTCCTTTAGTCCACTCCAGTTTAAACAGTACTGCCAGTCCCGTTCCCGACCTGCCTTGCTCCCAACCACACACGAGGCTCTGGTTGCTCCCCTTGCACCATGAGATCACACCACATGCTCAGGCACCGCCTCCACCAAAGCCACTCGAACACACTGTAGCAGGCACTCGGATGGTCTCGGCCGGCTCCAGGCCGAGCATCGCAGTCATATTTTTTACTGGCAACCTTTTCCTTTTACTGGCATTTATTGCCAGTTTTTTACTGGCTGCCAGTAAAAATTCTGACGGTTGGCAACACTGGTGTCCACACCCTTTGTTAGAAAGTCACCAGATACATGCCTTTTTATCTAAAGATCGGCATTACTAACTTAAATCCAGGCTGTCAGCTTCTCCCCCAGGTTGTTGTGCACATTCTCATTAAGACATTAAAGTATACAAAAGAATAAGCAGCCCAATTGTGTAATGCAGTAAGATAAAAACACTTTTATTGTCCACAAATCACTACTCACAAGATCAGATAAAGAAAAATGTAAACGGCTTTCAGAGTTCCTTCACACATCACAGCTTTGCAGAGCCGACACCCGGCGCTGAAGGCAACACAATACCCAGTGATCCAGAGGCTGAATGACAGTCTGTGCACACCCAGCAGCAGGTGACGCCTCAATGCGTTTCGTCCAATCAGGAACTTTCTCAAGAGGATCAAATCTTACTGGATTACGCTACTGAGCTGCTTCATTCTTTTGTATGATTAATGTCTGGATGAGAATCTGCACAGAGACCTGCTACCAAGGAACGCTGACGGCTTGGATTTAAGTATGTAAGGCCAATCTTTAGAGAGGCACATATCTCTGGTGAGTTGCTAATAAAGGATGTGGAGCACAATGTGGACAGTACACCTTCCATAACATGTTACCGGTTACTCTCCTATTCAGGGTGTAACACGTAACTTGTTACTAAATCCGCAAAACTGAATGACTGCATTGAGTTCAGAATAGAGGCGGAGAATGGTACCAACTGCATAAATGGAGGACTGGTGGCTTTTCAGCGGTTGAACTGGTGCCAGTGTTTCTCTATACCCCCACGAAAAATTAAAAGTCAGCAACTACAATTACTGCATCTGCTGACTTTTAACATATGGACACTCACCTGTCCAGGGAGCCCGAGATTTTGGCACCCCAGGCAATCTTCGGTTAGCCTGTTGGGTGCAGCCGCTGCCATTCTTGGTAAGGGAACCCGGCAGTGAAGCCTTTCGGCTTCACAGCCGGTTCCCTACTGCGCATGCACCAACCACGCTTTGCTTTCTATTTGGCCCAGCGGCGGAAAGAGGAGGGGGGCCAAACTTCTGAGAGACCGCTTTCCTAGGAAGTGGTGAAGACTATAGCTTACCCCCATTATTAAAGCTGTAAGCTCACATGGGTGAAAATGTCATGAGGAGGAGGAGGAGAGGGAGGAGAAAATGACAAGGCATACAGTGGAAGTGGGAGGATTTGGGTCATCTAAGAGTACAGATATACTTCAAGGCATATTGTAACTTTTCATAGCAAAATTACTAGAATTATCTTTTTATAAATTGATACTTAGAAATGAAACTTGTTGCTTTTTGCATACTAGGTGGCTGTGTTTTTCGGCGGACTTGCAATTAAGAAGGATGAGGAGATGTTGAAGAAAAGCTGCCCACACATTGTGGTCGGGACTCCCGGCCGAATTCTGGCGCTAGCAAGAAACAAGACCCTAAACCTGAAACACATCAAACACTTCATCCTGGATGAATGCGACAAGATGCTAGAGCAATTAGGTGAGGATGGAATGGGCAAGAGGAACTTATTGCATGAAATGTTATTGAATGTTGCAGATAATCTTAGGATCTCCAAACTGATTGGAAGATCCTACCTGAGTCACATTTTTACAGCTTGTGCATTTATACCTGTCATATTGCCTTAAGGGCCAGTTCACACCAGACGCAGTTCCCTACAGATTCGTGTGCATTTTTTCTGCACTAAAAATGCATGCACAGTGTTTTCCATGTATTCCAATGGCTCTAGTTCACAACATGCAGTCAGTTTCCAGTGCAGAAACTGACTGCATGGTGTGAACTAGAGCAGGGGTGCCCAACCTTTTGAAGAGCGAGGGCCATTTAGGCGACTTGGTAACTGGTCGCGGGCCACAATGAGTGGAACGGGCGGATGACATGCATACTGCAGAGCGGACACGGGTGCAGCCCACTCTACTCTATGGGCCCTCTGATCTGATCTGCCCTTTTAGCGGATCGAATTGGGGGTAAGCACGTGTAAATAGGCACAAGTCAGCTTTCATCTGCCGCTCCATAGAGGTGAATGGAGGGTCCAATTGGGTTGGACTGAGCCTGTGAAAGGAGCCTAAGGCTACTTTCACACTGATGCGCTGCAGTTTACCCACATTGTGGGTGCAGTGCACCTGTGGGTTTGCTGCACTTTTCTATAGATTTCTATTATATCCTGCAGGTGTGGTGCACTTTCAGAAAGCGAACCAAACCTGCAGGTAATTACAGAAATCTATGGCTCAGTGCAGGTAACCCACAGGCACACTGCGATACACCTGCAGATCAGTTTGAAAGCGGCCCAGTAACCAATGCAGAAGATATGCCCATATATACACTGTGATTTTAGTAATGAACTGACCTATAATTACCTGAAAATAAGTCAGGCAGGGCACATTTGGTATCACTCCGCCTGTGACAAGAGTCGGTACTATACAGGAAGCATTGGCTTATGCGTCTCTGCTCCGCTGCTCCTTGCTTCCTCTACTTCTTGTTTCATTCACAACACTAATGCTCTAAGATAAAGGGCTGGGAACCCAAGATCTGGGCTTGCCAACCCATCGTCACAGAACAGGAGGTCGCAGGCCGCATCTGAGGGCTCTGCGGGCCACTGGGTTGGGCACACCTGAACTAGAGCCATTGGAATACATGGAAAACACTGTGCATGCATTTTGTGCATATAAATGGAACTGCATCTGGTGTAAACTGGCCCTAAAAGTAATTCTGTGTAGATAATGTTTAATATCCTAGCAAGATATGTAAACACCACACTGTTTGGATGCCATTGTGCTTATTTAGAACAACCACCTATAGTTTAAGGGCCTCTACAAACAGAATTTAACAATGAATGGACAGAAACGTCTTTGTGACACTGTGTGCTTATTATCATTGCAGATATGCGCAGAGATGTGCAAGAAATATTCCGTATGACTCCTCATGAGAAGCAGGTCATGATGTTCAGCGCTACCCTGAGCAAGGAGATTCGCCCAGTTTGCAGAAAGTTCATGCAAGACGTAATAACCGAATCTTCAAATCCCTCCTCTTCTTCCCTCCGCACCACCCCTTCAGCTGTCCCCGGCTGACACTGCTTCCAGAGAGATGCTGGGAACAAGAAGCTGCAAGCGCAATCGGTTGCTGTTTCCCTTTCATAGAAAGTGACATGGTCTGCAAAACTGTGTCAGACAGCTATAGCCAGCAGTAGGTCCCCGTGGCACCATTCGCACAAGTGTGTCACTGATATAGCAAACAGCCATTCACTGTGACACCATTCGCACAAGTGTGTCACTGACATAGCAAACAGCCAGTCCCTGTGACACCATTCACACAAGTGTGTCACTGACATAGCAAACACCCAGTCCCTGTGACACCATTCACACAAGTGTGTCACTGACATAGCAAACAGCCATTCACTGTGGCACTATTAATTCAAGTGTGTCACTGACATAGCCAACAGCCGATCCCTGTGACACTTATCATTCAAGATTCACCCCAGCCAGTAGCAGACATCCAGTTCATATGACACATCTGATCAAGTCTAACAGCAGTCAACAAACATCCAGTCCTCATGACAGTATCCACAGAAGTCTCACAATATCCAGTAGGCATTCTCTGTAGGGCTATCAATGCTTATAGGGAACACCCAGTTTCTGTGACACCGTCCACACCCAAGTGTCACCGTAGCCATAACCCTGTGGCCTTACACATTTTACAAAAGCCAGCTGCAAAGATCAAACCCCTGTGCCATTTACCAACACATTACCCAAGTATATAGCCAGCAGACAGTTCCATTGTGACACATTACAAAAGTTAACAGCCATTGCCAAATACATATTCCCTGTGTGATACACCACCAGTGTCACACAATAATGACCTTCTAAATGAAGTCGCTTAACACCTCATCACCAATATTTCACATATCTATGCAAATGCTGGTGTGATACCATTTAATTCTTATTTAACACACCAACACAACACACTATATTAACTTTTTTTATGCCTTTTTTTTTTTGTGGTACAAGCAAGCAAGTCAGTCCTAAACCACAGCATTGTTTTTGGCACAAGCTTTGCCCTTTGTTATGAAGCATTATAGAGCGATATTAACAATTCAATGCCAAGGTACTGACCTCTGAGTCTTTGCCACACTAAGGGCCACTATATTCAGTATTTTTTTTTGTGACTGCTGCACTTTTTGTATAGATGAATGCTCAACATTTTCAAGGAAAGACTCTCTTGTATAATTGAGAGCTTTTTTTTTTTCTTTTTACTTTTTGAAGCCATATCTTTGTCACATGAATGAGCTTTTCTATTATTACGTGGCAGTCACACTTTTTTGGCTTCCTCAAGTGACCTAATAGTAATTTTTCTTTTTTTTTTTAAGATTGTATTTTTTCTTTTTTTTTGCCTTTTTTTTGGCAGTGCTAATATATGGACGGGGAAAGGTGTGGTTTACTGCCAGTAGGAACTGGGCACAGTTGTTACTAGCAGTATTAAAGGGCCATTACGAAAGTGGGGGGGTGGGGTGGTATAGCAACGAGGGCTGTTAACTTCTGTTCAGATAGTCAAGCTTAGACAGGCTTTCACTTTGCTGTGGGACTATTGTCGGGTTAACAGATGTTTTATAATGTTTATAGAATGCTTAAAAATAATTATACTATAAAGTTAGCTCTGGGGGCTTTCGTCCTCATTGGGTAGTTAATGCTAAAAAGAGGGAAAGTTTGAACAAGAATCTGTTCACAAACTGGGTAGCTCAATTCAGAAGTGGTGATATGAGTGTGGTGTTGGGATGGCAGTCAGCAGGTCAGTTAAAATTCCTAATGATGGGAAACATTTGAGTTTTGCTATGGAAGTGATTATAAGGGGGTTTAGTGAAATTCCAGAAAGCAGTTTGATCCACGGGATAGCACCAGGGAAACTGGACTCCCCCCTCTCTTTCCATCTTTTTCTGCTCTTTTATCTTCTATGCTGCTTGAGTCAGTGTGAATGTCTGAAAAATATGTGCCAGTGTGTTCATTTTCCCATACACTGGGCATTTTCTGTCCTTGTTTGTAAGTTAGAATGTTGTGATGGTACATACACTGGCATATATTGGCTTTTATGTACAGAGTGAATGTATGAGACTTATATATTGTGGCTTATGTATGCATTTCTTATGTACATTTTGGAAAGGCTTATATATTTAATGTTCTGGTAAGTCGGAGTATGCCTCCAGTATGCCTGCACTTCAAATACAAGCTACTCTGATTTCTCAGGCCTTAGGACTTTGAAAAAAAGGTCCAAAGTGCAGTGATTATTGAAAGTACATAAATCCATAGCTGCAAATTACGGATCAGGTTACTAAGCTTTGAACAGTAAAATTTTAAATCTGATTAATATGCACTTCTGCACTTTAAAGTGGAGGTTCCCCTAAAAATAAACTAGTAATCAGAGGAAGCTTGGTATTCATTCACAGAATACAAAGCTGCCTATGAATGGCTGAACACCGCTCAGAACAACTCCATTCTGTTCCAGGTGTGAGATGGAAATTCCTTGTCTCATAGCTGCAACCCAGCACTGTGAACTGTATGCAACTGAAGATACATGCAGTAAATACAGTGCTTAGAGGCATTGCAGTACTTGGTGAAAGAAAATGTTTATTTGGACCACAGCTTGGTCCAAACAAACTATTTAACTCGACACGAAACCTAGAAATCAGCTTTAATAAGGCCCAGGCAATGCATTGTGGGATGGGAATGGGAAGTTAAAAATCTCTCTTCTGGGTGCACATTTTTCCATTTCAAGAAGCTGGAGGAACCTGTTGTCATCTGGCTAATAAGGTCGTGCTATTGACGAGGTTACCGGAATGCTCATGAGTCTTACCCGTGCCCAATTCCCAATGTGCTATGATTATTTAAAGGGGTGGTTCCCCTAAAAATAAACTTTTAACATTGCATTTCCCACATTAATGACAATTAGAATCGGCTGGTTTTATTAAAAAAAAAAACGTCTGTACGTACCGTTTTCTATATGCGTTCTCACCGCCACTTCCGGGTACGATGGTGGGGATGGGCGTTCCTAATTGATGGACAGGCATCCGACCGACGCATACATCGCGTCACGAGATGCCGCAAAAAGCCGAACGTTGGTGCGGCGCTATACGGCGCATGCGCACCGACGTTCGGCTTCTTTCGGCATCTCGTGACGCAATGTATGCGTCGGTCAAATGCCTGTCCATCAATTAGGAACGCCCATCCCCACCATCGTACCCGGAAGTGGCGGTGAGAACGCATATAGAAAACGGTACGTACAGACAACGTTTTTTTTTTAATAAAACCAGCCGATTCTAATTGTCATTAATGTGGGAAATGCAATGTTAAAAGTTTATTCTTAGGGGAACCACCCCTTTAAATAATCATAGCACATTGGGAATTGGGCTCGGGTAAGACTCATGAGCATTCCGGTAACCTCGTCACTAGCATGACCTTATTAGCCAGATGACAACAGGTTCCTCCAGCTTCTTGAAATGGAAAAATGTGCACCCAGAAGAGAGATTTTTAACATCCCATTCCCATCCCACAATGCATTGCCTGGGCCTTATTAAAGCTGATTTCCAGGTTTCGTGTCGAGTTAAATAGTTTGTTTGGACCAAGCTGTGGTCCAAATAAACATTTTCTTTCACCAAGTACTGCAATGCCTCTAAGCACTGTATTTACTGCATGTATCTTCAGTTACATACAGTTCACAGTGCTGGGTTGCAGCTATGAGACACCTGGAACAGAATGGAGTTGTTCTGAGCGGTGTTCAGCCATTCATAGGCAGCTTTGTATTCTGTGAATGAATACCAAGCTTCCTCTGATTGGTAGAGACTCCGACAGTGTAATGTCATCAGCCTGCCCCTCTGACTCCCATCTCACACCTGGAACAATGCAGAGTCGCTCTGAGGGTTGCTCTGATTGGCTGGGTTGGGCGGACAGGCTGATGTTGCATTCTCCAACCCAGCCAATCAAAGGAAGCTTTGTATTCATTTACAGAATCCAAAGCTCCCTATCAATGGCAGTGTGCCGCTTAGCCCGACTCTGTATTGTTCAGAGTCTGAGACGGGAAGTGTCTGCCTCACAGCCGCAACCCAGCACTGTGTACTCTATGTAGCTAAAGGTATATACAGTGCTTAGAGACACTGTTTCCTGTGACTTTAAATATTTTGTTTGGACCAAGCTGGTCCAAACAAACTATAGTCACAGGAAACATGGAAATCAACTTTAACTTTTCATAGTCCTAGACATTGCCGTGTATCTCCGGTCGACCGCTTATGGGGTCCTGGGACAAGCTGTTTTTACTTTATGCGAGTACCTAGCAGAACCGTACGTGGTTAACAAGCGTTTCGCAATACGAGCACTGTATTTCCTAAAAGCCTAACTTGGTTTGCGAGTGTTGTCTTGCAAAACGAGCGGGATTCAGGCCAAACCGGCGTGCAGTACCGCATTTGGCCTGAGGTTGGGGGGGCGCCAGAGCAGAACGGCACCGTTAGGAAACGGCCGGAAAGGCCCGAGGACAGTTCGGCTGACCTCAGAAAGGCTCGTGAACTGAGTCTTTCTGAGGTCAGCCGAACCGTCCTCGGGCCTTTCCGGCCATTTCCGAGGCTCTCCGGCGCCCCTTCGCCTCTGGCCGCATAGGGTATTGCGTGCCATTGAAGTCAATACGAAACAAATTTATTTTCGTTTCCATTGACCTAAATGGGGCAACTCGCTTTGATATGCGTGTACTTTGGATTACGAGCATTCTCCTGGAACAGATTATGCTCGTAATCCAAAGTTCCACTGTATATCCAAAAGTTTAGCTGAGGTGAAAGGGCATGCTAGTGACAAGTTTTCCTAGCTGTCTTGTCATGATCTTATGCAAATACCAAATATCATTGCCTGTAACACTTTTCTTCATAACGGATTGTGATTTTCATGCAACCTTTTTGTAAATATATTTTTACGTGCCCGTTTTCCAGTTCTAGAAGTTCCTAAATTTTTCCAAATTGTATGTATTTATTAAATATAAAGCAACCTCTTAGTATTTATTTCCAGGTTGTACATTGGACACGAACATCCGATGTTCTTACCGGATGGGGTTTTTTGTACACGGTCGTAATATTTACATGTGTTAAGACTTGAGAACACCCATTATTATGATTTTTTTTTTTGCCAATCCCAGGTTCTTAGGGCTAGTTTACACTTTGCCTAAAAACAAGGCTTCGGACACGCATTGTTAAAGCTCTCTGAACGCCAGTCAAAGCCCCGTTACTAAATAAAATGGTTAGCTTACAGTCCTGTTTACACCTTGATTTTACTTGGTGCTTTGATGAGGCTTTGGTGGCGCTTCAAGCAAGCTTTGCCATAGACTTCTTTGGAGGCTTTGAAGATGCTTTAAAGCACCACTGAAGCTACATGGGGTATAATTTTTGAAGCAAAAGCTAGGTGTAAACAGGACTGTAAGCTAACCATTTTATTTTGTGACAAGAGCTTTGACTAGCGTTCCAGAGAGCTTTAACAAAGTGTGTCCAAAGCCTTGTTGACGCCGAAGCAAATGTAAATGATCCCTTACTGCTCCTAGATATCTGCAGCATTATTAAGTCTAGACTTCAGACTTTTTTTTGATCATTGAATATATAAGCCTTTTCTATACAGGGGGGTTTTGTACTAATGCAAAGAAGCTGCTCAGCCATGCGGACGTAGAGAAAGGCATGAGCAATTAATTTCCTGCACAAATACCATCATACTGACTTCCCAATATACCATTACTTTGTTTTCAAAATTTGGCTATTTGTGACCAAAACAGACACAGAGGGGTAAAATAAATAATTTAGCAAACTGTGTCTCAGCTACAGTACAAATCCCAGAGCTCAGCTTTAAAGGATAAGTTCACTTTAGAAAAATAAATGCACATTTTAATTGCAGGTAAAAAAAAGTGCATTTATTATTATTATTGTTGTGTTTTTTTTGTTGGGAGCCTGTAAAGCATTGCGCCAGCGATCAGTAGATCACTGGTGCCATGCAGGTCTCCTGCAGACCTCTTAGTGTACATGTGTGCCCGCATGGGCAGGCAGATACACTGACGGAAAGAATCAATGAACTACCACCGCACTCCACAGCGCCGTGGTATTTCATTGAGAACTACAAGCCAACAGCTTTGCGTTCGGCTTTTTCCGGCGTATAGTTACCCCTGCTATATGCGGCGTATCCTATGTTAAGTATGGCCGTCGTTCCCGGGCCGAATTTTTTGAATTTTTTACGTCGTTTGCGTAAGTCGTTCGCGAATACGGATGGACGTAATTTACGTTCACGTCGAAACCAATGACGTCCTAGCGACGTCATTTAGAGAAATGCACGCTGGGAAATTTGACGGACGGCACATGCGCAGTTCGTTGGGCTCGGGGACGCGCCTGATTTAAATTTTACACGCCCCCTACCCGCGGAATTTGAATTCCGCCGGGGGATTTACGATACGCCGCCGCAAATTTACAGGCAAGTGCTTTCTGAATAAAGCACTTGCCTCAAAAACTTGCGGCGGCGTATCATAAATGAGATAGGTTACGCGGATCTAAAGATCCGCGTAACCTATCTGAATCTAGCCCATGGTGTTTACGCACATCAGACCATCAGTCTGCTTCATCGGTGAACCGATGAAACTGAACTTCAGTCCGTTTTCATCAGTTTGGACTGATCGTATGTACAGGGCCTGAGAGTTGTATTAATTGGCCCTACCGAAGTCGCTCTAACTTTAGAAAAGGTTCCTGTACTACTTCAAGGCGACTTTTATCCGACTTTTGCCTATAGACTTTAATGGAAGTTGCCTCCAAGTTGGATCCTCCACTTAATTGATGTGATTTGAATCGGACATTACAGTACGATTACCCCCAGACATTCCCTGAAGTTGTTTCAAAATCACACTGAAGTCACCTGGCAAAGTCGTGCAACTTTCTGTGTCGCGGCAGTTTGACCTGAGCCTCAAAGGTGACTTCATTTGCTTTCATGCTGCTGTGTTTTTATAGTCCCCAGGAAGTGAAGGTGGACCTGACATTGCCAGAATACATGGTATGTTTATTCTGCAGGTTAGTAAGAACCTGATTGGTTTATTTCGATCTACAGCCTACAACTGGTTGCTGTAGGCAGGCCTTATTATTGCAGGCTTCTTTTAATATCGATCAGCCTCTCTGCTCTGTACTTGTGGTCAGCCTTTACCGACCGCATTTGAATCTTTGTTAATTCTTCCACTCTAATAAACTGGGGGATTTTTATTATTAGAACTGCAACTTTCAGAATAACTTTACAATATTTAATGTTTACTATTATGTGGAGTATTATTGCAGTAAATCTAAACGCAAATTTTCAATAATCCTTTTAAAAAAGTTAAAGCGGGGGTTCACCCTAAAACATTTTTCTAACATTACATGGCACTCACTCTCTACATTGACAGTATGCCGATTTTTTTTTTTTTTTTCCGCTGTACATTCTTTCGTATGCTATTTTCCCCCACGGCTTCCGGGTAGTGAATCCCACGGGGCTGGGCGTTCCTATCCAGCAGGTGATTGACGTGATGACAAAAACTACCTCCCCTCGTCGCATAAGGAGCGTCACGAGTTGCAGAAAGAAGCCGAACGTCGGGGCGCGGTATAGCGCCGACTCGCCGTTCGGCTTCTTTCGGCAACTCGTGACGCTCCTTATGCGACGAGGGGAGGTCGTTTTTGTCATCACGTCAATCACCTGCTGGATAGGAACGCCACTCCCGCGGGAGGCACTACTCGGAAGTCGGGGAAGAAAATAGCTGTACGAGGTATGTACAGCAAAAAATAAATAAAAAATTCAGCATACTTTTTAATGTAGAGAGTGAGCACCATGTAATATTAGAAAATCGTTTTTAGGGTGAATCTCCGCTTTAAATGTCTTCTGTCACTTTTAGCAGATGCAAGTACTTTGTTGTGTCTGTGATGACATTTTGTGTTTAGGAGCTAACACCTAACCTAGATGTATGATCATAAATGACATTATGTACCCTTCTCTGCACTTGGGCCCCCCTCCTCTTTCTGTATTTAGTATCAGGATGGATTGTGAATGCCGTTAGAAAGTTGTATGTGCTGTGAGTGCATGTTTTGTCAGCCACCTTTCTCTTGTGGAAAATGTCATGTGACTTTGAGTTGTTAATCCCTTTCTGTGGAATAAGATGGCATTTTGCAGGAATAACATTCTCAGCCTATTCGTTTTTTTCCCTGTTGCTTCTTGAAACAGGTGGATGCCCGTTCTTGATGGCTGTTTCTCCCTGGTTGCAGCTGCCAAACAAACCTCATTGTGTTTTGAAATGGATAAAACAGACCAGCTGGGAAACCACTAGCTTTGACAGATGCAACAAAGAAGCAGTTGCTATCTACCTGTTTTAAGAGAGCCATATAAAAATAAAACCTAGGTGACAAATCCTAGCTAATTATGGCCAGTTACTGGGTAACGTGTTAAAATTATTTTACCAGCTTTGCTAATAAGACTCTGGGTGGAGGGGGGGGGGAGAACCAAGACACTTGTGTCTCAAAGGTCTGATGACAGCAGCTGTCCCCTGTTTCCTGCCACATAGGTAACGCGTTCATTGCTGATGTGGAATTCGGATGTGGTCTGTGGTTTTGGAATGGCTGCTTCTAGTCCCAGTGACTAAACAATCTTGGCAAGCTTGATATTTAGTTATTGTGTGACAGCAAATGTTCTCATTTCTGCAAGGACTACAGTAGCAAGGCTTCTTCTGGAGTTCCCCCTTTAGCATTCTGTGACTTAAAGCGGTTCTCCACCCTAAAGTGAAGTCCCGCTGATCGGAACCCTCCCCCTCTCCGGTGTCACATTTGACACCTTTCAGGGGGGAGGGGGGTGCAGATACCTGTCTAAAGACAGGTATTTGCACCCACTTCCGGCCCGGCATTCACGGGCAAAAGACGGGCATTGCGTCACATCCCGTCGCCCCGCCCCTCCCGTTGTGTGCTGGGAACACTCAGCTCCCAGCACACAGCGGGAGCCAATCGGCGTGCGCGGCGCGACTCGCGCATGCGCCGTAGGGAACCGGGCAGTGAAGCCGCAGCGCTTCACTTCCTGGTTCCCTCAGCGTGGATGGAGGGGGAGCAGCAGGGTGACGAGCGATCGCTCGTGCTCTGCTGCGGACGCCGCTGGACTCCAGTACAGGTAAGTGTCCTTATATTAAAAGTCAGCAGCTGCAGTATTTGTAGCTTCTGGCTTTTAATATTTTTTGGGGGTGGAACATCCGCTTTAAGAATTCTGCAGGTAGGTGGGCAACAGTTAGACCTGCTTCTTGTTTGAGCCCACACAGCTTTAAAACTGGTCTCTGGGTACAAAATTGTTTGAAGTATATCTCAACCCTAAAACAAAAATATTTGACAGTTTAAAGAGGAGTTCCGACCCCCAGATAATGAAGCTGCTGACTTTTAATATTAGGACACTTACCTGTCCAGGGATCCCGCAATGTTGGTACCCCAGCTGATTTTTCAGTCGGCTCTCGGGTGCTGCCGCCGCCATTCATTATAAGGTAAACTGGCAGTGACGTTGCCTTTGGGGATGGACTGGCAGAGGAGGGTGGGAGAACCTCTGGGGGATCTCGCAGCGGCAAGCTCATCTGGAAGTGGGGACAGGTACCCCCCCCCCGAAAGGTGCCAAATGTGGCAGTTGGGGGGAGGAAGCAAACAAGTGGAGCTTCCCCTTTTGGATGGACGTCCGCTTTAAAAACTTGATCACATGGGCGTACTTCAACGTACACCCTTGTAAGCGCTGTGTTTGGTGGCACAGGGATGCCCAGGTGTTCATGCAGGCAATCCCATTTATGTCAGTTGGGAAGCAGTGGCTGCACAGACACAGCTGCTGCTCCAAATTTGACATCTATGTGGGTACAATGGCCATAAACACACACTGTCGGTGTCTGGGGGGTCAAGTACTTGTATGGATATCAAAGTGGGAGCAGCGGCTGTGTCCGTGCAGCCGTTGCATCCCATTTGACATAAATGGGGTTGTCTTCACGTGGTTATATGGAACACCTATGCATCCCCATGTAGGCAAACACTCCGCTTGCATGGGTGTACACTGTAGTGTGTCTGTTTTTGTAAGATGCAGCACTAAAACAAATATCAAAATGAATGAAAATTGGGAAATATCAGCAGGAAAATAATGGTTAAAGGGAGAAGGGGAAGGAGGAATTAATATGAGTAGACTTAGAGCCGGTTCACACTGGGACGACTCGTCGGGCGGCTCAGCCGCCTGACGAGTCGCGTCCCATTCAATGCAATGGAACTGTTCTAATAGGAGCGACGCAAGTCGCTCCGACTTAGAAAAAGGTTCCTGCACGACTTCGGGGGCGGCTCGGGGCGACCTGCATTGACTTCTATACAGAAGTCGTTTTGCAAATCGCCTCTGAAGTCGTCCTCAGGACGACTTGCAGAGTCGCCCCCAAAGTCGTGCCGCTGCAGTGTAAACCGCCTCTAAGGGGTAAATGGACACAAAGTTTATTAAAAAATAAAATATATAATTTATAAAAAAAAATTATACTTGTCAGGTTGCTTAAAGGGGTTGTAAAGGTTTAATTTTTTTTTTTTTAAATAACAAACATGTTATACTTGCCTCCACTGTGCAGCTCGTTTTGCGCAGAGTGGCCCCGAACGGCATTTTCTGGGGTCCCACCGTGGCTGTCTCGGCTCCTCTCTGCCTCAGATCACCCTCTCTGGGAAGTGCTCTCCCAAGGGGGTTACCTTGCGGGCGCGCTCCCGAGTTCTGTATTCGGCGTCTATAGCCGCCTACTACAGGACTCAGCCCCGCCCCCTGGTGGCAGCGTCATTGGATTTGATTGACAGCAGCACGAGCCAATGGCTGCGCTGCGATCAATCTATCCAATGAAGAGCCGAGAAGACCAGGCAGAGGAAGAACGCGTTCACAACGCGGGACTTCCAGGGCTCAGGTAAGTAGAACGGGGGCTGGGGGGGCCCGCAAATCTTAAGATGTCTTTTCACCTTAATGCATAGGATGCATTAAGGTGAAAAAACATGATCCTTTACAACCCCTTTAAACTGAGACACTACAGATGGATCATCCAGATCTGTTACAGCTGCTGTAATACATACATAGCAACTCCTGGCTGTGGGGCAGGAAGGGGTGTACTATATTTGCCCTGTGTACTTCAGTTACAGTCGTGTCAGAACAAGTCTGATCATTGGAGGAGAGCAGGCTGAGTTTCCAGCACAACTAGAGCACTGACCACGCTGTGCTCTTATGCCTAGTTTGGTCAGTTTTTATTAGGAGAGCAGAGGGACTGACTGGATCACCAGGGATTTCACACAAAGGAAGCAATACAAAGAGAACAGGAGACTTTTTCATACAAATACATGGTACAGCAGACACATCGGGAATATGAAATGTTGGGCTTACGTAATGAACTTGCAAAGCTGTCCAGCTCATGGAAGGAAATCTTGACACTGTAGTCCTAAAACCCCCATCCAGTGTTTGCTATATAATTATTTTGCGGTCCCAATAGCTAAATCTGTTTAACTGGACCATAGCTTTTTAAATTGTAAGTCCTGGTGATTTTTGCCATAGCAATCTATGCAAGATGCCATCTTAGTCCATGTAAGAGGTCATCTAGGAATCCACCTCGATCACGCCTCACCCTGTAATAGGACTTCTCAAAAAATTTATAAGGAAAGCCGGCCCCTCCCCTTACTGTTTAACCCTTAATTTCCCACCCCCCTCCTTCAGCCAATGGAAATCTTTGTGGATGACGAGACCAAGCTGACTCTTCACGGACTCCAACAATATTACGTCAAGCTCAAGGACAATGAGAAAAATCGCAAACTATTTGATCTTCTAGATCTATTGGAGTTCAACCAGGTGAAAAAAATTTGTTGTTTCTTTTACAAAAGCTCAGTTTTAATAGAAATGGAAGTCATTTAAGAATGTCGTCCACGTATGGTTTCGTCTAATTGTCCACCAGAGAGAGATCCCATCGCCTCTGCACTGATGGGTTGTGAAGGGATTTCTCCAGAATAGGGACAAAGACCACAATAAAAACACATTTAAAGGGGTTGTAAAGGTTTTTTTTTTTTTTTTTTCTAAATCGGTTCCTTTAAGCTAGTGCATTGTTGGTTCACTTACCTTTTCCTTTGATTTCCCTTCTAAATGTTTGTTTTCTTTGTCTGAATTTCTCACTTCCTGTTCCTCCTCAGTAAACTTGCCCCATCATCCGAGCCGTTCTGGCTGGGAGTTAGGCGGCGTGCTCGCCCCCTCCCTTGGGACTACATCCCTGTGTTCACAGCATCTCCCCGCAGGGATGTAGTCCCAAGGGAGGGGGCGAGCATGCTGACTAACCCCCAGCCAAAACAGCTCGGATGATGGGGGCAAGCTTAGAGGAGGAACAGGAAGTGAGAGATTCAGACAAAGAAAAAAAAACATTTAGAAGGTAAATCGAAGGAAAAGGTAAGTGAACCAAACAATGCACTAGCTTAAAGGAACCCATTTAGAAAATAAAAAACAAACCTTTATAACCCCTTTTAACCACTTGTTGCCGACTTTCAGTGGTTATGCTGGGATGATTGCTGCAGCATCTCGATATTGTTCTTTGGAGCTGGTGATGCTGTTTTTCGTAGAAGCAATCCAAGCGACGTACCCATACATTGCCCAAGTTCCAGTGTTTATACTGGGGTGATTGCTGCAGCACCCTGATATCCTTTTTTATTTTATTTTTTTTGTGGTGCGGTTTTCAGTAAAAGCAATACGAGTGGCTAAATAGCCATTAGATTGCTTTTAAAAGCGGTGTTGGGGGTGTTGTCGTGCACTCCCCCCACTGCGCCTTCCTGGGCTCTCCAGTCCCGATGGTTCCGCTGGCTGACCATAGAGCTGATTGGGGACCGGAACAGCCTCGATCATCTCTTTAGTCTAAAGCCTTGTACACACATCGGACAAAGCATAGGACTTTTGTACGAAGGGCGTTGGCCATGAACTTGTCTTGCATACAGACGGCAAAGAATTATCAGCCAACAAACATGAAACAATGTGGTTTTTCAGCTCTAAAAGCTCCATTCAAACCTAGGCGTATTGTCGCCTGTAGCGCGACGCTATTGCAGCCTGCAATACGCTGGAGGGATGATTTAACATTGTCGGCTATGGAGATGGTTCACATCTCCACGCCGTACGCCTGAAACTCAAAACAAGACCCGGACCTTTTTTTCAGGCGGCGTTTGGCATAGCCGACAATGTTGATCACCCCTCCGGCGTATGTTAGGCTTAAAAAACGCAGCGGCAAATCGCGGGACAAAACGCCGCAATTTGTCGCGGTAACATACGCCGCGTTCAGGTGTGAATGCAGCCTTATTGCCACTGTTAGGGCAACTTCTGCTAATGTTGTGTTATGGTTAGCATTGCTTCTGAGCATGCTTGTTTGTACTTTGGATTTCTATTTCCGAAGGACTTCTGTACACACGATCAGATAATCCGACAGCACACATTTATTGTCGGAAAAATTTTAAGCATGCTATCCAACATTTGTTGTCGGAAAATCCGACAACAGTTGTCTGATGGGGCATACAATTGGCAGGAAAATTCCGATCGTGTGTACGCGCCTTAAGAAACTGGAACCAATGACTATTTTGTCACTTCTGATTTCACCGGTTGTAAACCAACTATTACTGTTTTTTAAAAAACATTGGTTCACTCTTGGTATGATCTGAACCTTAATAAGGATATAGGAGAGATCTGGGGTCCTCTATCGCAGGGGTAGGCAACCTGGGGCCCTCCAGCTGTTGCAGAACTTAAAGTCCCATCATGCCTCTGGGAGTAATTTTAACTGCCAGCCTTGCAATGCCTCATGGGAAATGTAGTTCCACAACAGCTGAAGGGCCCCAGGTTGCCCATCCCTGCGATATAGGACCTGTCGCTGCCTATTGCTATCACAAGGGACGTTTCCATTTCTTGTAATAATAGAAGTAATTAAAAAAAGTGTAAAAAAAAAAAGTAATTCTTTAAAAAAAAATTATAGAATGTTTGGAGGCTCTAAGTATTTGTCTAGCCAAAAATAATGATTTTGTACATGTGTGTCAGAAAAAGGGCTGGTCTTCAAGTGGTTAAAGAGGAAGTAAAAATCATGGAAAAAAACCCACCTGCAAGAGAAAGGCATAATGAGCTAGTATACCTAGCATACTAGCTCATTATAAATTACTTACCTGAGATCGAAGCGGTCCTCGATCACCTCCTCCACCGCCATCTCTCTGGGAGTGAGTTCCGGGTATCGCTGTGACTGGCCGGAGCAGCAATGACGTCACTCCTGCGCAGGAGCCGCTAGTAACGGCACGATCGCCTTCACTAACCGCACACTCAGGGCGCCTGTGCCATTATCAACGGCGCGCATGCACCGTAGACATCGGTGCTCCTTTGGAAAATATTTCCTTAACCGTGTAGGTTAACCACTTAAGACTCGGACCATTATGCAGGTTAAGGACCTTGCCCCTTTTTGCGATTCGGCACTGCTTCGCTTTAACTGACAATTGCGCGGTCGTGCGACGTGGCTCCCAAACAAAATTGGCGTCCTTTTTATCCCCACAAATAGAGCTTTCTTTTGGTGGTATTTGATCACCTCTGCGGTTTTTATTTTTTTGCGCTGTAAACAAAAATAGAGCGAAAATTTTGAAAAAAAATCAATATTTTTTGCTGTAATAAAATACCCCCAAAAAAAGATATAAAAAAAAACATTTTTTTCCCCTCAGTTTAGGCCGATACGTATTCTTCTACATGTTTTTGGTAAAAAAAAACGCAATAAGCATTTATCGATTGCTTTGCGCAAAATTTATAGCGTCTACAAAATGGGATAGTTTTATGTCATTTTTATTAATAATTTCTTTTTTTTGCTACTAATGGCGGCGATCAGCGATTTTTTTTTTTTGTGACTGCGACATTTTTGGGGACACATCGGACAATTTTGACACGTATTTGGGACCATTGTCATTTTCACAGCAAAAAGTGCTATAAAAATGCACTGATTACTGTGAAAATGACAATTGCAGTTTAGGAGTTAACCACCAGGGGGCGCTGTAGGGGTTAAGTGTGACCTCATATGTATTTCTAACTGTAGGGGGGTGGGACTGGACATGTGACGTCGGTGATCATCTTTGCCTATATCAGGGAACAGACGATCACTGACATTGCCACAATGAAGAACGGGGAAGGTGTGTTTACACACACCTCTCCCCGTTCTTCAGCTCCGGTGACCGATCGCGGGACACCGGCAGCGATCAGGTCACGGAGCTTCGGACCGAGTCGCGAGCACGCCGGCTGTCCCTTAAAGAGACACGTACAGGTACGTTGATGTGCCCAGCCGTGCCATTCTGCCGACGTATATCGGCGTGAAGGGGTCCTTAAGTGGTTAAGGAGATATTTTTTGGACCTACAGGTAAGCCTTAATTTAGGCTTACCTGTAGGTTAAAGTGATCTGTATGGGTTTACAACCACTTTAAGACTTATCTACTGTATCTGAACCAAAATAAAAATGTTGGTTGGAGTTGGGCTCATTCTGATAGGTGCTGGGACCCTTTGTCTGTGCTGAGCTGCTTTTTGCTGCATGTGCATCCACTTCAGAGCTGTGCATAGGCAGCGTCTGCAGCCATAGAGGCGGATGCAGCACCTGCATGTGAAAATTTAGATGTGATTAGGAGTGGGTGCACAGACCCGAATACAGACACTGCATCGGATCCATGCACCTGATCCTGACTGTTACATTTTGACATGTGTCTGTGCAGCTGCTGATGAGTCTACATTTACTTATATGGGCTGCCTTTTCAGCACAGAGGACTGGTCTTGGCACTCGTCTGAATGAGCCCTTAAAGTAGGGTGACCAGACATCCCCAGTTTCAGGGGACAGTCCGCTGATTGAGAACACTGTCCCCGGACCAAGTCTGTTCCTGGTTTTGTCCCCAGATTGGATTTAATAGGGGGCAGGGGCAATTTCAAAGACAGTCAGTGCAGAATTAAAATAAAAAAATTAGAATTGCACACCCCCGCTCCGCCGTGCCTACTAGCTTAGGGGGGTTGTATTTTTCCCATTATCTGTGCCCATTTCTGATGATCATGTGCTGGTCGGAGCGGAGGGAATATTTCTTCAGTTTCGGGCGCATGCCCATTCAGCTTTGCTCGCATGTTCTTCTGCCTTGGCTCAAATCCTGGCCAGCCACCTGCCTATCTCCTTGCCTTCCCTGGCAGAGTGATCTTCCTGCGCTCCCCAACCAGTAGTAGCCGTGGGCCCGAAGAGTAAGGGCCAGATTCTCGTAGATCGGCGTATCTTTGTTCCGGCGTAGCGTATCCTATTTACGTTACGCCTCCGCAACTTAGACGGGCAAGTGCTGTATTCTCAAAGCACTTGCTCTGTAAGTTGCGGCGGCGTAGCGTAAATAGGCCCGTGTAAAAAATATATTAAAAGCCAGCAGCTACAAATACTGCAGCTGCTGACTTTTAATATTAGGTGCTGTATTTCTCAAAGCACTTGCTCCGTAAGTTGCGGCGGCGTAGCGTAAATAGGCCGGCGTAAAAAATATATTAAAAGCCAGCAGCTACAAATACTGCAGCTGCTGACTTTTAATATTAGGACACTTACCAGTCCTGGAGTCCAGCGCCATCCACAGCAGAGGACGAGTGATCGCTCGTCACTCTGCTGCCCCCCCCCCCGCCATCCTCAGTGAGGGAACCAGGAAGGGAAGCGCTCCGGCTTCACTACCCGGTTCCCTGCGGCGCGAGTTGCGCTGTGCCACTAAATGGCTCCCGCTGTGCTCTGGGAGCCGAGTGTTCCCAGAGCACGACGAGGGGAGGATGGGAGGTGACGTTGTGCCCGCAGTTTACCCGAAACTGGCCGGAAGTGGATGCAAATACCTGTCTTTAGACAGGTATCTGCTCCCCCCTGAAAGGTGTCAAATGTGACACCGGAGGGGGGAGGGTTCCGATCAGCGGGAGTTCCACTTTAGGGTGGAGCTCCGCTTTAAATGGTTAAGTGTATGGCCAGATTTACTGAGCTGCTTGTTATAAGCTATAAAGACATACAAGGCTCTTGCTCATTTGTTTACACGGCTATTTGCAGGTGGTCATCTTTGTGAAGTCCGTTCAACGATGCATTGCTCTGGCTCAGCTGTTGGTGGAACAGAACTTCCCAGCTATCGCTATTCATCGTGGGATGCAACAGGAGGAAAGGTGGGACCTGTGATTCACTGCTTCATCTCAGCAGGAAATGAGTTGGAGTGTCGAGCCATGAAGGCTCAGAGATGTGCCTCGTAGGGGTGAGCGCTGGGATAAGGGTTTGCATGCTCTTCATAGATGAATAACGTAAAATCTTGTGTTCACTGACAGGCTTTCCCGGTACCAACAATTCAAGGATTTCCAGCGCAGGATCCTGGTTGCCACCAATCTTTTTGGTCGCGGCATGGACATTGAGAGAGTGAACATTGCCTTCAATTATGACATGCCAGAAGACTCTGACACCTATCTGCACAGGGTATGAACTCCATGCTTTTTGGATGTAAACCCAAATTTTTTTTGCTGTCACAATGTAGAGCAGGGATATGCAATTAGCGGACCTCCAGCTGTTGCAAAACTACAAGTCCCATCATGACTCTGACTCTGAGTGTTATGCTTGTGGCTGTCAGTCTTGCTATGCCTCATGGGAATTGTAGTTCTGCAACAGCTGGAGGTCCGCTAATTGCATATCCCTAATGTAGAGTATAAGATTTCCTATCATCTGTGCCCAGTCTTGCCACACAGAGTTAATCCAGTTCTGAGCAATCCTCTTTTCTTTTTTCAGTGAGATAAACAAACAGGAGAAAACTTTTGTCTGTTCTTCCCCCTTGCTGTGAGTGACAGGTCATTTACATATCTCATGCACTAGCCTGGAGACAGGCATTATTTTTTAATTCCCACCCCCACTCCTTTTCTGAAGTCATGTGGTTACTTTTCTGGATTTTGACTGGATGTTGATGATCATATCAGAATTTAGTGTAAGGAATACACAGGAAAAAATGCATGTTGACAAGGGGAGTGTAGAGGTGGGCGGGGAGTCTACTGACATCACAACTCCACCCACCGAGCTCCAGACAACAGACCCACCCACAGAATCTGCAGTTTTTCAGTTCTTATAACAGACAGAGGGGAGACATTTGACAGGTGAGGATACATGCAGGAGGCATCTATATCCCTATAGATCAGCACTATGGCAATAGATTAGAAAGGATGAGAGTGGCTTTACATCCACTTTAATGACAAACAGAACAGGCCAGGCTAGTGTTCTCATGTGATTTAGGATATTTGATAAATTGCAAATTGGAGGCCCTTCCAGCTCCGGATGCTGAGACAAATTTTTTAAAAGTGTTAGAGAATTTGTCACTTTTCCCATTCATGGCAAAAGGACAAGTTCTCCTTTAACCACTTAAGGACCGGACCAATATGCTGCCTAAAGACCCAAGGTGTTTTTACAGTTCGGGACTGCGTCGCTTTAACAGACAATTGCGCGGTCGTGCGATGTGGCTCCCAAACAAAATTGGCATCCTTTTTTCCCCACAAATAGAGTTTTCTTTTGGTGGTATTTGATCACCTCTGCGGTTTTTATTTTTTGCGCTATAAACAAAAATAGAGCGACAATTTTGAAAAAAATGCAATATTTTTTACTTTTTGCTATAATAAATATCCCCCAAAAACATATATAAAAAAAAAAATTTCCCTCAGTTTAGGCCGATACGTATTCTTCTACCTATTTTTGGTAAAAAAAATCGCAATAAGCGTTTATCGATTGGTTTGCGCAAATATTTATAGCGTTTACAAAATAGGGGATAGTTTTATTGCATTTTTATTAATTTTTTTTTTTTTTACTACTAATGGCGGCGATCAGCGATTTTTTTCGTGACTGCGACATTATGGCGGACACTTCGGACAATTTTGACACATTTTTGGGACCATTGTCATTTTCACAGCAAATAATGCATTTAAATTGCATTGTTTATTGTGAAAATGACAGTTGCAGTTTGGGAGTTAACCACAGGTGGCGCTGTAGGATTTAGTGTACACTTAGTGTGTGTTTACAACTGTAGGGGGGTGTGGCTGTAGGAATGACGTCATTGATCGAGTCTCCCCTATAAAGGGGATCACTCGATCGATGCAGCGCCATAGTGAAGGACGGGGAAGCCGTGTTTACATACGGCTCTCCCCGTTCTTCAGCTCCGGGGAGCGATCGCGACGGAGCGGCTATAAACAAATAGCCGCGCCGTGGTCCTGGATCGCTCCCCGAGGGAACCCGACCACCGCGTCTAGCGGGGGGGTCCCGATCGGACCCCCCACCCGCTAGAAGGCAGGGACGTACAGGTACGCCCATGTGCCTGTACGTGCCATATTGTGGACGTATATGTACATGCGGGGGTCGGGAACTGGTTAAAGCGGGGGTTCACCCTAATTAATAAAAAAAAAAAATTATTTGTCTACCATGCCATCCAGCATACTGGCGTCAGCTACAGTATGCCTTTATTTTATGTTTTTGTGCTGTACTCACAGTTTAATCCATTAGTTTAGTTTCAGACTCCCCGCGGGGAGTAGGCGTTCCTATGAAGAGGGGAACATGATTGACGGCCGGCTCTGGCGCGTCACGCTTCCCGAAAATAGCCAGAGTAGGACTCGGCTCTTCACGGCGCCTGCGCAGTCAGTTCCTAGTCTGTGCGCAGGCACCGTATAGCGCCGTGTAGAGCCGAGTCCTACTCTAGCTATTTTCGGAACACGTGACGCGCCATAGCCGGCCGTCAATCATGTTCCCCTCTTCATAGGAACGCCTTTCTGAAACGAAACTAATGGATTAAACTGTGAGTACAGCGGAAAAAATAAAGGCATACTGTAGCTGACGCTAGTATGCTGGATGGCATGGTAGAAAGTTGTTTTTTAGGGTGAACCTCCGCTTTAAGGAGTAAGCTTTCAAGGGCCATGACTCCAACAGAGTCACGAGGAAGTACTATATGCGGGCGCAGTATTCAAACTCATGGCGGGAAAGCGGGTATCGGCGTATATCGCGCACCCACGATTTTGCCCTGATTTTCAGGGCAAAATAGTGCGCGGTATACGCCGATAAATACGGTAACCAGTGGGGTTACATTTGCAGACCAGAGTTATTTTTTAAACTTCCATGTCTTTTTTTTTTTCATCACTAGGTGGCACGTGCTGGTAGGTTTGGGACGAAAGGTCTGGCAATCACGTTTGTATCGGATGAGCAGGATGCAAAAATCCTAAACGAGGTTCAAGATCGGTTTGAGGTCAACATCAGTGAACTGCCTGATGAAATTGACATCTCTTCGTACAGTGAGTGTTCTTTACCAATCATTTGTGCTCTGTAACATCTTCTCTATGGTGCCCAAATACAGCTTTCTGTTTCGGTTACATGTATGGAAAGTGTAAGCATTTCTGAATATTTTTGAGATAATGAAAATATCTTGAGAATTTTGCTTCCAATGAAGAAAACCCTCCAATGATTGAGTCCACTAAGTGGAATGTGATTAGAACATCCCTTATGATTTTCTTTTCAGCTCTTCTATTCTTAGCTATTCATATGTAAACTAAAACCAATCTATGAATATCTTTTGAAGTTCTACTGGTAGTGATTTCTACAGACTAGTGTGGGGGTATGTGACATATTGGGGGAATTGTGTGTGGGGGTCTGTAATAGTGAAAAGGTTGGGGACCCCTGAACTAGCTAATCGATTTTTTCTCAACTGCATCAGTTACCCTTTTCTGTACAATATCAGTCTACTCCCTATTTGTAATAAAGCTTTCCCTTTTACCTGTTTCAGTTGAACAGACCCGGTGAAGCCAGATCTCTCCATCGACAAGTCAGTGTGGCTGCCGAACGTGGTACACACCCGTGGTTCCTCTTGGCACCGGTTTGGGGGAGGCCGCCAACAGCTAAACTGTTTTAAAAAGGAGCTTGGTAATTTAATGCACCCAGCCTGTGTCCGTGTTTAAACAGGCAGAATACTGCTGAGATTGTTGCACCCTTTCCCTTCTGCTCAGCAATGTGGACTTGCAGAACCTCTGGCATTGTTTTACCAACAAGGAACTGGTTTTCCGTTGTGCGGGGATTAAAGGAAGAATGCAAAAAAAAAAAAAAAGTTGCATTCAATTTGAAAATAAATGTTCTGTTTGTCTTATATAGTGTATTAGAGGGCTTTACGGAATGCAATGAACTTTTTTCTGTAAAAGAATCAGAGTGGATTATGTGGAAATTTAGAGTTTAATGCCTGTAATTTGTGGTAAGACACTAAGATACTCAGCCCTGGTTGTTTTGGTTCTTTTCTTTTTTTTATATATAAATATCAGCTTTTTGTTTAGTTACCACCCTCTGCATAAGTGACCAGTGGTGTCACAAATTATTGTATCGTGACTTCTTACACCATGTCACAATAAATACTAAATGAAAAAGTTTACAGTGTGTGATCTTTCCTCTCCAATGCCTTGTACTTGTACCACCTTAACCACTTAAGGACCTTGCCTGTTTTTAAGACTCGGTGTTTACAAGTTTCAGCCCTGGTTCACACTGGGTACGATTTGGAACGATTTGAGATGCGATTTGACATGTCAAATCGGCGGCATTTGTCGGCAATGGCACTGTCCTAATCAGTGCGACGCCGCATCTGCGATTTCAAAAAGTAGTTCCTGTACTACTTTTTGCGATTTCGGGCCGCGATTTACATTAAATTGCGGCCGAAATCGCGGTAAAATCGCGCATTTTACCGCGATTTTGAATTCGCAGCAGTGTGAACCTAGGCTAAAACAGTTTTTTTGTGCTAGAAAATTACTTCGAACCCCCAAACATTTATACATTTTTTTTCTCTAACACCCTAGAGAATAAAATGGCGGTCATTGCAATACTTTTTGTCACACCGTATTTGCGCAGCGGTCTTTTTTTAGGAAATAATTCACTTTTTTTAATAAAAAAAATAAGACGGCAACGACGACATCGTTATTTGTACAAGGCTCTTCATGGCATGACTGAAAACAACTTAAAAAAAAAAAAATGACATTACCATAAGTGCAAATTTAGTGACGTGGGATTAGATCTACTTTAATAGACACTTACAAAACATTTTTACTAAAACAGCAAATATCTGATGACAGTGTGTTCATTTCTATACATGCAACAGTCATTGGAAGTTTCCAAATGTCTGAAAAAAGCAAAAGGGACTTTCCTTTCACCTGCTTCTCCATTGTGGTCGGCCACGCCCCCCTCTGCTTAATGCTCCAATCAGCAATGCTGCTCAAGAAAAGTGAGCGCTGTTGAAAACATTGGCTGGGGGCGGGTTTGACAGATGCTCTGCTTCCACAGGATATTTTAGACCTTGCTGCAGCAAATAAGCTGATAAATCAAGAAACTCTCTATTATTATTGCTTATGAAGCCTCTGGCTGCATTACAAAAATTGGCGATTGGGCTTTAAAATTAAAGTAGAACTATAGGAAAAACGTTTTTATTTTTTTGGACAGCGTAAAGCCTCGTACACACGATCGGATTTCCATCGGAGAAATCCTTGGAATTTTGTGCGAAGGTGAACTTGGTATGCATACAGACGGCAGAACTTTTTCAGCCAACATACACGAAACAACGTTGTTTTTCAGCTCTTTAGCACCACCCTTTGGGCAACTTCTGCTAAGGTTGGCATTGGTTCGGAGCATGGGTGACGATCGGATAATCAGACATCGCACATTTGTTGTTGGAAAATTTGAAAGCTATACTATAAAACATTCTGTTGTCGGAAATTCCGACAACAATTGTCCGATGGAACGTATAAAGGAACGGATTATCCGTCAAAACCTTTCCATCACACAATTGTTGTCGTAAAATCCGATCGTGTGTACGAGGCCTAAGAGGGTATGACCCCTGTTGGATTATTTTTTTGCCATCTGTGCCCCATTGGAGATATTTCCTCTTCCTTCCTTTGTCTCATAGCCAAAACAGGAAGTCCCTGCAATTTAACCATTTCAGATCCAGAAGATTTTACCCCCCCCCCCCCCCCCCCCCCCTTTATGACCAGGACATTTTTTGCTAAATGGCACTGTGGTACTTTAATCAGTTAAGGACTGCCCCATGTACATTTATATAGCGGCCCTTCAGTGCAAAATCACGTACCTGTAAGTGATTCTTGTGCACGGTTCTCTGTGGTGCATGCCGCCAGAGCCTCGCTCCTGCTGTAATTAGACACAGTGGGAGCCAATCAGCAGGTCCGGCAGCCACGATCACTGTCTGAAGAGATAGAATGGTGGTCTGCCTATGTAATCAAGGCAGACTCTCGTTCTGTCATACAGGTAGAGAGACATCTGTGGTTCCTTCTAATCAGTAACACAGATGTCTCTCTTCTTCAAGTCAGTCCATCCCCCCACACAGTAAGAAAACACTCACAGGGAACACGGTTAACCCTTTGATTGCCCCTGATGTTAACCCATTCCCTTCCAGTGTCATTTATAGTGACAGTGCGTTTTTTTTTTTTTAGCACTGATCATTGTATTGGTGTCACCAATTACCCAAAAAGTGTCATTTAGTGTCAGATATGTCCGCCGTAATGTCACAGTACCAAAAAAAATAAAAACGCTTATCGCCGCCATTACCAGTAAAAACCATTTAAAAAATAAATAAGAAAATAGTCCATAAATCTATCTCATAGATTGTGGACGCTATGGCCCAGATTCTGAAAGGGCTTACGACGGTGCAACGCAATGTACGCCGTCGTAAGTCCTCATCTGGGCCGTTGTATCTATGCGACCGATTCTTGGAATCAGTTACGCATAGATATCCATTAGATGCGACAGGCGTAAGGCTCTTACGCTGTCGGATCTTAAATGCATTTTTTTTTTCCGCCGCTAGGTGTCGCCTCGTCGTTTTCCCCGTCGAGTATGCAAATTAGCAAAATACGTGAATACCCGAACGTACGCGCGGTCGACGCAGTGAAGTTACGACGTTTACGTTAGATTTGCGACGCGTAAAGTTGCCCCTGCTATATGAGGGGCAACCAATGTTAAGTATGGCCATCATTCCCGCGTCAAAATTAAAAAATGTACGTAGTTTGCGTAAGTCGTCCGTGAATGGGGCTGGACGCCATTTACGTTCACGTCGAAACCAATGACATCCTTGCGACGTCATTTAGCGCAATGCACATCGGGAAATTTTAGGGACGGCGCATGCGCAGTACGTTCGGCGCGGGAACGCGCCTAATTTAAATGCTCTATGCCCCCTACCCGGCTAATTTGAATTAGGCGGGCTTGCGCCGGGGGATTTACGCTACGCCGCCGCAACTTTACAGGCAAGTTCTTTGTAAATAAAGCACTTGCCTGTAAAACTTGCGGCGGCGTAACGTAAATGACATACGTTACGCCGCCGCAGTTTTACGCCCATCTACGAGAATCTGGGCCTATAACTTTTGCACAAACTATTCAATATACACTTAGGCCCCTTTCACAATGAGGAGTATTTCAGGCATTTTAGCGCTAAAAATATCGCATAAATAATGCCCGAAGGGCTTTCACACTGAGGCGATGCGCTGGCGGGAAAAAAAAAATCTCCTACAAGCGGCATCTTTGGAGCGGTGTGTATACAGCTCCTTCCCATTGAAAACAATGTGATACCGTGGAAATACGCCTCTGCAGAGGCGCATTGCGGGCGGTATTACCCTTTTTTGGCCGCTAGCGGGGGTTAATACCATGGCAATTCCGACGGTATAGCGCCGCTAAAAATAGTGCTGCTATACCGCACATACCAAAAATATGTAGCGGAATACAAATTGCCCTAAATTGACACTACACAGGAACTAACTGACACTAATGCAGTGATCAATGCTAATAAAGTGCACTGTCACTGTATTAAAGCGGGAGTTCACCCATTTCTAAATTTTTTTTTTTTCTTCCCCTAGATTCCTGCTCGTTCGGTCTAGGGGAATCGGCTATTTGTATTAAAATAGGTGCAGTACTTACCCGTTTTCGAGCTGCATCTTCTTCCGTCGCTTCCGGGTATGGTCTTCGGGAGCGGGCGTTCCTTCTTGATTGACATTCTTCCGAGAGGCTTCCGACGGTCGCATCCATCGCGTCACTCGTAGCCGAAAGAAGCCGAACGTCGGTGCGGCTCTATACTGCGCCTGCGCACCGACGTTCGGCTTCTTTCGGAAAATCGTGACGCGATGGATGCGACCGTCGGAAGCCTCTCGGAAGACTGTCAATCAAGAAGGAACGCCCATTCCCGAAGCCCATACCCGGAAGCGGCGGAGAAGATGCGTCTCGTAAACGGGTAAGTACTGCACATATTTTAAAATAAATAGCCGATTCCCCTAGTAATAACGAGCAGGAAGCGAAGGGGGAAAAGTGCCCTCTAAGGGTGAACCCCCGCTTTAATGACACTGGGCAGGAAGGGGATTAACATCTGGGGCAATCAAAGGGTTAATTGTGTGCCTAGCAAGTGTTTGTGTGTTTACTGTGAGGTGCTTTTACTCAGGGATGTGACTGTTTTATTCCCTGCCATCAGAAGAGAGATTTGTGTTGTTTACATACACAGATCTCTCTCCTGTCTCCCACAAATCATTGGGCGAAAACTGGTGATCTGCCTGTAAGGGAGCCAATTAAGGCGCAGGCTAAACAGAATCACGTTTATATATACACGCGATTCTGTGCAGCCAGTAAAACTACAGTGCGCGGTCGGCAAGCAGTTAAGGGAATCCCTTGGGGACCCCCAGGTCACCAGAACTAGTGTCACCATTGGAAGATTTTCCCTTTATTACTTTTCTGGGGACAACCCAAGATTTGCGATGGTTTTACTTTCACTAATAGTAAACAGGATAAATAGAGAGGGCGATTATCCCCCATAGGGTCACAGACTGCAGTAAAAACTCACAGGGGTTCTAATCCATCTCCACTCTATCAAAACGAAAGAAAACGTTTTGCCTTTAGTTACACTTTAAAAATGATTAAACATGTTTTTAAATACAGCTAGTATTGCAAAGTAACTGGATTTGGCTTTATGTAATCCCTTCTACAGAAGACCTTATTTTAGAAGAGGAAGGATGAGTTAGGTTAGCCAATCAGCTGTGTGCCTACTCTTTTAGCTTTATCTGTACCATCCATCTTTCCATGTGGAATGTTTAGGACCAAAAAATATATATATATCCCTTGTTTTATCCTTTAAAAAATAAAATAAAATTGCAAGTATAGAAAAATCTGTGTTGATCTGTTTGAAGTCCATCGTGCGCCTAATTCCCCACTCCTGACTATCCCACTCTACATGCACAAAACTCATTTTTAAAATGTTTTCTTTATTATTATTTTTTTTTTTAAACCAGAAAAACAACTGTCTTGCCTATCAGATTTCTGCCCATACACTGTATAGGGAGATGTAGTTTTGTGGAGCATGACTACAGCTACAGGAAATAACCTGCAAGCATAGTATTGATGTCACAGGAAACAATAAAAGATGTTTTTTTTTCAGGTGAAAGGAAAAAAAGGCAGGGCTGGGAATTGCTTTAGGTCAGGGGTGCTGAACCATTTGTAGAGCAAGGGCCACTTAAGTGGTTTGGTAACCGGTCGTGGGCCACAATGAAATGAAATGGTTCAGAATTTCACATTTTTTATTTAGAATAGTAAAAAAAAAGAAGAAGATTTTAAACAACAAATCAGGATCATCATTTTCCATGGGACCAATCCCCGTTTGATGTTTACCCGCTGTTTAATCACAATCACAAAAATAAAGAGTGGATGCCACTAGTGTGAACAATGAACAAGGACTCTTTCAGCGGTTGCAGGAGATAAAATTGGAAAGGATTGGTTCCTGTATATGCCGCCCCCACCACTCCTTCCATCCAAGTGTAAAACAGAATGTGAAATGGAGGTCATAAGGGCCCCCTGGAGTATGGGATATGGTCACCATTGTGACCCCTGATACTATACCAGTGGTTGGAGGGGGGTGGTGGTAAAAACACTATGGGGTTTCCCCCCCAACTGAAAATGTAAACAACCCCCTACTGTCCTGAGCTCCCTATCCCCCTATAAGGCTGCTTTCACACGAATGCACTGAGGTTTACCTGCAACCACTGGGGCAGCGCAGTGCATCTGCGGCTTTCCTGTGGGTTACCTGCACTTTGCCATAGACTTCTATTATATCTTGCGGGTGTGGTGAACTTTCTGAAAGTGCACCAAAACTCCTGCATTCATGAGTTTTAGTGCTCTTTTAATAAGCACATCAAACCTGCAGGATACTATACAAGTCCATTGCTCAGTGCAGCTAACCCGCAGGTGTACTGTGCCGCACCCATGGATCAGTGTAAAAGCAGCTCAATAGTTAACCCTTCTATAGGTGCCAATATGCCCATTACAAAAAGCACTGGGCCAGATCCACAAAAGGTATACGACGGCGTATCTACTGATACGCCGTCGTATCCCTGTTTCTATCTTTGGAACGGATCCACAGAATCCGTTTCCAATAGATAGGGAGAAGATCCGACATGTGTAAGGGACTTACACTGTCGGATCTTAGGATGCAGTACCTCGGCCGCCGCTGGGGGCATTTCTCGTCGAAATGCCGCTTCGGGTATGCAAATTAGCACTTACGGAGATCCACAAAGCTTTTACGCTTCGTTTTTTCTCCGTAAGTATTAGTTTGCAAACGCAAAATTAGGGCTGCTTTTACAAGGCCTAAACTGTTTAGGCCTTGTAAAAGTAGACCCTTCTATCCCGCGTCGCCGTCTTTTTTTTTTTTTTTTCCGCCGCAACTCGTATTTTTTTTTTTACGCCCGTCACGATTCTCAAAACCCGGCGCACCGTAAAACCGCGCAAAGCACGTCGGGAAAATGACGTCGTGAGCATGCGCAGTACGTCCGGCGCGGGAGCGCGCCTAATTTAAATGGGACTCGCCCCATTTGAGTAGGAACGCCTTGCGCCGGCCGGATTTAAGTTACACAGCCGAAAATTTCTAGGTAAGTGCTTTGTGGATCGGGCACTTAGGTAGAAATTTTGCGGCAGTGTAACTTAAATGGGAATATTTAAGTTACGGCGGCTGGCTGTGGATCTGGCCCACTGTGTATGTGTTGTTTATTACACTTACACTGACCTTTTCCTCCTACAGCTTTTGCTAGCATTGCTCTCCAGGCTGCTAGAAAGGTCCCAGGCGAAGCGCATTTGGCATCAATCCACCTAGGACAGGGGTCGGTGCTACAGAAGAAGGATCCGCTTATGCAGCTCCAGCTTCCTCCCCTGCCGGTTTCATGAACTCTGATGCTCTGGGATGGCGGGTCAGCAACCCATTGATTGCAATCTGGGCTTGCCGACCTCCCATCCCAGAGCATGGAAATGTGCTTCCCTGGTTTGAGGTCGCAGGCCACATCAGAGGGTTACACGGGCCACACGTTGAGCACCCCTGCTCTAGACGAAGGTTTGGGGTACATTTGGGCAATAACTGGAGATACACTTTTAGTGTTCCAGCACACCCCCCTACATCTCACAGTGCAAAGATCATACCACCGTGGCTTACAGAGGGTCTTTCTCTTTGCACTGAGTGATACATGGGTTGTGCAAAAGGGTCATGCTTTAGAGTTAGTATATGGCACAGCTCAGGGGGTGCAGGTTTTGAAGGTATGGATACCTTTTCAATCTGCACGTTAAATGTAAGGACCAGCCTCTTTTTGTTTTCAGAAATTAAAACTTACAAAGCCACTTAGAAGACAGAGTGTACACTCGGATGAGTACAGTGAATGCAGTGTTGGCATGTCCTGACAGCTTGCTGAATGCCTCCAAGGCTGTAAGTACAACAATCTGTTATAAAAGTCATGTATTTTGACAGCTCCCTCCGGTTCTCATGTTAAGTGTGCACTTTCAGGCTATGCGTTCGCCAGTCTGGTCCAGATGTTTGTCCTCCGTAGAAGGCCTGACCCTGTCTTCTTGTCACCAGGCTACTTGATGCCGATCAGTACAAGTTTAATGTGAAAGTGCCTGCACATACCAGTCTGGAAGAACAGGATCAGATGGATTCGATTCAATAGTGAATATGATGTCTGAACCTGGCTCATAAGAGAACACATAGACGACCCTGTAGAAAATAGGAATCCGATTAGAAACCAGGGAAGAGAGACTGCCAAAAACATATCAGTTGCAGTGGCTCTTACCTTGGGTCATCCTTGGTGGCCACTTTCTTGATATGAGACAGAAAGGCATTGCAGAAGTTCATGCACACTGCAGGGTCCCAGCTCTGACTGTCACCCTGCCAAGAGACAAATCTATTATTAAGATACAGAAAATCACATCACGGGCACATAAAGGGAACGAAATTCTATCGTCAAATTACCCGCACTAGATGAGGGATGTCTGCCGTTCGATAATTCTGTAAGGATTCGATTTTTCCTTGCTGATTGCGAAAACCGGCGACGATTAGAGGAATCCCGAGGATAAAGGATTGACACCACCATTTCAGGAGCTTGTATCTAGTGGGTAGAAATTAGCACCTTTGACTATTGGATGACAGCTTCAATCTAAACTCCAGGCAGACATCAAAGACACCAATGCAGATATGCAATCTGTAATATATATTTATCCACTTCCCCTCCTGGGAGATTTTTTTTTGCATAAATGTAAAAAAAAATTGGCATTTTTAGCTAGACAATTACAAGATTATATATTTTCTGAAAGCAGAACTGTAGAAAAAAAAAGGATTGTAGTTTCAACTTATTTTGCACAACCGTTTATCAAATCTCTTATTTTCAGGACAAAAACACACTAAAAAGATAATTTTGTTGTAATGTAGCGATATAATTTTCTTTTTATATATATATATATATATATATATATATATATATATATAAAATATAAATAAAAGAGTAGGTTATGTCTAGTAAATAGATGCCAAATATGTCATTTGGTATTAAAAAAAAGTGCTTACGCCTGTGAAATGGCAAAATAAAAAAATAAAAATGATGGTTCCCAAATTCATCAATAGGCAATGGTATAAATGTTTACAGCTCATCAGTTTAGAGGTAACTTTAAGTGAGGGACCTGGAGTTATTCCTCTTACTCTGGCGTGGGTGGCAATACTCAATGTGTGTTAAACAAGCCTCATGCAAATGCACTATGTGTGCCAAGGACAATGATGTGCTTTTTTTTTTTTTTTTTTTTAAGTTTTACATTTTTAACCTCTTTTTGTGCTTGTTTTAACAACTTCAGAGCCTAGATCTACCAAATGTGTCTAAATAGCTAAAGCAGTTAAAATGGAATTCCAGTCTTACCCTAACTAACCCTAAATCTACCCCCACCCCCATTCTAAGACTATTCTATTTACACTTTAAAAAGTCACCCAAAGTCTTACTATGGGGCAGCCGTTGTCAGTTGTTCCTCCTCTATACTAAAGCAGACACTGGAAGCCAGTCATGTAACTGGACTGGGGTCAAAATAGGCAAGTATAGACATCATTTGTGTTCCATGTTAAAGACACGTCCAGTGATATCGACCCTATTACACACCTTCATATCATCAGCAAAAATACATACCTTACTCAACAAACCTTTAGTTAAATCCAGAGTCAGGACAAGGGGTGGGGGCGCCTTCCTTCTGTTGTAAGGCTGATTGGAGTAGTGACAGCGGCAGTGATTTTAATAAGTGAGTGACTGCTGGGTGTAGGGTCCCCTAAGCGTGCAAATCATGAACAGAGGAGGGTGCACAGTTTGGCATCTTTGCCCTGGGTGCTCGATGACCTTGTCCTGGCACTAGTTATATCACTTGCATATAGATTCGGACCCAGTACAGAGCCTTGTGGTACCCCACTAGTGACTCATGGCTGTTCCACGTGAACCCCATTTACAACCATCCAATAGTATCTATCCTAGCTTGTACAACTTTTGTATTAGATCATTATGTGGAACTGCAGCAGATGTAGACAGACATGTTTACTGCTCTCTTCCCAAAAAGATCCTACGTTTTATTCTGAGGGTGACCAGCTATAGATCCCGTTCTGCTTAATCGAAATACTGGAGGAAGTGTACAGTACTATAACATCTGTGGTGGCTCGGCTCATTCTTCTCCATTGCTTAAAAGCAACTTGCTTCTTCCCTGACCTGTTGAGTCAAGATCCCGCCCAGTCACAATGCTCCTTGAGGGATAAGTACAAGGAGGCCACACAGAAAGTCTCCTCATGGTCCTCGAAGGAATCCTCCACTCCCATCTCCCCTGGGGATGTTTTGGGGTGCTCAGTTTGAGGAAGATGACACAGTGCCTCTGGAAGATCCATCAGGCCCACTGACTGAGACGCATCAAATTCACCGGCCTATTCCTCTGCTGAGCCATCCATATCCCCTGGGGAAGGCCTGAAGCTCATCCTTAGAGATATTATGGTTACTAACTGCAATACATTGATTACAGTTCTCACAGGTGAGATTAAGGGGGGTGAAGGCTGAGGTCTCTTATCAGGCACGATGTGCAAAAACTGCAGGAAAGAATGTCTGCACTAGAGGGACATATTAGTACAGTGTAGGATGACATGGAACCCTTGCTGCTAGATGTTAAACATAATGCACCGCTTGCTGCCCAGCATGCTGCACGTCTTGACGATTTGGAGACTAGAACGAGGCGGAATAATGTACGTGCATTCGGCATACCAGAGTGCACAGAGGGGAAAACCCCTGTTACTTTTATTGAGAACTGGTTGCTCACAGTATTTGCAAAGGAGTCATTCACTCCCATGTTTTCTGTGGAGAGAGGGCACACAGAGTGCCAATGTGCCCCCCTGCCTCCAGGTAAGCCTTCTCACACTTTCTGGTTTAAACTATAAGAACAAAGACGCAATTCTTGCTAAAGCCAGGAGGTATGGGTGGAGTCCTGGCCATCAATGATACTAAAGTTTCCTTATTCCCAGATTACTCAATAGAAGTACAAAAACAAAGAGCTAAATTCATGGACGTTAAACGTTGTCTCTAGGATCTCAATCTGCAGTATGCCATGCTCTTTTGGGTGGTGGCTAAAAGGGTTCTTCGAAAAACCTTCTGCTGCATCCGAGTGGCTCGACAGGGAGGAAAGATCGCTACATGCCCATACGCCTCCATGGCCAGCTGCGACTTGACTTCTATAATCCCTCTTAAGCTGCTGTTATCTACAATTAACTTGTGTTCAGGTGGAATATAGATGGCAATTTAATGGATTTGTTCTTCATTTGAATTTCCTGCTGTTGTGAAGTTCGCTATTACATCTTTGAACCTCCACTGTCTCCCCCCCCCCCCAGTGGTCCCGGTTAGCCCCCGTTGAGTTTGTGGATTTATTTTCTTTTTTCATCTTTCTGTGCCTAACTGGATCGAGCCTCTGTTACCTGTTGGATCTGATTGTGCTTCTTCCTCCCAGACTATCTCTCATCTTCTGACCCTCCATGTGAGGGGAAATACAGTGTCATGTCACAGGTATTCTTCCATAGCTATGACAAAGAAAGGCTTTGGGAGCGTTTCCCTGAATGGCGGTTACCCATTGTTCTTTGTGCTGATTTATGGCCAATATCATCCGTATATTGTCCTGGAATGTTCAAGGTCTTGGTAATGCTGTGAAATGCCTAGCTGTCCTCAGAACTATAAAACGACTGAAAGCTGACCTCATTTGTCTTTAAGAGACGCATTTATCATCTAACAACCTCCTTGTCACCATGCCTGTTTAGTTACCAGTATCATTCAACATATTCTACCTATGCCAGGGGTGTGAGTATATTTCGTCAAGTGACCCAATTTTCATGTAACCAAGTGATTACCGATCCAAATGGTCACTATGTTTTTTTTACTGTGCACTATATATAGGTTGTCTTGTATAATTGCGGGTGTGTACATTCCCTCTCCATTCTCAGCCCAAGTGCTCAAAAGACTGGTGAGTTTCATTGCCAGTTTTACAAATACTTCCTTACTAGGTGTGGGATATTATAACAACTTCCTGGTTTCCCAATGGGATAAATTACACTCTACTTTTCAAAATTCCTCCTCTACAGGAGGACTCACTCCCTTTTCTCGCCTAATATGAGAGCTTAGTGATGTGTGGATATTGCACAACCCATTGTGTTAAAATGTATTCCTGTTATTTTGCTACCTATGATGGTTTGTCCAGGATAGATCTTGCTTTAGGTAACAGCTCACTCCTCTCTCTTCTAGCCTCTTCACAATATGAGCCCAGATATATTTTAGATCATTCCCCCTTTTAGGTGGAGCTAGCTTTCTTCTCCTATGCACTTTTGCTGATCCGGACCCCATCCCAGAGTTATTAACCTCTTTTTTCCATTTCGATATTGAGGGATGTGGGGGGACGATGTGGGATGCAACTAAGGCTTTTCTGAGGGGGGTCAGTTCATGTATCTCATTAATATTAAAACTTCTACAAAAGCATGGGAAACATATTGATGTGGAGACTGGAGGGCGTCCTGTCTAAGTTCACCTTACAGATTTTTCTGTTGAGATGGACTGACCCTTTAAAAGTATATAATGCTGCACCTCAGTCAATGAACAAAAGCAATTTTTGTGTTAATACTAAAACCAAAAAAAAAAAAAAAAAAAAAAAAAAAAAAATGCTTTACTAGCCGACTCGTATAGGCCCATCGCCTTGCCAATGTCAGACGTCAATTTGTTGGCTAAGGTTTTAGCCTCCAGATTGACGAAGGTCATACATAAGATCGTCCATTGGGATCAGTGTGGCTTTATTCCTTCCCTTTCCACTGCACAAAATCTTAGATGCCTTTTCTTGAATTTGCAAATGCCTATAGAAAAACTGTGGTACTAGGGCTATGTTTTCACTAGACGCTGCCAAGGCATTCAACAGTGTTGAATGGCCCTATCTGTGGGAGGTCTTGGAGCGTTTTGGAGTAGACACCACATTTATTGAGTGGGTTAGGGTACTTTATGCTGCCCCCTTCCACTCATATGAATGGGGAGCTCTCCGAACCCTTTGCGTTACACAGGGGCACTAGAAAGGGGGCGCCCTTTGTCACCTTTGCCATAACCTTAGAGCCTTTGGCTGTTCGTATTTGGGCTTCACCTGCAATAGTTGGGTTTAAGAGAGATCATAGAACTGATGATGTTGTCTCATTGTATGCTGATGATACCTTATTATATATGGGTGGCACACAGGGGTCATTGCAAGCAGTGATGGCACCTATTGATGGTTTAGAGGTTTGTCAGGATTTTCCATAAATTGGAACAAAATCGGTTCTTATGCCCCTTGACCCCATATCCTGCCCATTGCCTGAATGTGCGAGGTCGGTGGAGCTGGTTTTTATCTTTCCGATACCTAGGTATACAGATCACCACTGACCCTAATCTATATATATATATATATATATAAAACTCAACGTGTGTGTGTGTGTGTATGTATGTATGTTCCAGCATCACGTCCAAACGGCTAAAGATATTAACATGAAACTTGGCACACATGTTACTTATCAGCAACAAACATAGGATAGGTGGTTTAACCCTTACCCACCCCCATTTGCCATGGTTGGGGTTTTTCTTTAAAGTCCCATTCAACTCTATGGGAAATACATGTTACTTCATAACTTCCAAACGGCTGTACATATTTCAATAACACTTGGTCACATGTTACTTATATGTCCACTTAAACTATAGGATAGTTAATTTATCCCTTAACTACCCCCATTTGTGAGGGTCAGGGTTTTTGTTTAAAGTCCCATGCAAATCAATGGGAAATGTATGTTCCCACATAACTTCTGTACGCCTGGAGATATTTCAATAATACCTGCTACACATATTACTTATATGCCAAATAAAAATATATGACAGTTAAATTAGCCCTTACCTACACCCTTATATAAAAGATGGGTATATTTATATTACTATGATTTTCCTCCCCAAAAGGTTAAGATAGGAAGACCGGGCAACGCCGGGTATTCAGCTAGTGAGTATATAAAGTTTAACCTACTTCCGATGTTGCATTAATTCAGGGAGAAATGCACAGCGTGGTGTAAACTTTCCTTAGCGGTTGCCGGGTGAATTAACTTGGTGTGGGCACCACAGTTGCTGTACATATTTAATAACTCGCCAATTTGGATACCCAGTAATTGGTTCCTACACATAGATTTACAATTAGGGCTTTACTTAAACCAGGAGATTAAAATTATTCTGCTCTAGCTCATTTAAGAGGAGAGCTTTCCTCATCTACCATCTTATCTCCCAACTGTTATTTTGTTAAAAAATCTTTGGGCTTAGATTAAAGCAACTTTACATATTCATGGATTTTTATCATGTACACCGCTTTGGCGTAATTCCCATTATAGGGAGGTGCTTAAACTGGTAGGGTTTCGTGACTGGGAGAGGTTGGGGGTCAGATATATATTTCAATTATTCGAGGGAAACATACTCAAATCTTTTATTGAATTACAAAGGGAATAGAATCTTCCGACGAGACAATTCTATAAATACTTACACTTTAGACATGCTTTAAAGCTGGAGAGCGATGGACGTCTGCCGTGTGATGGGCGGGTCTCTCGTGTAAGGCTCCCAGCTCCATCCGTATGACCTCCGTCTATGTGAGATGCCAAGATATCGAGGGATTCTCCTGCTCTCCCCCTGAATCGGCACCCCTGCTGTGAGCCCGCTGAGTGGCTGTGGAGCGAGGGAGGTTTCAATTTCGGCGCCACCTGCCGTGCTTTCCGGTCGGCTTGTGCCAATTGGCTCATGGGGGCAGTGAAGGAGGAGTGGAAGCCCTTGTTCCCGTGCTGTGGTTCTCAGGCTGCGGGCGGTGGGCTGCCAAGCTGCCTGGCTCCGGATGCTTGTGCTCCCCAGCCTTTGATTCCTGGATCTGCCCGCAGCTTTGTCATCTTGGCTGCTAGCTAGCTCCCGGCAACCGGCTCCCTGCTGACCGAAGACATCAACAGTAGGTGACATTTTTCAATATTTTGTGGAGAATAGCAGGAGTCCAGGGAGAAAGCAAACAAGACTGGTGCAGAGGCAGAGCAAGGACAATATATGTCCAATATCAAAGCAGTAATAAAGCTAATTAAAGTGGCAGCTAAGTATACATCTAAATATACAGGGCAAGATGCAATAAACTTTAATTTTTTTATAGGGAACTTGTATTCCCATTCAATTTTCAGGAAAAGAGGCGATTGCGTCTTGCCCAGTCTTCCCTGCTTGTTTTTTTTTTAGCTTTCCATCTACTGCTCCAAAAACTAATTTATTTGGTCTGTAAGTTGGCTATAGAAGGCTGTCTATTACGTATCATCTCCGACTGATCCCCCTCCCCTCAGATCCGTGGTGCTGCAGGAAAGATACAGCTATAATTATAGAAAGGAATAGAGGTGAAATTTGGGTAGATACTTTTTATACAGGAGGAAACAGAGCCAAATGGCTCCTAAAGCATGCAAAGCCCAAATTATTACCCCCTGTACCTCCCCTTCTCATAAGTCAGCCAAGGCAGCAGAAAAAGGAGTGGTTGGATCCCCCCCAGATCGGATTACCAGTGAATACACCGAAGGTTACAGCTAAGGAAATGGAGCAGGAACATATACCATCCGGGAAAGCTATTGTGGCAGCTAATAAATTATGCAGCGAAACACTTACAGTAAAAATTGATGCATTAGCTGTAGATATTAACATCATGAGACATGAATTTGAGAAAGTCAAACAAAAGACTTCAGAGATGGAAGCCCGGGTATCAAAAGGTGGAAAATATGGTAAAAGCAGACAACAGTTGAATGCGCTAAAAAAAATTATATATATATATATATATATATATATATATATATATATTTTACAGGATAGAGTGGTAGATACGGAGGGACGTTTGAGGAGAAATAATATTAGGATTATAGGCCTACCGGAGAGAGTGGAAGGAGATAAACCGGTGGAATTCACAGAGAATCTATTGATAAATGTCCCGCACCTCTTGGACAGGTCTGCAACTTGTGGTAGAAAGAGCCCACAGAATCTCCTATCGAACACCAAAACCAGGAGCCCCTCCTCGTCCCTTCCTTCTAAGATTATTAAATTACAGAGATTGCGTCCGTATATTAATAATGGCTAGCTCAGGATCAGATCTGCAATACGAGAACGCCAAATTGCTATTTTTTCTGGATTACCCACCTGAGATACAGTAACAGCGTAGAACATATACTGAAGTCCGAAAAAGACTACGTGAAAATAATTTTAATTACAGATATAAAGAAAAAAAAGGGGGGGGGGGGGAGGAAGGTAAGGCCCTTTTTTTTTTTTCTTTTACACACTCTTAACCACTTAAGACCCGGACCAAAATGCAGCTAAAGGACCTTGCCCCTTTTTGCGATTCGGCACTGCGTCGCTTTAACTAACAATTGCGCGGTCGTGCGACGTGGCTCCCAAACAAAATTGGCGTCCTTTTTTTCCCACAAATAGAGCTTTCTTTTGGTGGTATTTGATCACCTCTGCGGTTTTTAGTTTTTGCGCTATAAACAAAAATAGAGTGACAATTTTAAAAAAAAATGCAATATTTTTTACTTTTTGCTATAAATATCATCCAAAAATATATATATTAAAAAATTCCTCAGTTTAGGCCGATACGTATTCTTCTACCTAATTTTGGTAAAAAAAAAAAAAAAAAACGCAATAGGCATTTATTGGTTGGTTTGCACAAAATTTATAGCGTTTACAAAATAGGGGATAGTTTTATTGCATTTTTATATAAAAAAATTATTTTTTACTACTAATGGCGGCGATCAGCGTTTTTTTTCGTGACTGCGACATTATGGCGGACATTTTTGGGACCATTGTCATTTTCACAGCAAAAAATGCATTGTTTATTGTGAAAACCGATCACAAACAGTTAAATTGTGTTGTTTCACGTCGGAAAAGCGCACAGTGTCATGTGGAGTCCCCCAAGGATCCCCCCTGTCACCGGTGCTTTTCAACATCTATCTTCGCCCTCTCTTTGATATTATCAGTAGCCAAGAACTACTCTATCACTCTTATGCAGACGATACGCAACTGTATTTTCGCATCTGCAACAAAAAGGATCATCATCTCAGTTTAGAGAAATGTCTCTCTTTGATAGAAAACTGGATGACTAAGAGTTATCTTAAACTCAACAGTTCAAAAACAGAACTCCTTATGTTTCACGCCAGCCGAAAGAGTCAACTGGCAACAACCTGGACACCCCCGCCCATTCTGGGCCAAATCATCACCCCTAGCTCCAAAGTCAAAAGTCTCGGGGTCATCTTCGACACCTTCATGACAATGGACGCACAAATAGGGTCAGTAGTCAGCGGAGCGCACCATCTGTTGCGCCTACTACGCAGACTTATTCCATTTATCCCCAAAGAAGACGTAGCAGTCGTGGTGGGAACAATCGTGAATTCCAGACTGGACTATGCTAACGCCCTGTACCTCGGACTCCCAAAGTACCAAATCTCCCGTCTGCAAGTCGTTCAGAATACGGCCGCCAGACTGGTGACTGGGGAAAAAAAATGGGAATCAATCTCACCTTCGTTGAGAACCCTTCACTGGCTGCCAGTAAAAGACAGAATTGCATTTAAAGCACTCTGCCCGACACATAAGTGCATCCATGGGAAGGCTCCGCAATATCTTTGTGACAAGATAGAACCTCACAATTCGAATCGCGTTCTGCGATCCACCGACCAAAATCTGGTCAGGGTACCAAAAACCAAATACAAGTCCAAAGGAGAAAGAAGGTTTGCTTTTCAGGGTCCTAGACTATGGAACGCTTTACCAACCAGCATTCGGTTGGAGGAAAACCACCTGACTTTCAGAAGACGGATCAAAACTCTGCTCTTTTGATGTCATGAGACACGAACAACTAGCGCCCAGAAGCGATTCAGTTCGCATGCGCCGCGCTTTATAAGTTTTTCATTCATTCATTCAAAAGGACAGTTGCAGTTTGGGAGTTAACCAAAGGGGGCGCTGATGGGGTTGTGTGTGACCTGAAGTGTGTTTACAACTTCTACTAGTACAGGACGTACCTGTACGTACATGTGCCCAGCCGTGCCATTCTGCCGACGTATATGTGCAGGAGGCAGTCCTTAAGTGGTTAACACACACATATATATATATATATATATATATATATATATATATATATATATATATATATATATATATATATATATATATATATATATATATATATATATATATATATATATATATATATATATATATATATATATATATATATATATATATATATATATATATATATATATATATATATATATATATATATATATATATATATATATATATATATATATTTAGCTGCGCCAATAGACGCCAAAAACACTATGTATTTTTTTTTTTCTTTTATTCTATATATAGAATAAAAGAAAAAGCACCAGGCGCAGATGGAATTCCTGTTGAATTCTATAAACAATATGATACCCTATTAGCTCCAAAATTAGCAGAGGTATTTACAAGTGAGCTATTGAAAGGGACATTGCCAGATTCAATGAGGCAGGCACATATAACTTTAATATATAAAGAAGGGAAAGATCCAAAAATATGCCCCTCATACAGGCCGATAATATTTTGAAATCTATATTCAGTAGTGCTAACAAAAATACTGACAATAAGACTACAGCCATTATTAAAAACTATTATAGATGCAGATCAGACAGGATTTATGACACAGAGAACAACAGGTGTTAATCTACGTAGATTATTCACAAACATACATGCTCACCATAACTGTGAAGGAACTAGGACAGTGGCCTCATTAGATATAGAGAAGGCCTTCGATACAATCGAATGGCCTTTTCTATGGGAGGTACTTAAAAGAATGGGGTTTCCACTAATGTTTATCAACTGGGTACGAACAATATATAGACAGCCCATGTCAGCAGGTAAATTAGGAGGAAAACTCTCACCCTTTTTTCAGTTATATAGTGGCACAAGACAGGGTTGCCCTCTTTCTCCAGCACTCTTTGCAGTAGCAATAGAGCCAGTGGCAGAGGCTCTGGAGGACTTCGCAAAACATTCAAGGACTTCGAGTGGGGGGGGTTGGAGGAGAGGGTAGCCCTGTACGCCGATGGATATGTTGTTTTTGAGGGATGCGGGTCCATCATTGAAGGGAGCTCTGGAACTACTGAATACTTTTTCAGTGTTTACAGGACTGAAAGTAAATTGGGGTAAATCATTGCCATGTGCCATTGACCAAGGAGCGCAGGATACGAGTTCAACTCTGCCATCAAAATATTGCGACAGGTGGAAGAATATAAAAGGATGAATTTGGACCCAGTATTACAGGAATATAAGAAAAAACTAAAAGGTATGGGAGACGCTCCCTCTGTCACTATTAGGACGCATAAATTTAATAGAAATTAAGATTCTTCCAAGGCTGTTATACTTATTTAGAAATTCACCACAATGGTTACCTAAGAATTTATTTAAACAGCTACACGGTATGTTATCATTTATATGGCAAAATAAATCAGCTAGAATAAAACTAAGTACACTTATTCGTCCGGTGGCACGGGGGGGGGGGGGGGGGGTTAGCCTTCCCAGATCTTTACAAATATTATTTAGCAGCACAGTTGATGACAGTAGGAAGGTGGTTGAACCCTGATGGATATGATCCCGCTACAATGGTGGAGGCCGCAGTGGTCCAGTCTCTGGAGGCACTACAGGCACTGCCATTTCGCGGGCTAAAATACAGGCGAGACCTAACCCTGTCAATGATATCACAGTAAAAGCATTGAAAGTCGGTATGGCAAGGGAGAGTAATTCAAAAACAGATCTATCCCCAAATACTCCATTATGGAGAAATCCTGAACTTACACATTTAGCATTTATTCAGGATCCTAGAGCATGGACAACATTTGAAGTCAAAGAAATATCACAAGTAATATGAGGGGAAAATATCCTCATTTGCATATATGAGACAAAAATGGAATGTGCCTGAGAACTATTTTTTTAGATATATGCAGTTGATACATGCTCTGTCAGCTCAGTTCCCTGAGGGTATCCCACAGTTAATAGAAACAGGTTTAGAACAAATGGTGAGAAAGAAAAAAGGAAAAAATTGATGATTTCAACTATATATACTTATCTAGTAGGGGTGCAACAGATCAAAAAAATCACGGATCGGATCGATCCTCGGATCAGGAGTCACGGATCGGATAATTTTCGGATCAGCAAAAAAAAAAAAAAAAAGACAAATCTTGTTGCACCCACCTAATCACTATCCACCCCCCCTCCACCCTGGTGTACAGACATGCTCCCCAGGTGATTGTGTAGCTCCTACCTGCAGGTGCAGAGCTCACCGATGCTGTCTCCACATGTCTGCAGGCAGTTCCGGGTCTGAAGTGAGCGCGCTGAGGCGTGTCACGCTGTGCTCTGACAAGCACACGGGGGTGGAGCAAGATGGCCGCCGCTCCGGAGCTAGGCCTAAGCCGGGGACTTTCCTACGGCCGAGGCTCCGGAGCGCTCCGCGGATCGCGTGGTGTGCCAATCCGAACAGGGTGACACGTTCGGATCATGGATCGGTGATGATCCGTTGCACCCCTATTATCTAGTAAAGACAGAACCATCAGATATGAATAAATTGTGTGAGTGCTGGTAAAGAGATGTCCCAAAAGAAAACTGGGGGGAGATATATAAATTTCCACTTCAGATTTTAGTCTCACTTTCGAGACAAATTAATTCAATTTAAAATAACACATAGGAGTTACTACAAAATATTTCCATCAAATTCTCAAAACTGTTGGAGATGTGCAGGCACCCCAGGAAAAACTTTATCCATATATTTTGGTCCTGTCCGAAGATAGTGTTATTTTGGAGAGAGGTCTTGAGAGTAATTGATAAAGTGACGTCAGTTCAAGCTTGACCTAGAGGCAGAGATCTGCCTACTGGGACTAGTAGCGGAAAACATAGCCCCTATAGAAAGAAGAACACAGGTGGGCCTGCTGCTCTTCTATGCAAGAAAGGCAATAGTGTTGAATTGGAAGAGGGTGGAAGCTCCCTCGTTGAAACATTTTAGTAAATAGCAATTTGTCACTGTATAAGGAGACATATTGTAATAGAGGAAATGGGGAGAAATATGGAAAGGTATGGGCAAATTGGATAGAGAATGTGACGACGGCTTCAGGGTAGGGGGGTATGGAAGTGGGATGGAACTACACCAATGGAAGAAAGGGTTAAGAAAGAGGTTAAATGCATAAATATAATGTATGTAATTGTAATGAAATGATTTGATTTGTATGATTTTATAGAAATTTGGAGCAAGTTGATAAATGTGAAAGATATATTTGGATATGAGAAAAGAGAAAATTTAATAAAGAGATTTATATAAAAAGACATGCTTTAAATGCCCAATCCTGAGTTTCCAGACTCAAAATTGACACACCATCCTATTTTAGATGAGGCCATATTAATAGCGGATAAGAGGGTCATGATCCCAAGGAGCCTGCGATCGAATCCGAGTGCATCGGATCGAGCTGAGGAAACAGCATACTGAGTGGCGTTTTCATGCTTTACTGAAAGCGGGGATTCGTGAGTGCATATGTCAATGCTCCGATTAAATTTTTGATCTGTCATCGAATATTGCGCAATGAGGTTTTTTCTCTTTTCTTTCATGCAATCCCTGTCTGTGAGTGCCTGTATCATCCGATCACAGCGGTGGAGGGCTGGATTAGCATTCAGGATTGAAGAGAGTGATTTTTTTCCCTGCATGGAATCCTGCTAATCACTGTGCACTAATTAAGGACATATTAGTAATTCACAGTTTATGGAGTGTTCTCCCTGATTAGTTTTATCACCTTTTAAGTTAATATTAGCGCATCTATATTTTATATGTTTAATTGCTAGATTGAGTGCTCACTAATAGACAATGGGTGGAGCAGGTGAATACAATGTATATTTTGGGAAAAACTCACATATATGCACAGAAAGGTTCCTAAAAAAATAAAATAAAAAAATCTTCTCTTTAAGGCAACCATGACTAGACGTTCCAGGTCTTGCACCACATCAACTAGTGCTGAACAGATTGTTGGAGGGATAGTGTTGTAAGGAGAGATATCTATCTAGGGAGGGGTTGGTACATGAGAACGTTCTCTTTTCTTTTAGGTGATCTTGTCAGTTTTATTTTTTATTATTTCTTATGGATGGGTCTTGTTATTTCAATTTTTTCCATTGTAACTTTCTACATTTTGGAAATTATACATATGTACTAATTTTATTTTAAAGGTCAAAAGATTACTTTGATTGTTTGCTGCTTAACAACTGTGGTTTAAGTGACTTACTAATTACTCTTACATGGCATATTGTAATGTAAAGAATATTCATGATGCAGTTGTCAAATTGTTGCATTTCTCTTTTTTCAATAAAAAACGTATTCTCCGATTCCGAAAATATAGTAAAAAAATTCAGATTAGTCGGACATGATCTGCCCTCAGTAAACCTACAGTGATGCATGAAAAACCACGCAAATTATAAATCAATCACTAAGAAATATCACAAGGAAATCTTCAAAGCAAAAAAAAGAGCACTTCTCAAACATAAATCGCAAAAGCCCGAAATTGTCCTCGAGAGCTCTTCAACCTAGTCGCTCAGACTATGAATTCAGCCTGCCTAGAGGCTCCAAAATATGAAACAAGATTTTTGCAATGAATTATCGGATTTTTTCATTAACAAAAAAAAACACAAACCTCACCCCTACAAATCAAAAAGAAAAATAGTAATAAACATTCTTCAATCAACAAAATTTTCATTGGAGCCAATTTCCATCGATACCACTAAAAATACCATCAGAAGTCTACGAGACAGTACATCCCCTAATGACATCATTCCCACAAAACTGCTGAAATAATGTGCCGATATTTTGGCACCCGCGATCACGCACCTTATAAACCAATCATTTAAAAGGCATTGTTCCGACCACCCTAATTAAACCCCTTGTAAAAAAAAAAAAAAAAAAAAAAAAAAACAAGATCGACCCAAAACACCCAAACAACCGTCGACCTATAACCGGCCTCAAGATCTTTTCCAAGGTTATTGAGAAAGCAGTAGTACAACAACTACAACACCATTTAGACACCCACAAACTTCTGGACCCATTATTAGAATCAGGCTTCCGTCCAGGTCTCGGGACAGAAACGGCACTTCTCAAAAATATGGGATGACGCTCTAGAAGCAGCGGACGACTGAGAATCTTGTCTTCTGATACTTCTGGACCTTAGTGCTGCCTTTGACACAGTAGACCACAAACTGTTGCTGTCTCGCCTCACAGAAGTAGCTAGAGTTGCAGACTCGGATCTATCATGGTTTTCATCATTCCTGGAAAAACGATCCCAGACAGTGAAACTAGGATCTTTCACGTCTGAAACACGTATCGTGTCATGCGGAGCCCCCCCCCCCCCCCCAAGAAAAACCCCCACTATTCAACATTTACCTCTGCCCACTCCTAAAAATTATTAGTAACCAAGACCTACTCTATCAGTCCTACGCAGACGAAACTCAACTTTATTTTATTTAACAAAAAGGACCAATACCCCTTATTAGAACAATGCCTCACTCAGATAGACAACTGGATGACAGAGAGTCACCTCAAACTCAATGGAGCAAAAACAGAACTCCTTCTACTGCATGCAAACCGAAAGAGACTGGCCAGGACTACTTTGTCACCACCACCCATCTTGGGACAAATCATCACCCCAAGCACCAAAGTCAAAAGCCTCGGAGTCATTTTTGACTCCGACATGACAATGGATGCACAAATAGGATCAGTAGTTAGCGGATTGCACCATCTTCTAAGAAGACTCGTTCCCTTCATCCCGAAAGAGGATACAGCAGTAGTGGTAGGGACAATTATTAACTTCAGGCTAGATAATGCAAATTCCCTCTACCTCGGACTCCTAAAATACCAGATTGCCCATATCCAGGTTGTCCAGAACACTGCGGCACGACTGGTGACAGGGAAAAAACCCTGGGAACCAATCACCCCGTCCCTGAAATACCTCCATTGGCTGGCCGTAAAGGACCGAGTCACATTTAAGGCCCTATGCCTGACGCACAAATGTGTACACGGAAGCGCCCCCTAATATTCAGTTGAGAAAATAAAATACCAAAACCCCCAATCGCGTTCTTCGATCTACTAACCAAAAACTACTGCAAATCCCCAAAGCCCGCTACAAGACCAAAGGAGAACGAAGATTTGCAGTCCAAGGACCTCGACTGTGGAACGCATTATCAACTAATATCCGAATGGAAATTGATCACCAGGCCTTCAGAAAAAAACTCAAGACCCATCTATTCTGAAGGATAAATAGAAGGAAAATGGATGCCAAGCGCCTTGAGGCGATTCAGTTCGCATTTGTAGCGCTATACAAGCTATTCACTCACTCAGTGATGCAACTTAGAGTGGAAAGTCTGATTCTTGATTGGATCTTTTTAAGGCAATTCTTACAATAAAACCCTAAAAAAATTACTATCTGCAGATTTACAATGGCTTCTCAGTTACCTGTTAAAGCTGCGTTGTTGGTGTGGGTTCTTTATTTGTGCGCTTGTCTTCAGCTCCACATAGCTAGATGGAGGTGAGGGGTTGGCAGCAGAAGCGTCCGTGCAGTCTACCTCTCCCGACAGCAGCAGAGAATGAGTGGCCAGACGACCCAAAAGAACACTGCAGAATGCTTCATTGGTGTTTACCACCTCAGACGGGCAGGGATCACTGTAGGGGGTGTCTGGAGATGGAGGGCAATGAACGTTAGTTACAAAAACTGTGGGGGGGGGGGGCAACACAGTAAAGAAAACAATTTGGATTTTGGAATGAATTTGGTTTCAAATCAGATGTCCAGCCAGCTTCTTGAAGTGAACCTGTGGTCAAAGTATGACAATTGATGTACACATACCTAATTTATTTAATTGGCCAATTAAATAAATTAACACCCAAGAGCTTGACGCACCTAAATACACTATGCGGGTTATTTACGAAAGGCAAATCCACTTTGCACTGAAATTGCACTTGGAAGTGCAGTCGCTGTAAATCTGAGGGGTAGATCTAAAATGACGGGAAGCGTTGCTGATTTTATCACCCAATCATGTGCAAGCTAAAATGCTGTTTTGTTTTGTTTTTTTTTCCTTGCATGTCCCCCTCGGATCTACAGCGACTGCACTTCCAAGTGCACTTGAAGCGCAAAGTGGATTTTCCTTTAGTAAATAACCCCCTATATGGGCTAGATTCATGTAGATTTTGGCTGGCGTAGCGCATCTCAGATACACTACGCCGCCGTAAGTTTGAGCAGCAGGTCCTGTATTCACAAAGAACTTGCGCTGTAACTTACGGCGGCGCAGTGTAACTGGGCCGGCGTAAGCCCGCCTAATTCAAAATAGGCTGGTTGGGGCGTGTTCTATATAAAATACTAGTGACCCCACGTATTTGACGTTTTTAACGAACGGCGCATGCGCATGCTCCAAATGACGTCGGCAAATCGTCATGCTTTCGACGTGAACGTAAATTATGGCCAGCCCCATTCACGGACGAGTTACGCAAACAACGTAAAATTAGAAAATTTTGACGCGGTTCCGACGTCCATACTTAACATTGGCTGCGCCATGTTTTTGCTGGTTTATCTTTACGCCTGAAAACCCCTTACGTAAACGGCGTATCTTTACTGCGACGGCCGGGTGTACATTCGTGAATAGGCGCATCTAGCTGATTTACATATTCTAGGCGTAAATCAGCGTACACGCCCCTAGAGGCCAGCGTAAATATGCAGTTAAGATACAACGGCGTAGGAGACTTACGCCGGCCGTATCTTAGCAACATTTAAGCGTATCTCAGTTTGAGCATACGCTTAAAGTTGCGACGGCGCGGATTCGGACTTACTACGGCGTATCTACTGATACACCTGTCGTAAGTCTTTATGAATCTGCCCCTATGTGTTTACATGTTTCTGCCAAAACCCTGCTGCCAGGGGGACAGACGTCTAGGAAAGATAGCAAAATGTCCTGTGTACATGAGGTTTTAGAACAAAAAGTCAATGCAAAGGACTTCCAAGAGGACAGATTAGTCTGCAGTAACCCTCTAAGAGCTTGGCATATAGGAGAATTGAGGAATATAAAACAGCCTTACTTACAAGCACATAAGTAGCTCTCAAACTTATAACCAGAGTACATGAGCTTCTCCTGCTCCACGGATCTCCCCTTCCTCTTTTTATATGCAGCTTCTGTCTCCCTCTCGCTGATGTACAGAGTACCTCGGAAGAGAGTGACCGCCAGGATCCAGCCTTCTTGTGTCTCAAACGGCGTACAGAGCATCTTAGTGAGATGGCCCCGCCAGGTGACAAAGTCTCGATCCACGGGTCTGTGAAAGAAGAGAAACATTAATCTTTTAATAAACCCGAGCAGATGATGTACGTGTCCTCCAAGACCCTCAATATACCTATGCTTGCTGCATGCTACACTCCATTAGCCACCATGCGAGCGTGTTCTAAACTTCAGAGCCACCCCTCTCCTCTCCCTTCATCATTTTAAACCAGGGTTTGACAAATTTGCTTGGAATCTAGGAGCCAGCTAAAAAAGTTAGGAGCCAGAAAACGCGCCCCGTCCCGACGAGCTTGCGCGCAGAAGCGAACACATACGTGAGCAGCGACCGCATATGTAAACGGCGTTCAAACCACACATGTAAGGTATCGCCGCGATTGGTAGAGCGAGAGAAATAATTCTAGCCCTAGACCTCCTCTGTAACTCAAAACATGCAACCTGTAGATTTTTTTAAACGTCGCCTATGAAGATTTTAAAGGGTAAAAGTTTGTCGGCATTCCACGAGCGGACGCAATTTTGAAGCGTGACATGTTGGGTATCAATTTACTCGGCGTAACATTATCTTTCACAATATTAAAAAAATGGGGATAACTTTACTGTGGTCTTATTTTTTAATTAAAAAAAGTGTAATTGTTTCCCAAAAAAGTGCGCTTGTAAGACCGCTGCGCAAATACGGCATGACAGAAAGTATTGCAACGATCGCCATTTTATTCTCTAGGGTGTTAGGATAAAACATATATATAATGTTTGGGGGTTCTAATTAGAGGGAAGAAGATGGCAGTGAAAATAGTGAAAAATTACATTAGAATTGCTGTTTAACTTGTAATGCTTAACTTGTAATACCAACGGCCACCACCAGATGGCGCCAGCTTACACGTCTGGTGGTAATTGTAATACCAACGGCTCACCACCAGATGGCTCACCCCTTCCAAGCCAATTTGCCAGGACAATATTTCTAGTCGCCATGGCGAACTGGCGCCCGGGATTTGTCGAGCCCTGTTTTAAACAATAATCCTAAAAAAACACGGTCTGATTTTTTCAGGGCCAAGCAGTGCTATTTGGGTTGCGAATTTGACCCTTCCAAAAGACCCATCCAAAGGAATCAAGGATTTACTCACACAATCGCACAGTTAGTAGTATAAACATTGTTATTTTCCAAATGTTGTGCAGGAATGCAATTTGGGGTATAGTGTTGAAGTACTAAAGAGAATAGAAGCTGGAGCCTCGGCATGGAAAGCACAGCCCATGCATGGGAAAGGTGAGAAGGGTAGGTTAGTATGTTAAAAGTTATCAGAGGGCCTGGAGTAGGGAGGCACTCCTAATACAAGTGAACATACCTAGAAAATCTGATCATCATAAAGAGAGTATACAAATTAAAAAAAATACATAGGCATAGGTAAGGTTCAAACACCCTGTGTCTGAGTGGTAGTCACCTAAGGGTATATAGAAAAGCCAACTTTAATTTGATGTTGAGCACAGTCCTATCCTCCAACCTCTGGATGGATCCATAAAAGTGTCAATCTTGATGGCCAAAAGGAATGCTCAGAAGGTGGGAGCATCAGCTGCCTGGATATACAAATGATTCTCACCAGCAGATTATCTTGCACCATCAGTGCATTCACTATGCACAGGGACGGTTTTCTAGCAATCTGGCTTGTTTTCCGGCTGTTTGTCCCCATCTGTAGTTTCTTTCCCACCTCAACCCCGGTGCTGAAACCCTACTCAGGGATTTCCCTAAATTTTCCATTTCTAACCTGAGCTGGGGAGTTGACCCGTAAGTATTAGTAAGGTTGTAATTCATTGGCCCCTTTTCCCTTAGAGCAGTGGTTCTCAACCTTCTACTGCCGTGACCCCTTAGTTAAATTTCCCAAGTTGTGGGGACCCCTAATGGTAAAATTATTTTTGTAGCATGGGTTGTCATCACCCAGGGCAAGACAAGTAGTTTGTGCCCCTAACCCACAGACATTTAGCGCTCCCCGAGTCCCTTCCACTCGTACAGTATTAAATCCCCTTATGGTACATTTTCGGATATACCACACTTTCTCTTGTTCTCCTTTCTTTCCCTTTTATCTTGCTCTATCCCAATTTCTCTCCCCCCCCCCCCCCATCCCTCTCTCTAGCCATATTTCTTGTTATTTCTCTTATTCTTTCTCTCCCTTTTTCTTTCTTCCTCCCCTTCTTTTGCACTCCCTTCCATGTATTCTCTTGTTATTCCTTCTCTTACTCCTTGGTGGGGGGAATGGGATGAGTGCCAGTGCTGGCAGGGGAGTTGGGATGAGTGCCAGTGCTGGCAGGGGAGTTGGGATGAGTGCCAGTGCTGGCAGGGGAGTTCTGATCAGCCAACTTATGTGCTCTTGATCAAGGTCATCTGCTGATCTGAGAACTGTAGTGGGGCCTTTTAATGGAAACTATAATCACAGGTAGTGTTACTCACGGTGTCTCCAGCTCTGTGGTGTCTCACAGCAGTGACACCTATGCCTAAATCAGGAGATAGGGTCTCCTCCAGCCCCTCCCACTTCACATTCCTCACCAGTCATGTGACCTCTAGTCTCTGCTCCCCAGCCATGCTGTGAATTGAGTGGATTCGTGACCCCTGGAAAATTGTCATTTGACCCCCAGGTTGAGAACCACTGCCTTAGAGGGTACTAACTGTTAATTCCATTTCTTAGTACAAACATGCCACAAAACTCCTTGATGAGTAGCGAAAAGCTATGAAACGCGTCGAGTTATGATCCAAAATGTCAAGAGAAGCCTGGCTCTAAGCAAGCATTTATTTATGCATTGTTCACGTTAGATGTACGAGTTATCTATGAAATGTTTTTAATAAATTTGTTAATCATGTGTATTGAGTTTTTGTACCATATGAGCCTATATATTTTATATGCAAGTCATTATGACCACTAATTTGTTGATTGGTTTTATAAATATGGCATATTCAACATGATTATAAAAATAAATCTTATGAATTCTGTTTAATAGATTTCATTTATCATCAGTTGCCTATGCTAAGCCTCATTTAAAAGTCCCACTTTTCCTTCTCCGTTCTTTGTATTTACTACTTAGCGATGGAGGCTTGCCATTATTGTTGTGTCGGGGGAACACTTTCTTATGATTCTCACAGAAAATATTCTTCACTTATGCATTCTTTCATCATTTGCTCAGATCAGTAATGTAGGAAGTGCTAAAACCAGGGACAGCCAATAAAGCTGAATTTCCAGAAGGCAGACAATGGAATCTCCATGCTTTTCCGAAGATGGGGTCATTAGATAAATTTATCTGACCCCATCTAAGGTAGGCACAATCTTTGTCTGCACTCAAGAGTCACAAACATGGCAGGTTTTACAAGAGCACCCAGTTCTGCCTAGTGGATTATTTATTATATAATGGAGAATGTGACATACGCATATGAGTGGGAACAGAGCTAGGTGGGTCTTAAGGCTCGTACACACGATCAGACTTTTTGACAACAAATGTCAGACGGACCTGTTTTAGCGGACAATCCGACCGTGTGTACACGCCTTAGGACAAACTTTTTTGCCTTTTCATCGGACAAATGTTCGCTGTGAGAAGAGACAAACTTTCCGGCAACAAATGTCATACGTCGGCTAATCTGATCGTGTGTACTAAAGTCCAAAAGTACAAACACGCATGCTAAAGTACAAACACCAATGCTAAAGATCAGACAACAATAGCAGAAGTTGTCCAAAGGGTGGCGGTAAAGAGCAGAAAAAACGCGTAGTATGTTTATTACGTCACTACGTTCGGGTTTGTTGGCTGTCGGACCGTTCTCATCGGATGGACCAACCGTGTGTACGCGGCCTAAGAGGAACAAGATGAAGCCTACAAGCAAACTAAACTGGAGCCTTTCCCCTGCAGTGCCTCATGCATGCATATTTCTCTTGTGTGAGAACTGCATTGGGAAGTACAGTGTTACTTGAACTGTATTCCAGCATTTGCCTGTCTTCAGCAGAGAGAACTTGCAATCATTTAAGACTTTAAGTCTCAGAACCTTTCCTTAAAGGTCTTCATGTTATATCATTTGAATACGATGTCATAGATATATCACTTATCATTGTAAAAAACATATTCCATACTTTGTTTTTTAACATAAAAAAAATTATGGAAAATAACCTGTTTTGTTCCCAATTTTTCCATTTTGCGCAAACCAATCAATAAACGCTTATTGCGATTTTTTTACCAAAAATATGTACAACAATACGTATTGGCCTAAAGTGATAAAAAAAAATGTATATCTTTTTTGGGGGTATTTATTATAGCAAAAAGTTGTCGTTCTATTTTTGTTTATAGCGCAAAAAATAAAAACCGCAGAGGTGATCAAATACCACCAAAGAAAGCTCTATTTGTGGGAAAAAAAAGGACGCCAATTTTGTTTGGGAGTCACATCGCACGACCGCGCAATTGTCAGTTGAAGCGACGCAGAGCCGAATCGCAAAAACTGGCCAGGTCCTTTACCTGTGTAATGGTCCGGGTCTAAAGTGGTTAATGCTAAGAAACCACTGCTTAGATATTGAGAGCCATAAAAGCATATGTATATGACCTGAACCATTGCCACCCACAAAATGAAATGCAACCATATAATAGGACCAGACATTGCCAAGTAAATGCAGTCATTTTGGTCGCCATGTATTTATACAGTTATGGTCTCACCTCTTGCTCTCGCCATGGCCGCTTCCTTTAATAAGTCCTTTGTTCTCCTTTATCCACGTGAGTATATGCAGGAGACCCTCCTTCTCATCTTCATTCCTCCGAACGTAGCGATCTTCAAATCCTTCCATCAGGTCCCACCCAAGAGAGTCACCATCCTTTTTCCCGCCCTCAGGTGGACGGTAATAGCGCAAGCGACGACCGTCAGCGTGGAAACCACGCTTTTCATCCAGCGAGAAGAAACCCACCTCGGAGGGCAGCCTGTAGAAGGGGAAGGAGGTCTGGTAAAGGGATGGATGGGTTTTCAGGGTTGAAGGTGAACCGGAAGGGTACTTGCATGGAGGGACATCAGATGGAGCCTCATCACAGCTTCTCTTGAGAATTTTCACTAAAATAAAAGAACATGAGAATTTTAAAATGCAAAAGCACAACATTTTATGCAGGTAAGAGAGCTGCCGCTCCAGGTGAGCTCACTAGGGTAATTGATGTCCACTCAGAAGCTGATGGGTGCTGGCAATGCACAGGATGTGCAAAAACAATAAGGATATGGACAGCCGCACTCCAGTAACTTGAAAAAAGACGTGCCCTTTATTGGGTACAGGAAAAAATGCACTACAGATATCAGCACACAGTGGGATAAACAGCTGACGCGTTTCGCATTGAGTGTCAATGCTTAATCATAGCTAAAAAAAATTGCATACTTTGTTTAACCTTTCCTTCCTTATTATATAGATTTCTAGTGCTAGCATTAGGAAACAGATGGGAACCTTACCATACTTTCCTAGGAAGCAAATGCTGCATTCATTTTTTGCCCTTAAGATGGCCATGGCCAAAAATGCTAGGGGGGTGTTTTTCAAAGTTATTTCTCAACAAAATAAACCATAGAAACATGGGTGGATTGGGGGGGGGGGGGGGGGGGTATGCTTTGAATATTAGAAATTAATTAAATTGTGACAATGTCAATAGACGTCCTCCCCTTGGCGCACTGCGATCACCCGAGTCACTGGTCCCGGCCCCTTACCACCCGAGTCACTGGTCCCGGCCCCTTACCACCCGAGTCACTGGTCCCGGCCCCTTACCACCCGAGTCACTGGTCCCGGCCCCTTACCACGTGATCATCTGTCAGCCGATGACAGCTGATCATGTGATGTAAACAAAGTTGGGTAATATTTTTTTTTTTTCTCCTCATGCCAAAAGCGTGAAAAGTATATAGGTTATCCGTTAACTCAGCGGTTATCAACTTTCTCGATCTGGAAGGGCCTCAAGTGCGGCCCTCAACATCACTAAAGTGCCACACATTGCAGACATAATACAGGAGATTGTCAGAAAATGCAGACATGGTACAAGGGATGGTCAGAGACTGCAGACGTGGCACAAGGGATGGTCAGAGACTGCAGACGTGGCACAAGGGATGGTCAGAGACTGCAGACGTGGCACAAGGGATGGTCAGAGACTGCAGACATGGTACAAGGGATGGTCAGAGAATGCAGACATGGTACAAGGGATGGTCAGAGACTGCAGACATGGTACAAGGGATGGTCAGAGAATGCAGACATGGTACAAGGGATGGTCAGAGAATGCAGACATGGTACAAGAGATGGTCAAAGAACAGGGTGGATACAAATCAATAATATTTTTTTTTATTATTTAAATCTGATTTTTTTATTTTTAATCAAATTTATTTTAATAGAATTCTTTAGGGGTAAAAATCTATCTAAAGATAGTTTTATATTTAAGCTACATTCATAATTTAGTTTATTCAGCATGAAATTGAGCTTAGTCATGTAGCATGAGGCTGTATATTCTGCAATATTTAAATATTTAAAGCTGAAATAACGTGCACTGCATTGATACATTCACACAATTTCACATTCACACAATTTCACAGTTACAATGAGATAAAACAAAGTTCAGGAATATTCCTTTATCCCATTGTTGTGCAATTCTATGTACACTACAAATTGTATGATTGAACCGGTTCCGATATTGCTGTTTTACTAACCTGACAGCTTATTATTTTAAATTAGAAGCCTTAATTTTGTTTGCAAATATTAAAGCAGAGCTCCACCCTTAAGTGTAACTTCTGCTCATTGGAACCCCCCCCCCCCCCCGGTGTCACATTTGACACCTTTCAGGGGGAAGGGGGTGCAGATACCTGTCTAAGACAGGTATGCCCGATTCCGTAGGGAATCGGGCAGTGAAGCCGGAACGCTTCACTTCCTGAGTCCCTCACCAAGAATGGTGGTGGGGGCAGCAGAGAGACGAGCGATTGCTCTTCTTCTGCTGCAGACGTCGCTGGACTCCAGGACAGGTAGGTGTCCATATATCAAAAATCAGCAGCTGCAGTATTTGTAGCTGCTGGCTTTTAACATTTTTAAAACAGCAGAGCTCTGCTTTAAAGATTCTAACTACCAGCAAGAATAAGTCTGTACATTTACAGACCTGTCATTTCCGATCCATTATGGCAGCCCCTGTTAGCCGGCATCCACTCGCCGCCACGTCCCTCACCTTGTTGTGTCACTGCCGCATCACCAGCCATCCCATTATAGTGATTGGGACTGTCGATGAGTAAACAGCAAGTCAGAGGAGGAGGAGCAGATGCAGGACAGAGATGACAGTTGCTCTTTAAAATCTAGGATTTAAATCAAGCCTTTTTACTAGTGATTTAAAGCGACTTGATTTAAATCAAATCCACCCTGACAGAGACTGTGGACATGGTACAAGAGACTGTCAGAAACTGTGAACAGGCTTCAGTAGACAGTCAAAGACTGGAGACATATTACATTAAACTGCTAGAAATCTTTGTTATAAAAATGCAATTGGCAAACACAGATTAGTGTCTGGAGGGGTCATGAGAGCTGCACAAAAAGTACCAGAGGGCTGCATGTGGCCCCCAGCTAGGCACCAAGGCTTCAACGCTTTTGCTGACAGACTTCCAATTTTAATGCAAAAAAAAAAAATCATTTTTTGCCTAAAAATTGCTTATAGCACCGAAAACGATAGCAAGGCTGCAAAATAAAAATAAAAAAGACGGTGGTTAAAACTTTGATGGCACCACACATTTGTGTGAATGAAAACTTTTTTTTCAGTTTGATCTTTCGGGGCTGGGCCAATCACAAAGAGCAGCACGCTTCGCACATGCCCAGTAGGGCACCGGCTGAGTGATGGTTTCCCTTACCCAGGATGGCGGTGGCGGCAGCACCCGAGAGCCGATTGCAGAATTGGCTCGGGTGAAGACACCGCTGGATTCGTGGACAGGTACGTGTCCTAATATTAACCACTTAAGGACCGCCTCCTGCACACATACGTCGGCAGAATGGCACGGCTGGGCACAAGCACGTACAGGTACGTCCTCTTTAAGTGCCCAGCCGTGGGTCGTGGCGCGCGCGCGCCCGCGACCCGCTCCATGGCCGCGGGACCCGATCGGTCCCCGGAGCTGAAGAACGGGGAGAGCTGTGTGTAAACACAGCTTCCCCGTTCTTCACTGTGGCGCCGTCATCGATCGTGTGTTCCCTAATATAGGGAACCACAATCAATGACGTCACACCTACAGCCACACCCCCCTACAGTTATAAACACAAATGAGGTCACACTTAACCACTTCAGCGCCCCCTTGTGGTTAACTCCCAAACTGCAATTGTCATTTTCACAGTAAACAATGCATTTTTTGCTGTGAAAATGACAATGGTCCCAAAAACGTGTCAAAATTGTCCAAAGTGTCCGCCATAATGTCGCAGTCATGAAAAAAAAAAAAAAAAATAGTAAATCGCTGATCGCCACCATTAGTAGTAAAAATAAATTAATTAATTAATTAATTAATAAAAATGCAATAAAACTAGCCCCTATTTTGCAAACGGTATAAATTTTGCGCAAACCAATCGATAAACGCTTATTGCCAAAAATAGGTAGAAGAATACGTATCGGCCTAAACTGAGGAAAAACATTTTTTTTTATATGTTTTTGGGGGATATTTATTATAGCAAAAAGTAAAAAAGATTGCATTTTTTTCAAAATTGTCGCTATATTTTTGTTTATAGCGCAAAAAATAAAAACCGCAGAGGTGATCAAATACCAACAAAATAAAGCTCTATTTGTGGGGAAAAAAGGACGGCAATTTTGTTTGGGAGCCACGTCGCGCAACCGCGCAATGGTCAGTTAAAGCGACGCAGTGCAGAATCGCAAAAAACTGGCCAGGTCCTTTACCTGCCTAAAGGTCCGGGTCTTAAGTGGTTAAAAGTCGGCAGCTCCAGGATTTGTTTCTGAAGGAGCCTGGAGCTCCACTTTAACTACTGAGAGTCAAGTTTTCATTCAAAATATGGACCGTTTGTCTGTTTACATGCGTTTTTTGTCTGGTCTGTTTATTATTTTTAACTGAAGAATAAATAGGTTTTCGATCCGTTCCAAAAAACCGATGCGGACAGAAGCAGATGTAAATAGACGATCATTTGTTTACATTCGTTATCCATAGAGATGCATTAAAGTGGAGTTCCACCCGTAAATATAACATTACATCAGTAGTTTTAAAAAAATGTCATTAGTCCTTTAAGAAAAACAAAATTTTTTTTTTAGATGCCTTTAAAGTGTTGTTGCTAGGCAGAATAGTTAATCTTCCCTCTTCCTGCACCTAGGTGCTTAATGCTTCCTAACCTACACTGCACAGACTCCTGGGAATGTAGTGGGTGTAACTTTCCAGGAGTCTGTGCACTCCCCAGTCTCAAAGAATCATGTGACTTGGACAGTACAGGTGCTGAAACCTGATCTGACACTGCTTGTGCAGCACTGAGCATGTGCCAGATCTGCAAGGCTGAAATCCAGGAAGTCATACAGTCTGGCTTCATGATGCCCACACTTAAGATGGCCCCAGTCAATTTCTATTTTATAAAGTGTCTAAATGCTGTAACAACCTAACAAAACGGACCTTAGTTTACAGACTAACTTTACTAGAATACATTAAGCTTGTGTATTACAGGGGTATTTATATTTAAAAAGTGAAATTGTGGCCGGAACTCCGCTTTAATGTCAGTTTTTCATCCATCAACAGGTGGATGAAAAAAAATAGGATTTTTGTACTCACCGTAAAATCCATTTCTCTTCCGTTCATAGACGGACACAGCATCCTTTCTATCCTTCTCCTAAAGGGAAGCGGATATAACCCCACTGTCAAAGGATGCTGTGTCCGTCTATGAACGGAAGAGAAATAGACAAATGGTCGGCATGTGTGACAGGGACCAGCCCCACCGCAAGGCGGAATTCTCATTACGCCTTTCAATTCTGTACACCAACAAAACCTGATACCCCAAATCCTCCATGTTATAACCCTTTCCAGATCTTCAGTGTAGATCTGACCCCCTTCCTCCCCCCTATGCATCAGCATTGACTAGGATAGTGTCACCTCACTCATTACACAATTATTCCACACAATGAGAGTTCTGAGACCAAGCACAGCCAGGCACACAGGAAACACATCAGCAGCCATCATACATACTCTCCTATAAAACGGTGACAGGTTCTCTTTGTTCCCTATAATGGCTGTACCAAGCAGCTGCCCACCCACAGCCCGTATGTACCAATCTCCTGCCCTCCATCCCACCACCGACCGGTACCAAACCCCACCTTCTCCATTGTCCTCCATCCTTCTTCTGTTTATGTTTCACTTCTATCGTGACGTCTAAGAAGATGAGCCGGAAGTTTCTCCCACCACTAGAGAACCACTTCCTGCAACTGGTCTCCGCCACAGACTCCATTTTGTCGTCTCCTATTCCCGTAGCGTTCTATGGGGCTCTGGTCTCCAAGAACATGGCCGAATATACCGGGGCCGCTGTACTTCTAGGAGACATCTCCCACTGCTGAGCCGGGGAACACCGGAGAAGGTGTATAGGAGGAAGAGCTGGTAAGTGTTGGCTGTGGACGTGGAGTTTGGTTCTATTTTGTGTTTGTTTATATCTATTAAAACGAATTCTGTGATTGTTACAGGAAGACTTCCTTTCTACATAGAATATTATAGATACAATGTGTTCTCATACATTCTACTAGGTGTACTGTCATTATGGTCATCAGAATGTAGGTAATTGTTACTAGGGAATATATATATAATTAGGAAATATATACTCCATAAAGCTGTAGATCAGCCATTTTCAACCAGGGTGCATTGAGGTTTCTTCAGGGGTGCATTGGCTAAAAACCTAAAAATTCATAAAAAATTGTATACAAGCCAGCAGGTTAATCAAGCCTGCCTTTTAGTTACACAAAGCCATGGGTTTTCATTATGCACCATTGCGACTTTTTAGACACTTAGGGCCAGATCCACAGACAGAGTACGCCGGCGTATCTACTGATACGCCAGCGTACTTTCAAATTACCCGCGTCGTATCTTTAATTTGAATCCTCAAACCAAGATACGACGGCATCTAGGTTAGATCCGACAGGTGTACATCCTCGTACGCCTTCGGATCTAAGATGCAATACTTCGGCGTCCGCTGGGTGGCGTTCACGTCGTTTTCCGGTATGCAAATTAGCTATTTCCGACGATCGTTTTCCGGTATGCAAATTAGCTATTTCCGACGATCCACGAACATACGCGTGGCCGTCGCATTCTCTTACGTCGTCTCTAGTCGGCTTTTTCCGGGATATAGTTAAAGCTGCTATTTTGCGGCGTATAGTTAGACTTGCCATGTTAAGTATGGCCGTCGTTCCCACGTCGAAATTAGAATTTTTTTTTTTTTGCGTAAGTCGTCCGTGAATCGGGATGAACGTAATTCACGTCTAAGTTAAAAAAAATTAGGTCGTTGCGACGTCATTTAGCTCAATGCACGGCGGGAAATTTAGAAACGGAGCATGCGCAGTTCATTCGGCGCGGGGACGCGCTTCATTTAAATGAAACACGCCCCCTAATCGCCGATTTGAATTCCGCCGCCAGAAATACACTACGCCGCCGTAACTTACGGCGCAAAATCTTTGAGGATTCGAAAGAACGCCAGGTAAGGTACGGCGGCGTAGCGTATCTCTGATACGCTGCGCCGATCTATTTCTATGTGGATCTGGCCCTGGCATCCTAATGACCAATTAAGTGATCGGTTAATAAGGAGGCATCCTTGTTTGACCCTCCTCTGCCCCTCTCTCTCTCATCACTGGGGTGACATTAGCTGGCTGATGGAGAAGAGAAACATTGGAATACTAGTCAGTACCAGCGTGCAAAAGTGTATTTTCTTTCTAAATCGCCTCTAACGTTGGGTGTCCTACGTGTGGATGTTGCTGAATTGTGTGAAACTATTAGAATAGTTTTTACATTTTAGATCATAAAGTCTAAACTCTAACCCTCTGATTTTTTTTTTTTCTCTGTCTTTTTATCAGGATTCCTGATCTCTCTCTCTCTCTTACCCCTCTCCCTTCCCCCATGGACCGCAAGCGAAGGCTAATTAGCGAAACATTCAAAGTGAAGAAAAAGCGCGAGGAAAACTGCGTAACCAAAACGTATTCTAGCGCGCTGCCATCACCTTATCCAGGTAATGAAGGTGGCAGAAAACTTTACACCTACCTGGGCAAGGCATTATAGAGACACAGATGACAATGGCCCGGATTCAGGTAGATTTGCCCCTTATTTGCGGAGGCGCAGGGCAGCGTTTTTGCCCTGCGCCCCCGCAAATTTACTGCGCTACCCGCGATTCACGGAGCAGTAGCTCTGTAAATTGCGTGTGCGCTGTGTAAACTTGCCCTGCGTAAGGGCGCCTAATGTAAATGATCCCGTAGGGGGCGGGAATCATTTAAATTAGGCGCGCTCCCGCGCCGATCGTAGAGCGCATGCTCCGTCGGGAAACTTTCCCGACGTGCATTGCGGCAAATGATGTCGCAAGGACGTCATTTGCTTCAAAGTGAACGTGAATGGCGTCCAGCGCCATTCACAAATCACTTACGCAAATTACGTAAAATTCGAACGTCGCAACGCGGGAACGACGGGTATACTTTAGCATTGGCTGCCCATGCTATTAGAAGGGGCAGCCTTACGCTAAACACGCCGTACGGAAACAACGTAAATTGCGTACGCAGGGCTTGCGCAACATTGTGAATCGGTGTTGGTATACAATTTGCATACTATACACTGAGCACAATGGGAGCGCCCCCTAGCGGTCATCGCTAGAATGCAGCCTAAGATATGCGTGGCATAAGAGCCTTATGCCACGCAGATTTTAGGCTGCAGTCGGTGTTACGATGTTCCTGAATCAGGAGCATTCGTAACGCCGGGGCAAGTAAGCAATTGCGCTGTGTAACCTATGGTTACACAGGCGCAATTGCTACTTGAATCCGGGCCACTGAAAACTTTATCCAAACCTAAAGAATTTTTTTTTACTTTTAAATATATTTTCATTTTTTTTATTTACTAGATTTCACAGATAACCCCCAGGATGCTTTGCCATACCTGTGTGCTCTCTTCCCCCGCAAACTGTTTAACGACACTTTGCCGCCTATGTTTCTGCGCCATCAAATGTACAGCATCATACAGGACCGCACATCTGTAGACCGGCTGCTGGTGGGTAATTTCTCAAACTGTTTTTTTAAGAATTCTATCATCCTGTTTTTTGTTGGGTAGCTAGAGGTATACGGATCATAGATCTGGGCACTCAGACAAGGACTATTTTACTTGGCTTCAGCTAATCCTATAGAATTGTTACTAAAGCGGAGTTCCGGCCACAATTTCACTTTTTAAATATAAATACCCCTGTAATACACAAGCTTAATGTATTCTAGTAAAGTTAGTCTGTAAACTAAGGTCCGTTTTGTTAGGTTGTTACAGCATTTAGACACTTTATAAAATAGAAATTGACTGGGGCCATCTTAAGTGTGGGCATCATGAAGCCAGACTGTATGACTTCCTGAATTTCAGCCTTGCAGATCTCGCACATGCTCAGTGCTGCACAAGCAGTGTAATAGGTTTCAGATCAGGTTTCAGCACCTGTACTGTCCAAGTCACATGATTCTTTGAGACTGGGGAGTGCACAGACTCCTGGAAAGTTACACCCACTACATTCCCAGGAGTCTGTGCGGTGTAGGTTAGGAAGCTTAAGCACCTAGGTGCAGGAAGTGGGAAGATTAACTATTCTGCCTAGCAACAACACTTTGAAGGCATCTAAAAAAAAATGTTTTTTCTTAAAGGACTAATGACATTTTTTTAAAACTACTGATGTAATGTTATATTTATGGGTGGAACTCCACTTAACTTTAAAGCCCAATTGAACGTCCAGTTTAAATCGACCAAATACGTTTCACGTGCATCAAAACAAAAACTGTAAAGTTATGCAGTAGGTTTTCTTCAGAAAGCAGCCACAGCCTGACTAGAAAAGTCTGTCCCCTGCCAGCATGCTTTAGAGAAAGATCCTTGCTCCCTGTGTGGTCCCTCTGCAGTGGTCTGTCAAGCCTCCTGTTGAATCCGGCCTATAGCTCTGTGATCAGCTAAACTCATGTTCCGTGTTTATTAACCACTTCAGCCCAATGACCAGGCCATTTTTTTGCGGTTCGGCACTGCGTAGTTTTAACTGACAATTGCGTGGTCGTGTGACGTGGCACCCAAACAAAATTGGCGTCCTTTATTTCCCCACGAATAGAGCTTTCGTTTGTTGGTATTTGATCACCTCTACGGTTTTTATTTTTGGCACTATAAACAAAAAAAGAGCGTACATTTTTGAAAAAAAGCAATATTTTTAACTTTTTGCTATAATAAATATCCCCCCAAAAATATATTAAAAAAACATTTCTTCCTCAGTGTAGGCCGATACGTATTCTTGTACATATTGTTGGTAAAAAAAAATCGCAATAAGCGTTTATTGATTTGCGCAAGTTATAGGATCTACAAAATAGGGCATAGATTTATGGCATTTTTATTGTTTTTTTACTAGTAATGGCGGCGATCTGCGATTTTTATCATGACTGCGATATTTCGGCAGGCACATTGGACACTATTTTGGGACCATTGTCATTTTTACAGCGATCGGTGCTACAAAATGCTGTGTAAATGACACTGACAGGGAAGGGGGTTAACCACCAGGGGGCCATCAAGGGTTAAGTGTGTGTCCTAGGGAGTGATTCTAACTGTGTGCGGCTGGGCTACAAGTGACACCACAGAGATCACTGCTCCCCATGGCAGGAAGCAGAAGATCAGAGTCCTGTCACTAAGCAGAACATGGAATATGTATATCTACGTTAGGCAGTCGGCAAGTGGTTTAAAAGCTCTGTCTTTGACTCCAGCTTGTCAGACCTCTGCGGGGAGGTCAGTGCTTCCAAATAGGGAGAAAGGGTCTTTCTCTGCAGCATGCTGGCAGGGACCAGGCTTTTCTACTCAGGCTGTGGCTGCTTTCTATAGAAAACAAAGTTTGCATGCCTTTTTGTTGTGATGTACCTGGAATATTATTAGCTGTGCGGTCATGCAACACTGTATGCAAATTAATTTGATTTAATTTTCTTTTTCACACAAATAAAACTTTCTTTTGCTTGTATTTGATCACCACTGGGTTTAAAATATAATTTTTTTTGATATATATATATATATATATATATATATATATATATATATATATATATATATATATATATATATATATATATATACACACGGACCAATAAAAAAAAATAAAAAAATTCTCATTTCTGTTATAAACATATCCAATAAAATCAAATTTATAAATGATAATAATATACATTTAGGCCAAAATTTATTCCGCTACATGTGTTGGGTAAAAAAAATTAAAAATACCCAAAAAAGTATATAATAATTGGCTTGTGTGAAAGTTATAGCATCTACAAACTTTGATAGATATAATATATAACTTTTATTTATTTAAAAATCGATCAGTCCTAATGTACTGATGGTCTAGCTAATTTTTTGAGGCAGCCGAAAAATCGGTATTGTATCGGCCCAGAAAAAACGAAATCGGCCGCCCCTAATTATCACTGTAACAGCAATGCTTTGAACTGTCATGAATGGGTTACATTCATAACAGCTAGTTACTAGTGATCTATGATTGGCTACAGGTAATTACATATTACAGGGTGCTCTGAGTGGCCCAGTACCATGTGATAGCTGTGGGCCAATCACAGCATCACAATACTAGGCACAACTGTTATGAATGAAACCCATTCATAACTTTTGTGCTGATGCTGAGATCATGTAATCGCACCGCGATCAAAAGTGGCCTGTTACTGAGATTGGCAATCCGCTGTGTCGGATAGACACGGCATTCCCGGAAGTGGTGCGCATGTGGCAAGCGACATACAGGTACGTCGCCTGGCCTGCATCTGCCGCTCACCCAAAGTAAATCTACTGTGGGCAGGTAGGTATTGATTAAAGAGGAACTAAAAATACTTCCCTTGTTCCAATGGTCAAGTGCCCATAAGGGCCTTTGCAGGTATTGCCATCTTTTGCCCACGTTCTTGTGGGTGTTGGTCTTTGTATGATTTATTATAACTCTGTGACAGTCTGTACCCAGCATGCTTTGCTGTATGGGTCTTTTCCTTGTCTTTGCAGAGCACTTTACAGCAGAAGGGTGAGGTGTGCCTAATTCAGCCAGGCTTTGATCCTGACACCTATTTAGTAGCGATGAGCGAGGATTTGCGCTCAACAGTGCTCCGAAGCATTGATGAGAGTTCCAGAGCCGCCATTGTCCAGAAATTCCTGGACTCCAGCCTGTTCTCCTCTTCTAAGATCAGCTACAACCGAGAGGAAATGATGCAGAAACACCGCTTCAGTGACCGAGAGATCACGTAAGAGAACCAACATTGGTTTACATATGGAGAGTGACATTGGGATATAAGAATGCAAATATATATGTTTTTGATATTAAAAAGAGTTCATAACTCTTCCCACATATGAATATCCCTGTCTTAGGTAATTCAATCTCATAAAATCAATCCAAACTAACTGAGTTTACAGATATACATTTTTGGATTAAAGATGCAGTGCGTAATGGGATCTTTATTTCTCTATGCCAGCTGTTAATAAATGGTGGCCCGCAGTCCGAACACGGACCGAGCGACACTCCTGTCTTGACTGTTAGGCCTGTCAGTGTAGTGCCACATCTCTGCAGTCATTGGTTGCTGGGACCATGGGCATCCCAGTGACGGTGTGTGTATGCCCCATCCCCATGCTGCTGGCTGCTGCTCCCGGCTCTCACTCCCTGCTGGGCCGCCAGTTAAGGCGTGCCGTCACGTGTGCGTTCCCCCCACCCCCCCCCCTGCTGCTCGCGGCTCCCGGCTCTCATTGCTTGCCGGCCGGTATGATACCTCTTAGCTTCCTCCCCCCCTGCAGCTTGCCACCTCTGCTGGCTCCTGCTCTGAAGGTATGTGGGGCACCCTAAGGGGTACATTTTCTGTTATGGGTCATGCTGATGGGCATTGCAAAATGTGCCCATCAGAGTGCCCCTTAACATGTGCCCATCACACCTGATGTAAAGGGGCACTCTGATGGTGACACCATATTTAAGGGAGCACACGAATGAGAGACACCAGATGTAAGGGGGCCTTCTGATGCAGAAACCTGATGTAAGGTGGCACTCTAATGGGGACACCTAATATAAGGGGGTACTCTGATGGTGGCAACTGATTTATGGGGGTAGTCTAAATGGGGGTGCCCGATGTAATGAAGTACTCTGGTAGGGGCACCTGATGTAGGGGGAACACTATTGGGGACATTTACAAAGTGTTACCAGAATGTGTTGAGGAAACAAAAGCACCAGAGAGCGTGGCTTGCACCAAAAAAAGGAAAGTAGACACGTACAATCTTTCATGGCACAGACTTGAGATTCAGACCTCGGCCAGAAGAAAATTTTAGTGACTGGACCACCTTGAATTTTAATTCGATACCCCTGCTCTACGAATTTCTTGGATATGCTTCGCTTCCTAAGGAGGATGAGAGACTAATAATGTATTATGTACAGGGCTTTTTTTCCTCGGGCAATAGATGCAGGTACTCCCTCCTTCCATATCACCCCTTGTCTCCGTCCCCTACCCACCTACGAGCACCGTCCCTTGGATCCACCCCCTAGCCACCTTCCAGTACCACCCCTTTTGGAGAATACAGAACCAAGTAGTATGTATAGAATTTGATACTGATAACAAAAAAAGCTATAAAAATAGATCCCCTGCAGCCAACAATAGACCTGCCAAACAACAGTAGACTCACCCAGCAACAATCGAGCCGCCACAAAAATACCCTAATTCCAGTAACAATTGACCCTCCCAGCAATACTAGACCCTCCCCCCTCTCCCCCCACACAACAATAGATTCCCCCATAGATCTTCTAGCACACTCTAATACCCTCTGCCATTACATACATTCCGTGCTGGAGGTGCCAGAAATGCGTCCTGTCACCCCCGGGTTCCCAGCTGAAAAAAAAAAAAAGCCCTGATTATGTATAGAAATAGTTACAAAAATATAGTTTCTAACAATGTGTGTGTGTGTGTGTGTGTGTGTGTGTTTGTGTATATAGATTGTTTGTGCCCCCCCCCCCCCCCCCATGATTTCATTCCCATGTCGCATTCACTAGTTTATCGTGAGACTACAACTCCATATTAGATTTGAGTTTGCATTAGAATAGGGATGGTCAATGCTCTTAGGCTGTGTAGCACGTATACAGTGCAGTGTATGTAAAAAACAAAGCTCACGGGGGGGGCCTATTTTGTCTTTGGATTTGATGGTCATAAGGTTGATTGTGATTACAGTCATGCTTTTCTTACAGGCAGCTGGTCAATGCTGGACTGCTCACAGTGAAGGATGCTGGGAGTTGGTGGTTGTCGGTGCCGGGCACAGGGAAGTTTATCTCGCATTTTGTAAAAGGTCAGAATCCTGGTCTGTATAATTCTGCATCTGCACTCTTTCTTTTGCCTCTTCACCAAGATTACACAGTGAGGCAATGCAATGGGTAGTGATAAGTACAAAGACCTTTAACCACTTCAAAACCACATGCCGTCATATGACGTCCAAAAAGGGGATGTCTTATTCCGGGTGGACGTCATATGACGTCCTGTACTTTGTGCAGTGATATCTGAATGATGCCTGCACCTAGAGGCATCATTCAGATATCATTTGTCCAGCAATGTGCACGAGTGCTTCGGCTATCCGGAACTCTCCCTCCAGATTGGCTGAGACACAACCGTGGCGCCATTGGCTCCCGCTGCTGTCAATCCAAAGTCGGTTATAATTTTTATTTTATATGTACTATTTCCTTTTTAATTCCTTTACCAAAAGCTCAGAAATGTTCTTACTTTGTGTGTTTCAGGACGGAAGGCCCTTGTGTCTCAGATCAACAAATCGCGGTATAAAGAAGTCCTCCTCGTGGACCTCTCCACCCGCAAGCCTCCTTCTGCCCTACGCTTAGGGATGGAATATCACATTCATGACATTATAGGCGCGGGTCTTGTGGACTGGTGGGTGTTTAAAAATATACAGTACTGATGATGAAGATCTCTGACTCAATCTAGTCTTTCCGTTTGACTTCTTTGGAAGACAAAGAATGGAGATAACACTTCCGCAAACCCTAAAAATTTGGTTTCTCTGCCACTCTCTACTGAGCGTAAATAATACTCAACAACTGTGTGGCCTAAGGTCTTAATTAGAAAATAAAGTGCCGAAAACCAACACGCTTTGACACTTATGCACTCCTTTCTTCAGGGCTAATCTCTGTGTTAATTACCTAAAAGAAAAATAAACCTTAATGGGGCAGTCCAGCCTAAAATCTCAAAATCTACTTGCAGGCACAATTTAAGACTAACCTATCTAACCCTGGAAAGCAAAACTTGCTATACATACTTTTTCTGAAGCTCCAGCTGCGGAAGCTCTGTGCAGGACACAGCCAACAACGGCTGGGAAGTGACGTCACCCATCGATTTACAATGGGGCTTGTGTTTTCGCTGCCTCCTCTGCACCCTCCTTCACAGAGGAGCCGCCGCTGATAGCTCAGCATGACATTGGATCGGCTTCAGAAAAGATATGTATATCAAGTTTTGCTTGACAGGGTTTGATAGGTTAGTCTTCGATTGTGCTTGCATGTAGATGTAGAGATTTTAGATTTAGGCTGGACCCTCGAAAGCCTAACGCCGCGGTTAATGTCAGGCTGGCCCAAACCAACTATTTGCTACACTAACAGGTGTGCTTTATTAAAAGAGAAGTAAAGGTGCTTTTTGTTTAGTTTTTTTTATTAACCCATTGTATTTGGGTGGATGCAACATCGGACCGATGCTGCATCTGTTCCCCGGCGCTGCATCTGTTCCCCGGCGCCTCTGCACTGAGAACCGAGCGATCGAACATTGCCCATGTCTTGGTTCTCTCAGCTCCCCGAGCGGAGAGCTGCTGTCTTGTCAATCAGGAGCTCTCCGCTCTGCTCCTCCACGCTCATTGGAGTGCTGATCTGTGGAGGGGTGGGGATCAGTCATCTCAGGCTCTCAGCGGCCCGCTGAGAGGCTGAGATGGGCATCATTCCAGGCACCTGGTGGATCCAGACTTGCAGTGCCTGGACTGATTACAGTAATGTCAACAGAGAGTGCGACTTCAGACAAAGCGGGACACAGGAGTGCAAAACGAATTGCAGTCCTGTGACCCATAGGAGAAGCCCAGCCAAATGAGCTCAGGCTGGACTTCTCCTTTTTAACTGTATGTATCATCAGCTACAGCAGGGATATGCAATTAGCGGACCTCCAGCTGTTGCAAAACTACAAGTCCCATCATGCTTCTGACTCTGGTGTCATGCTTGTGGCTGTCAGAGTCTTGCTATGCCTCATGGGAATTGTAGTTCTGCAACAGCTGGAGGTCCGCTAATTGCATATCCCCGAGCTACAGTATATAGCTGTGTGTTCCAGTAGTAGGACGGAGGGAAACAGTCATGCTGATTGCTGCTCAGCCATTCATAAGGAACTTTGTTTTCTATAAATGAATACAAAGCTTCCTCTGATTAGCTGAGGAGGAGAGGCGGGCAGATGATGTCACAATCAGAGGTAGCTTTGTATTCATTCATAACCACCCGGGAATGGAAAGAAAACAAATGCAGCCACCACTAAGAATTGGTAAGCTGCAATATATTAAATGTTTGCTTTTGGGTCTATAACTGCTTAAGACCCCTTTCACACTGAGGGCGTTTTGCAGGCGCTATAGCGTTAAAAATAGCGCCTGCAATCCACCCTTAAACTGCTGCTCTATTCACTTCAGTGTGAAAACCCGAGGGCTGTCACACTGGAGCGGTGCGCTGACAGGGCGTCAGAAAAAGTCCTGCCAGCAGCTTCTTTGGAGCGCATTAGCAGCGGTGAACTCACGGCTGCTATTTCGCTGCTACTCATTGAAATCAATGGGCAGCGCCGCGGTACCACCGGCAATACGCCTCTGTAGCAGCGCATTGTTGGCGGTATTAACCCTTTCTCGGCCGCTAGCGGGGGTTAAAAGCGTCTTGCTAGCGGTGGAAATGCGCCGCAAATCCGACAGTAAAACCGCTGTATTTTACTGTTCGTTGGGCGGTGTGAAAGGGGTCTTAAGCAACAGTGCCAAGAAATGGACCATTGAGGGATAACTTGCACTCTTTGTCAAAGACAACTTGAAAGCCTGAGATATTTCCTGCTGGTCTGTGAGAATAATTGGCCTTATTAATTCGCGTGATTAGGCCCAGTCTTCGAATACATGAAGCAGGTTTTTGCAGATGGAATCGCCTGTGATTATGGTCTAGCTGCGGTCACTCTTCTGTTGTGAATGAATGGCAGGCTGTGGCTGTCTGCGGGTAAATGAACATGCAGCAGTGACCTGCGACTAAGAGCAGATGATCGTTGCTGGACTAAAATAAAAAATGCATCTAGGCTTGGACATCCATCCCTAACACACGGATACACGTGGATAGTGACAGCTCCTCTCAGCCAGTTGTCACTTTTGTACAGACTAAGTGGCCGCCACTCTTTGTATACATCTTTGTATTCAGTAAATATTGCAAGGATCAAACCAAAAGTATAAAGCAATCAATCCAAAAAATATTGTAATAAAGTCAAATGAACTCACAATGAAATCTGCCTGCTATGGGGGTATTGTGCTTTTATTGAATAAGCACATACTGTATGTGTCTGTCCTACAGGTTGGCAAGTGTTCTGTGGGGCAAACTGCACCAATATAATGGCCACTTTTATTTTAAGTACTTTTATGTAGGTGTTTTGGTACAACTTATCTGCAAAACCCACATAAGCTTTCAATTATGGGTAAATAAGGAACAATCCAGGTTTATTTTTTTATTTTTTTCTCTCTCATATTTTATTGTTCTCTTTCAGCATTCCTACAGCGTCTGGGATGCTTCTTCGCCTATCGGACAATTAGCGCCTTCACCCCTACGTGCCTTCAGAATCAAATCCATAGTTCTCCTGTTGTATTAATTCCTGAGCTGGACCCTGGGACCCCCTGTGCACACGCTGTACTTCACATGCCACAAATCTCCAAATCAATCTGTGCCATTTTTATGTCTATATGTAATTATAATAAATAATTATTTATTTAAGTTATCCAAAGTCTCTTCTGCAAGTTTCTTCCTACATAATGTACATGAAGTCTTGTGTTTGGCCCTTTGGACCCTTTACCAGTTTTGTGTTTCTCTATGTTCAGTAGTAGTAGTAGTATATTGTGAATGGAGCTTTAAAGTGGTTGTAAAGGTTCGTTTTTTTCACCTTGATGCATCCTATGATAGAAAACCTAGCAATGACTGCCCCCCCGTTTTACTTACCTGAGCCCGTTCAGCCGCTGCGCTCGCCCCCGCATCCTCTTCTCCACTCAGTCTGGCCGTTGATTGGATGCATTTATAGCAGGGCAGCCATTGACTCGTACTGCTGTCAATCACATCCAATGACGTGGCATGCCGGGGGGGCGGGGCCGAGTTATACAGTCGGCGGCTATAGCCGTCGGCTGTATCACGGGAGCGCGCCCTCAAGAACTTAACCCCATGGGAGAGAGCTCCCATGAAGGGGGTTAGTTCTTACGGGGAGGAGCCGAGACAGCCGCCAAGGGATCCCAAAAGACCAGGATCAGGCCACTGTGTGCAAAATGAGCTGCACGGTGGAGGTAAGTATAACATGGATATTTTTTTTATAAACGGGAACCATTAGTGTCCCTTTAAGCTCTGGAGCAACTGCTTATGCAACTGAACAGTCTATTTTCCTTTAGTAAATCAACCCCTAAGGCCTTGTACACACGGTCGTTCCAAGAATTTCGGGGCTCAGGTAAGTAAAATGGGGGGGGGGGGGGGATGCATTAAGGTGAAAAAACACGAGGGTTTACAACCCCTTTAATTTAGATCAGCATCAGAATTGTGTTGGCAGTAAAACAGGTTCAGCTTGATGGCCAACCAGCTCCCTGCATTGCTGCATATTTTAGTGATATCAATAGTGTCTTCATGGGCTGTGTATCAGCCTAGCATACAAACTGCCCCAGGAGTGAATGTCAGTATTATGAGTATTATGCTAGGAATCTGTTAAAGGGAATTTCCATTTCTGTATGTCAGCTCTGTGGCCTTAAGAATTGTTCTGTTGTCCTAATAGAAAAGGAACCGATCCTTTTCAATATGAACGCATTAACCACTTGCCGACAGACGCACGTATATAAACAACACGTCAGCAAGTGGTTATTAGAATACTATGGTTGCAGCTGCAGCCATAATCTTAGGCCGGGTACTCACGACCAAACATGTATGGTGAAAGCGGTCCGTCGGACCGTTTTCACCATACATGTCTGCCAGAGGGCTTCTGTACGATGGTTGTACACACCATCGTACAGAAGTCCGCGCGTAAACAATACGCGGGGCGTGTCCGCGGTGTCGCCGCGTCGATGACGCGGTGTCGCCGCGACAATGACGCGGCGACGTGGGCGGCCCGCCTTTAAAATGCTTCCACGCATGCGTCGAAGTCATTCGACGCATGCGAGGGACGGCGGGCGCCTGGACATGTACGGTAGGTCTGTACTGACGACCGTACATGTCCGAGCGGGCAGGATTCCAGCGGACTGTTTTAAAACAAGTCCAGGAATATTTGTCCACTGGGAAAAGGCCCGGCGGGCAAATGTTTGCTGGAATTCGGCCCGCTCGCGCCCACACACGACCAAACATGTCTGCTGAAACTGGCCTGCGGACCAGTTTCAGCAGACATGTTTGCTCGTGAGTATGGGGCCTAAGTGTTGTATTTTTTCAGCCGTCGATTGGCTGTTCTGTAAAAGTGTTCTGGGTGGCTTTATAGCCAATCAATCACTTTTCCTGGTGCCTCCATGGCAGCATACCAATGGTCATGGCTCCGCCCCCGACCGACCCACAGGACCACTTAACTCTCTATAAAAAAAAAGGAGTTGTTCCCCCCCCTCAGGCATTCTTAGTAACTAGTCTTCAGAACTTATAGAATAACATAAAAGGGAGGGAGTATACTGCCATGGGTAGGCACCAGGAAAGGAAAATTACGGAAAGGTAAGTATTCAATTTTCCGTTTTACAGAGCATGTGGCCCCCCTACAGTGGTTCCTGTAGGGGGCGGCTTCCCACAAAGGAGATGGAGGAACATTTTTTTTTTCCCCCTATTCCTCTGTGGCGGATGATCCCAGACGGGGGGGGGTGTGGTCTAAGAAACCTGTAAGAGGCTGAAAGCTGCTTCTCCTGGATGGTGCACGAAATAGTAACATTTAGGATCCATTCACACCTATGCATGTTGCTTTTGAGCGTTTCTGCAGTGCTTTTTGCAGGATTTTAACCACGATTTTACTGCAACTTTGGTTCTGATGCCGCATACACACGATCGGTTTTCCCTTTTGCAAAAAGTCAGATGTGAGCTTTTAGATGGGAATTCCGACCGTGTGTATGCACCATCTGACTTTTTCTGTCACAATTTCCGCCAGCAAAAGTTTGAGAGCAGGTTCTCTATTTTCCCGACGAAAAAAATTCATAGCTGAAAAACCGTTCATCTGTATGGAATTCCAACGCGCAAAAAAACACACATGCTCAGAATCAAGCAGAAGAGCCGAACTGCCTATTGAACTTTATTGATCTCAGCTTGTCGTACGTGTTGTACGTCACCGCGTTCTTGATGGGCGGAATTTGGTGTGACCGTGTGTATGCAAGACCAGCTTGAGCGGAATTCGTCGGAAAAACCGACCGTGTGTACACGGCGTAAGACTTCATTACCTGTGTTTCTACAGGTAGGGCAGTGCATTGAAATGAATAGACTGCCCTACCTGCAGAACGTGGATCAAACAAGTGTGAACGTAGGCTCATTGCCCAACGCAGTCCCAACACATAGACATAGCAATTTCCCTTATGTCCCATTGTGATGGAGTTGATAAAATGATTATTTTATGTGTATGTTATCTTTCTCTTCTAACCACTCAAATATTGTTCTTCTTTATTATTTTTTTATTTATTAATTTATTTTCTTTCTTTTATCATTTTTATTATTATTTTCCTTTCTTGTTGCGATATATGTCTTGGTGACCATGTGAGAAACAGTAGTATTTTCCTTGACTGAGAATTATGACGGAGGTATTCAAAATGAGGAACAGATGTTTCTTCCACTCTCCACTCCTTACCCCCTCCTTTCTGCCCCTCCCACCGTGCAATGAAAGATGGCCCCCATATCCTGGAATGTTGTCTCGTGGCAAGGAACAGATGTCGACAGGAAAAAGACCATATACAGATGAACCAATCATATACACACATATGTGATGATGTTTGCTTATGTCACTTTTTTCATATAAGGGGCAGTAACTGGAATAAAAGGCCTGTTGTTGTTTTTTTTGTGCGTGTACTCGAGAGAGGAGCCGGACTGCAGGGGTTGGGAGTAGGCAGGTCTCCCCCAGAGGCAATCTGCCACCTTTCTCCATGCCCCGGGTGGCCATGGCGGGTGTGTGAGGGGGTCCTCCCACATAGCCTGCCCTACCTGCTCCGCTTTGAAGCCCAACGGGGCAGAGGGACTCCCTATAAGGGAGTGAGAGGATCTAGCCCGCTCAACCACCCCCGTTAGTCCTTCGCCTCTCTTTTTAGAGACCGCGTGGTCAAAGTGCGTGCATGTTAACCCAATTTCGAGTGCGTGTGTAAGTGTGGTGGTTTTTGTGGGAGGGGGGTGGGCGTACTAAGCGCAGGCTTACCTTGCATAGCACACCCACCGGGAGCCGGGCTGAGACCACCAAACTCAATTCACATGTAGCCGAGACCGGGATAAAAGGCCTGTTGATGGGGAAGAGCTCATACTGACCAGTGTGTCCCAGTGTGATTCTTTTCACATGCATGCATGCATTCACATTATCATAGATTTGGATCAGAGGCAGATTAGAAAAGCATCCTGGAATTGGACCAGGGAATCTATTACACTATTGTTTCAGTTCATACCAATGACTGTATGCAGGAAAAAGGGACATGTTGCCTTTTTTTTTTTGTGGTGTGTTCAGGCTTTGATGCATTGCAACACACAGAATTATGCCCCGTACACAGGATCAGAAATTCCAACAGCAAAAGTCCAATTTGAGCTTTTGAACGGAGATGCCAACCGTGTGTATGCTCCATCGGACTTTTGCTGTCGGAATTTCCGCCAACAAAAGATTGAGAGCTGCTTCTCAATTTTTCAGACGGAAAAAAATCCTATTGTCTGTAGCAATTCCGACACGCAAAATTCTGACGCATGCTCGGAAACAATTCGAAACATGCTTGGAAGCATTGAACTTCATTAACTCGGCTCGTCGTAGTGTTGTACGTCACCGCGTTCTTGATGGACGAAAGTTCAGAGCACTTTTGTGTGACCGTGTGTATTCAAGTCAAGCTTGAGCGGAATTCCGTCAGAAAAACCATCCAAGGTTTTTCCAACGGTAAATCCGATCGTGTTTACGCGGCATTAGGGGGTGAAAAAAAAAAAATGTGATACGTTGGTAAAATGTGTGCACAGCGCACATCAGTGTGGGTTTTTCAGAGAATGAGACCCCTATCTGAAAGAAGGGCAAAACTCTGGTGTAAGTGACACAGATGGAATAAAATGTGTGTATATACGCCATAATTTATTATTATTATCATTATACAGCATTTTCAAGGGGGTGTGGCAGGGGGCGTGTCCAATGCCTACATATGTTTGCAAGTAGGTGTCCCTCATTCCCATCTCAAAACGTTGGGAGGTATGGTGACCTCATTGTCATGTATAAGAAACCAGTGGTGAGATGATTTGATCTTTGTGACATGGTGCATTATCATGCTGGAAGGATCCATCAGAAGATGGGGACACTGTAGTCATCAAGGGATGGACATGGTCAGCAACAATACTCAGGTAGGCCGTGGTGTTTAACCACTTCAGCCCCGGAAAAATTGACCCCCTTCCCGACCAGAGTACTTTTGTGCGATACGGAACTGCGTCGCTTTAGGTGACAATTGCACGTCTGACGTTGCACCCAAACAAATTTTTTATTTTTTTAGCTTTTTGCTATACTAAATATCCCCCAAAAAATATATAAAATAAAAACACACATTTTTTTTCTCAGTTTAGGCAGATATATATTCTTTTACATATTTTTGGTAAAAAAATCTCAATAAGCGTTTATTGATTGGTTTGTGCAAAAGTTATAGCGTCTACAAAATAGGGGAGAGATTTATAGCATTATTTTATTTTTTTATTAGTAATGGCGGCGATCTGAGATTTTTATTGTGATTGCGACATTATGGCGGACACATCGAACACTTTTGACACTATTTTGGGACCATTGTCATTTATACAGCGATCAGTGCTATAAAAATGCACTGATTACTGTGTAAATGACACTGGCAAGGAAGGGGTTAAACACTAGGGGGCAATGAAGGGGTTAAGTGTGTCCTAGGGAGTGATTCTAACTGTGGGGGGATGGGTTACCACTGACATGACAGAGATCACTGCTCCCAATGACAGGGAGCAGTAGATCACTGTCATGTCACTAGGCAGCTCCGTGACACGATTGCGGGCCGCCGGCGGACATCGAATCCGTGGGTCCCGGAGGCACGGTTATGGCGCACGCAGCGGGCACGCGCGCGCCCCCACTAAGCCGCGATTTAAAGGGGACGTACCTGTATGCCTGCCCCCTTGCTGTGAGTGACAGGTTATTTACATATCTCATGCACTAGCCTGGAGATAGGCATTATTTTTTAATTCTCACCCCACTCCTTTTCTGAAGTCATGTGGTTACTTTTCTGGATTTTGACTGGATGTTAGTGATCATAGCAGAATTTAGTGTAAGGAATACACAGGAAAAAATGCATGTTAACAAGGGGAGTGAAGAGGAGGGCGGGGAGTCTACTGACTCCACCCACAGAGCTCCAGACAACAGATCCACCCACAGAATCTGCAGTTTTTCAGTTCTCATAACAGACGGAGGGGAGACATTTGACAGGTAAGGATACATGCAGGAGGCATCTATATCCTTATAGGTCAGCACTATGGCAGTAGTTACAACCCCTTTAAGGGGGCAAATCCTTCCGGGGCTGAAGTGGTTAAATGATGGCAGGTGTGTACTGACTCCTATTTAACATGAGTTTGAATGTGATTGCTTAAAGCGGAGGTCCGGCTTAAAAAATAAATTACATAAAAGTCAGCAGCTACAAACACTGTAGCCCCTGACTTTTAATAAGGACACTTACCTGTCCAGGGTGCCCGCGATGTCGATAGCCGAAGCCCCCACAGCCATCCTTGGTGAGGGAATCAGGAAGTGAAGCGTTGCGGCTTAACTGCCCGATTCCCTACGGCGCATGTGCGAGCCACGCATCGCTTTGTGAATGGGCGGATGTCTCCTGGGACACACACAAGGTCCCAGAAGACATCGCTCCCCATTTCCCAGGAGGCAGTGCGACGAGGAGAAGAAAGAAGACCCACCATGGATGAGGAAGTGGCAGATTAGGAGATCTGCCTAGTAAGGATGAGCTCCGGCGTGTTCGCATAGAACACGTGCAGAGCCCGCCAGGAAGTGAGAACGGCGCTGTGCTAATCACAGCCAGGGAGACATTGTCCCGATGCTCGGCTGCAGGGATCGTGAAATGTCTCCCTGGCTGTGATTAGCACAGCACTGTGCTCACTTCCTGGCGGGCTCTGCACGTGTACCATGCGAACACGCCGGAGCTCATCCTTACTGCCTAGTAACAGACACTTCTGGTAAGTAACTTTTATTTTTTTCATATTTTTTGTAGCCTTTTTGGCTATTTTTTTTTGTTTTAGGGTGGACCTCTGCTTTAATTCTGAATACAGCTTCATCCCCACTTACAAGGCTGGATTCACACCTACATGGGCGTCCGCTCCAAAGGGCAAGGGGTTTCGTTTGCCCCCCCCCCCTGGAATCGCCAGGGAGAGCCAGGAGCAGGGCCAAACTGGCCCTGGGGCCAATTTAAGCGGTGACTGCAGCGCTTCCCTCCCCTCTAGTTGTCCCCTATTTAGAGTGCCTGTCCATCTTCTGGAATAAAACCCATTTGGCCCTCATTCCAAAAGATTCCTCTTTTAGATCTGAAATAAATATACTGTCAATATAGTGTAGTGTTTCAGTCAAGGGAAAGGGGTGCTGTGTAATGTAAAGGGGTCCAGTGATGCAGGGTGCTGTATAATGTAAAGGGGTCCAGTGATGCAGGGTGCTGTGTAATGTAAATGGGTCCAGTAATGCAGGGTGCTGTGTAATGTAAAGAGGGCCAGTGATGCAGGATGCTGTGTAATGTAAAGGGGGACAGTGATGCAGGGTGCTGTGTAATGTAAAGGGGTCCAGTGATGCAGGGTGCTGTGTAATGTAAAGGGGTCCAGTGATGCAGGGTGCTGTGTAATGTAAAGGGGGACAGTGATGCAGGGTGCTGTGTAATGTAAAGGGGTCCAGTGATGCAGGGTGCTGTGTAATGTAAAGGGGTCCAGTGATGCAGGGTGCTGTGTAATGTAAAGGGGGACAGTGATGCAGGGTGCTGTGTAATGTAAAGGGGTCCAGTGATGCAGGGTGCTGTGTAATGTAAAGGGGGCCAGTGTTGCAGGGTGCTGTGTAATGTAAAGGGGTCCAGTGATGCAGGGTGCTGTGTAATGTAAAGGGGTCCAGTGATGCAGGGTGCTGTGTAATGTAAAGGGGTCCAGTGATGCAGGGTGCTGTGTAATGTAAAGAGGGCCAGTGATGCAGGGTGCTGTGTAATGTAAAGGGGTCCAGTGATGCAGGGTGCTGTGTAATGTAAAGGGGGACAGTGATGCAGGGTGCTGTGTAATGTAAAGGGGGCCAGTGATGCAGGGTGCTGTGTAATGTAAAGGGGGCCAGTGATGCAGGGTGCTGTGTAATGTAAAGGGGGCCAGTGATGCAGGGTGCTGTGTAATGTAAAGGGGGCCAGTGATGCAGGGTGCTGTGTAATGTAAAGGGGGCCAGTGATGCAGGGTGCTGTGTAATGTAAAGGGGTCCAGTGATGCAGGGTGCTGTGTAATGTAAAGGGGGCCAGTGCTGCAGGGTGCTGTGTAATGTAAAGGGGGCCAGTGATGCAGGGTGCTGTGTAATGTAAAGGGGGCCAGTGATGCAGGGTGCTGTGTAATGTAAAGGGGGCCAGTGATGCAGGGTGCTGTGTAATGTAAAGAGGGCCAGTGATGCAGTGACAAAGAGATATTGAAAGATGCAGGGGGTACAGTGGGTTGTTTTTCCATTTTAACGTGGGGAGGGGGGGGGGGGGTAGTGATTTGCACTACAGTCCATTTAACATGGTTTGCTATGGGTCAGGTTCTGTAGTGCAAATCTAAAATTGCCATAGGTGTGAATCAGGCCTAAGAGGGTGTACACACTTATGCAACCACATTATTATTTTATTTTTTTATCTTTACTTCCCTCCACCTAAAATATTTGAATTTGTTGTACAGTTTATAGGTCACATTAATGTTGGAGAAAGTTAAGAAATTATTTATCTTTGTTTAATTTATTTTACATCACAGAAACCCGACCTTTTAACAGGGGTGTGTAGACTTTTTATATCCACTGTATGTCTATTTCATCTACTATCTCTGCAGTTCAGAGACTCGGAATGCATTTGGATTCATATGACAGCCAGGTACGTGGTATTTCCTGGAGACAAGTATAGATCTCAGGATAACTTTTTAGCTCATCTCTTTATAAATATGTCATCATCATCAATCTCTTATCCCCCCCCTCCCTTCTCTCTGGGGGGGGGGGGGGGATGGAGATCACGTGATCACACCTTCTATAGATACAAAGTAACAAGTCCACTTCCTGCTGCTGTCAGACCGGGGAGACACGTGACTCTCAGTGATCAGCTGACCCGGACACTGTCACGTGAGTGCAGAGAATCCAGGAAGAGATCAGTGGTCGGTGATGTAGAATCCTCCCCGGTGCTGAGGAGCGGACACCACCATGGAGGAGAGGAGGAGGGGGAGAGCCGGCTGCTGCTGGGGGATCATTGTCCTGACACTGCTCGGAACTGTGTACTGTGCTCACTATAAAGAGGTATGGAGGCTTTGTGTATGTGTGTTGTGGAGGGTCAGGGATAGATTGTGGGTGTTCTGGGGGGAAGCCCTGTTGTGTGGGGGCTGTGTAAGTGTTTTGGGGGGCTGTGCCATTGTTATGGGGGCAGCTGGTGGTTGCAGCACTATATCCTGCCAGAGCCCCCATCACTCAGCATGCAGTTCATGTGCTCAGATCTGATTAGAGGTGTGTGGGCAGAGCGGTGTGTGTGTGTGTGTGTGTGTGTTTGTTTATTTATTTATGTATGTATGTATATGTATGTAGGGAGAGCGGGCAGTGTATATGTGCATGGGCAGAGCAGGCTGTGTGTGTAGAGCAGGTAGTGTGTGTGTGTGTGTGTGTGTGTGTGTGTGTGTGGGCAGAGCAGTGTGTGGGGGGGGGGGCAGGGTGTGTGTGTGTGTGTGTGTGTGTGTGTGTGTGTGTGTGTGTGTGTGTGTGGGCAGGCAGAGCAGGGGGTGTGTGTGTGTGGACAGAGCAGGGTGTGTGTGTGTGGACAGAGCAGGGTGTGTGTGTGTGGGGGCAGGCAGAGCAGGGTGTGTGTGTGTGGGCAGGCAGAGCAGGGTGTGTGGGGGCAGAGCAGTGTGTGTGTGTGTGTGTGTGTGTGTGTGTGTGTGTGTGTGTGTGTGTGTGTGTGTGTGTGGAGAGCGGGCAGTGTGTGGAGTGTGGGGGTGTGTGTGTGTGTGTGTGGGGGTAGGGAGAGCGGGCAGTGTGTGTGTGGGGAGAGCGGGCAGTGTGGGGGCGTGTGTGTGTGTGTGTTCCTTGTGTGTATGTATGTATGTATGTAGGGAGAGCGGGCAGTGTATATGTGCATGGGCAGAGCGGGGTGTGTGTGTAGAGCAGGTAGTGTGTGTGTGTGTGTGTGTGTGTGGGCAGAGCAGTGTGTGGGGTGTGGGGGGCAGAGCAGGGTGTGTGTGTGTGTGTGTGTGTGTGTGTGTGGGCAGGCAGAGCAGGGGGTGTGTGTGTGGACAGAGCAGGGTGTGTGTGTGTGGGGGCAGGCAGAGCAGGGTGTGTGTGTGTGGGCAGGCAGAGCAGGGTGTGTGGGGGCAGAGCAGTGTGTGTGTGTGTGTGTGTGTGTGTGTGTGTGTGTGTGTGGAGAGCGGGCAGTGTGTGGAGTGTGGGGGTGTGTGTGTGTGTGTGTGGGGGTAGGGAGAGCGGGCAGTGTGTGTGTGGGGAGAGCGGGCAGTGTGGGGGCGTGTGTGTGTGTGTGTGTTCCTTGTGTGTATGTATGTATGTATGTAGGGAGAGCGGGCAGTGTATATGTGCATGGGCAGAGCGGGGTGTGTGTGTAGAGCAGGTAGTGTGTGTGTGTGTGTGTGTGGGCAGAGCAGTGTGTGGGGTGTGGGGGGCAGAGCAGGGTGTGTGTGTGTGTGTGTGTGTGTGTGTGTGTGTGTGGGCAGGGCGTGTGTGTGTGTGTGTGTGTGGGTGGGTGTGTGGGCAGGCAGAGCAGGGGGTGTGTGTGTGGACAGAGCAGGGTGTGTGTGTGTGGGGGCAGGCAGAGCAGGGTGTGTGTGTGTGGGCAGGCAGAGCAGGGTGTGTGGGGGCAGAGCAGTGTGTGTGTGTGTGTGTGTGTGTGGGGAGAGTGGGGTGTGTGTGTGTGTGGAGAGCGGGGAGTGTGGGGGTGTGTGTGTGTGTGTGTGGGGGTAGGGAGAGCGGGCAGTGTGTGTGTGGGGAGAGCGGGCAGTGTGGGGGTGTGTGTGTGTGTGTGGAGAGTGGGCACTGTGGGGGTGTATGTGTGTGGGCAGGGTGTGTGTGTGTGTGTGTGTGTGTGTGTGTGTGTGTGTGTGTGTGTGTGTGTGTGTGTGTGTGTGTGGGGGTAGGGAGAGCGGGCAGTGTGTGTGTGTGTGTGTGTGTGTGTGTGTGTGTGTGTGTGTGGGGGGGGGGGGGGGGGGGCAGTGTGTGTATGTATGTAGGGAGAGCGGGCAGTGTATATGTGCATGGGCAGAGCGGTGTGTGTGTGTGTGTGTGTGTGTGTGTGTGTGTGGTGGTGTGGGCAGTGTGTGTAGAGCGGGCAGTGTGTGTGGGCAGAGCAGGGTGTGTGTGTGTGCCCCGGGGATCCAGACTTAAGCCGTTCATAGACGAGTCAAAAACCGAACGCTCTGTTGATCGGGAAAACGCAAATGGTGCATACGATTGTGCCATCATTTGTTTCAATTTACTAATCAAAATCCAGCATGTTGGATTGGACACTTGATTGCTGCACAAAAATCGCATTGTTGCAGCTGGCACCCTAATGATGGCCAAGATTTGTTTGGTTTTCGACTCGTCTATGGCCAGTCTTAGTCAAGCGCCCCCCCCCCCCCCCCCTCCTTGCTAGGGGAAGAGATGGATTCTCTTCCCTCTTGTCAGAAGGGGATCTGCCTTGTTTACATAAACGGATCCCTGTTCTGTGTAGTTTACTGCCGATCAACGGGTGCCAGAAGACATCGAGTCCCCGGCCCCCGCAGATCAACTTTTGCTGTGAATTATCACAGCAGAAGCGTCCCACCGTTGGCATGTGCACGCCCCTTGCAGGCGAAGTGCAGGATCACGTTATGTAAATTATATGTGTGTGATCTGGCGCACAGCTGCTGCCTGCTATAGGGTGCGATCCGCAAGCGGTTAATGTACACAGAGCCTCAGCAAACTACAAGTTATCCATCTACAGTTTTATATCTACTTTTAACATCTAAGCTGCAGTGATTGTCAGAAGTGATTGTTGTTCCTTCCGTTACTAAAGGGCGCTGACCCTTCTCTGCATGACGAGCCATTGGTAAAGAGAGAACATCAGCAGTCTGTAGAAGCTGGGAAGATCGCCAAGTTCTGCTTCAGCTTTGGGGTTTTGATGCTTCTGAATAAAGCGTGTAGTCACAAGGAGCGCGCCGACACCAAACGGACTTCAAAATGGAAGTGAAACGGAAGATGAGGAAGGACAGAAATATAAAGGGTATCGCACTTACCCATGTTGAAGATTCCTTTTTTTTTTTGTCATACACTTTCCAGGAACCGGCATCGTATGCATCATATGCTCCATCAGCTGTTTAGTGGATATAAAGAGATTTCTCCAGATATTGGGATCGCACTAAGGCCCCTTTCACACGGGCGGACCGTTCAGGTCCACATGTCAGGTTTTTTTAGGCGGACCTGAACGGACGCTCCGTGCAGGTCTATGGAGTCACGGATGTCAGCGGTGACATCCGATCCGCTAAAGTGTGACGGGTGGAAACCCTAATTTCCATCTGTCTGGCGGATCGGATGAAAACGGACTCTACGGTCCTTCTTCATGTGATTCCCCCATAGGGGAGAGCGGCACTCTGACAGGTCGGTCCCTGCACAGTGTGTAGAGACAGACCTGTCATCTGCCTGCTCAGCGGGGATCGACGGAGCAAAGCGGAGCCCGGACACGTCCGTGTGAAAGGGCCCTTAGGCTCCATTCACATCTGTGTTGTGTTTTGCATAGGTTTTAGGCGTGTTACCGTTGAACTGCATTTTTGTGAAAGTGCATTAAAAATGTAGCAAGCAGGACTTTTATTGACGCATTGCACCTTAGCCCAGGTTCACACTGGGCTGCGGGAATGAAGCCATGGGAGTTCAGCTGAACTCGCACCATTTCACTCCCGCTTGTCCGTCCCGATTTTCGGCGCTATAACTTTTGCGCAAACCGATCAATAAACGATTATTGTGTTATTTTTGATACAAAAAAAAACAAAACACAATTAGCGTACATTGATTAGTTTGCGCAAAAGACATTGTGGCCGCCGGCAATTCACAGGTCCCTTTATACTCCTGGATACATGTATAGAGCCATGGCAGGTCCTTTTATACACCTATATGCATGTATAGAGCCATGACAGGCCCTCTTTATACATCTATAGAGCCATGACAGGCCCTCGTTATACTCCTTTATACATGTATAGAGCCATGACAGGCCCTCGTTATACTCCTTTATACATGTATAGAGCCATGACAGGCCATCGTTATACATGTATAGAGCCATGACAGGTCCTCTTTATACTCCTATATACATGTATAGAGCCATGACAGGTCCTCTTTATACTCCTATATACATGTATAGAGCCATGACAGGTCCTCGTTATACTCCTATATACATGTATAGAGCCATGACAGGTCCTCGTTGTACTCCTATATACATGTATAGAGCCATGGCAGGTCCTCTTTATACTCCTATATACATGTATAGAGCCATGACAGGCCCTCGTTATAGTCCTTTACATGTAAAGAGTCTCGACAGGTCCTCTTTATACATGTATAGAGCCATGTCAAGTCCTCTTTATACTCCTATACATGTAAAGAGCAATGACAGGTCCTCTTTATACTCCTTTATACATGTATAGAGCCATGATGGGTCCGCTTTAGTTACCATGATATAAAATAATGAATGTGGGGGCCTTTTGGTGGGCGTGATTTTTTTTTCGGGGGGGGGGCAGCATTTCATTCTTGGTCCCAGGCAGCGCAATGTCTTGGGCCGGCACTGGCAGTTTTTAACCACTTGACACCCGCACGCCGTCATATGACGTCCAAAACGGGGACCTGTTATCCTGGGTGGACGTCATATGACGTCCTGGGCTTTGCGGGGGGGATACCTCAATGATACCTGCACCCGGAGGCATCATTGAGATATCATTTTTTAGCGGCGGCGATCCTGCGCACCGTAAGAACGATCATAGCGGCGGTTCCGCCGCTAGATCGTTCTTACAGGCGGCGGGAGGGGACATCCCCCCCCCCCTCCCGCCGCCATCCGGTGCTTCTCCGGGCTCTCCCGTCCCACCGGGGGCCCGGAGAGATGATCGCCGTCCGCCGGATGTTTGCCATAGAGAAGACTGGTGACCATCTGGTCACCAGTCATCTCTATGACCGTCGGAGGCCCGGGCGCGATGTGATGACGTCACGCCCGGGTCCCCGTAAGTAAACAAACCGCAATTGCGGCTAGTTTGAATGAGATCTGTGAATTTTTTTGCACGATCTCATTCTTTCCAGCCTGCAGGAGAGATGTGGGGTCTTATTGACCCCGCATCTCTCCTTAAAGAGGACCTGTCACACACATTCCTATTACAAGGGATGTTTACATTCCTTGTAATAGGAATAAAAGCGATTGAAAAAAAAAAATATATAAAAAAAAGTGTAAAAAATAAAGAAATAAGTAAAAGAAAAAATAATAATAAAAAAATTAAAATGCCCCTGTCCCCGGTAGCTCGCGCTCAGAAGCGTACGCACACGTAAGTCCCGCCCACGTATGTAAACGTCGTTCAAACCACACATGTGAGGTGTCGCCGCGTGCGTTAGAGTGTGTGCAACAATTCTAGCACTAGACCTCCTCTGTAACTCTAAACTGGCAACCTGTAAAAAAATGTAAGTGTCGCCTATGGAGATTTTTAAGTAACGAAGTTTGGCGCCATTCCATGAGTGTACGCAATTTTAAAGCGTGACATGTTAGGTATCTAGTTACTCGGCGTAACATCATCTTTCATATTTTACCAAAAAATTGGGCTAACGTTACTGTTTTGTTATTTTTTAATTTATGAAACCATTTTTTTTACAAGAAAAAGCCGTTTGAAAAATTATTGCGCAAATACGGTGCAAGATAAAAAGTTGCAATGACAGCCATTTTATTCCCTAGGGTGTCTGCTAAAAAAACATATATAATGTTTGGGGGTTCTGAGTAATTTTCTAGCAAAATAATGATGATTTGTACATGTAGGAAAGAAGTGCCAGAATAGGCCCGGGAAGGAGGTGGGTTTTAAAGCCCGGTATTGAAGGGGTTAATAAGAGTCCCTCTAGATCAGCATGATGTATAGTTGCGCACAGCTTTGTAGAGGTTGCACTGCGTTGTTATGTGAATCTTAGTCGGTATGATTGTGGATAATATGAGGAAGTTATATGATTGTGCAATCTTAGTTGCTGCCATTTTTATTATCATGCACTGCAGATGCCATTTTAACCTCATCAAGGCTGTTTTGCAAACCACGACTTACAAACGCATCCATGGGAAAATGATTGCTTTATATTTGCATGTCAGCAGATTTTACTGTGTGCATACACCAGTTTCCAGCGGCAAGAATCGGCGGATTTTTAGGAGCTGGAATGACCGGCGTATGTGAATAGCGGTCAGGGCTGGTGCAAGGTTTTTTTGACACCCTAGGTGTAACCTCATTTTGCAGCCTCCCCTTGGCTCCACCCCTGACTCCACCCCTTTTCCCTGCCCTTGTGCAGCCCTCACCAGCGCCCATCGAGTGCAGCCCTCACCAGCGCCCATCGAGTGCAGCCCTCACCAGCGCCCATCGAGTGCAGCCCTCACCAGCGCCCATCGAGTGCAGCCCTCACCAGCGCCCATCGAGTGCAGCCCTCACCAGCGCCCATCGAGTGCAGCCCTCACCAGCGCCCATCGAGTGCAGCCCTCACCAGCGCCCATCGAGTGCAGCCCTCACCAGCGCCCATCGAGTGCAGCCCTCACCAGCGCCCATCGAGTGCAGCCCTCACCAGCGCCCATCGAGTGCAGCCCTCACCAGCGCCCATCGAGTGCAGCCCTCACCAGCGCCCATCGAGTGCAGCCCTCACCAGCGCCCATCGAGTGCAGCCCTCACCAGCGCCCATCGAGTGCAGCCCTCACCAGCGCCCATCGAGTGCAGCCCTCACCAGCGCCCATCAATGAATGCTTGCTTGCATTCATTCGGGAGTCAGGACACAGACACAGTCCTCCATCACCACTGCACCTTCGACACTATGTGCGAATGGAGCGGCGCCTGTCTGCTGATGCTGAGACTTGGTTGCTTGCTGCAGTGAAAAGAGAGTAGGAACACCAGTGGCCGGGCACCCCTAGGCAGCAATGCACCCTAGGCGGCTGCCTAGTTTGCCTAGCAGTAATGTATTGACTTGTCGGACAGCAGCCCCCACCAGCGCCCATCGAGCGCAGCCCCCACCAGCGCCCAATCGAGCGCAGCCCCCACCAGCGCCCAATCGAGCGCAGCCCCCACCAGCGCCCAATCGAGCGCAGCCCCCACCAGCGCCCAATCGAGCGCAGCCCCCACCAGCGCCCATCGAGCGCAGCCCCCACCAGCGCCCAATCGAGCGCAGCCCCCACCAGCGCCCAATCGAGCGCAGCCCCCACCAGCGCCCATCGAGCGCAGCCCCCACCAGCGCCCATCGAGCGCAGCCCCCACCAGCGCCCATCGAGCGCAGCCCCCACCAGCGCCCATCGAGCGCAGCCCCCACCAGCGCCCATCGAGCGCAGCCCCCACCTGCGCCCATCGAGCGCAGCCCCCACCTGCGCCCATCGAGCGCAGCCCCCACCTGCGCCCATCGAGCGCAGCCCTCACCTGCGCCCATCAATGAATGAATGCTTGCTTGCATTCATTCGGGAGTCAGGACACAGACAGTCCTCCATCGCCGCTGCACCTTTGACACAATGTGCGAATGGTGCGGCGGCTGTCTGCTGATGCTGAGACTGGGTTGCTTGCTGCAGTGAGAAGAAAATAGGAACTCCAGTGGCCGGGCACCCCTAGGCAGCAGCGCACCCTAGGTGGCTGCCTAGTTTGCCTAGTGGTAGCCAGGGCTGTGGAGTCGGAGTCGAGGAGTCGGAGTCGGGGGAAATTTTGGGTACCTGGAGTCGGAGTCGGCAAACAATGCACCGACTCCGACTCCGACTCCTACTAAATTTAGATTGGAATTAAAAAAAAAAAAAAAGCAAGTTTAAATGTCCCAATTCACAAAAAGTTATAATTAATGACTTCTCTACTGTAAGAATAAAGACCAATGCATGCAGTGCCTCACGTAACCGCTAAACAAACACGTTAAGTGACCGTGAAGAAGCATGCTTTTCATGTGCTTCACTATATGGCACGCAACGCACAATTAGGAGCTGCAATACTTATACTTTCCATAGTGTTGTGTTCTGCTTTTACAGGGAACGCATGTTAGAGAACCAGTAAGTGTCCAAATAAAAGGAGTTTTATAAAGCACTAAAAGAAGTTGAAAAGTGTGATCGCTCATCAAAACTTACTGTTGAAGAAGCCATCCTTGTTTATCCAGAGATCGTTAGTGATGTGGCCAGAATAGTTACTGCAATGCCACCCACCCAAGTCAGTGTCGAAAGATTATTTTCAGCCCTAAAAATAATAAAGTCGGACTTAAGAGACTCTATGAAAGAGGATCTGGCAGAGGCAATTCTCTTCCTTAGAACTCTACATTGAATTGATTTGCATTTGCTAAGCCTATAACTACATTTCAAGATTAATATAAACCATTTCTAGGTTTTACACATTTTGTTTTTGGTTCATTATAGATAAGCTTTGTTTTTGTTCTAAAACAACCAAATAATGTGGTTTGTATTTTTGAACTGGTAAAGATCCTGTTCCTGATGTTTATGCCTGCTGCTACTATCCAGTCACTTGATTGTTTTCATTGTGTTTGTCTTTTGCTTAAACTGTGCAATACAGTAGACTGTTGGCTTCCCAGCCAGTAGTCCTGTGGTAGGTTGCGTTTCTTTCCCTCAAGGAATCTATAAAATACATTCGCATATTAATACAGAGGAGTCGGAGTCGGAAGTACATGAAACTGAGGAGTCTGAGTCGGAACATTTATCTACCGACTCCACAGCCCTGTTGGTAGCATCAGCCCTGATAGCGGCGGCGGCTCAGCAAGTATAAAGTATTGACTTAGCGGACAGCAGCCCCCGCTATTCACATGTAGCCACACACCAAGTGGTTCTCTGAGGATATCGGCTTGGATGCAGCTAACTGCATTCATACTCAAGCTTCCATCCTTAACCACAGGTAACTAATTGTGTGCAGCTACAGTGCCATTTGAAAAGCATTTATCATTTTCCTTCCACTTCACATTTATGTGCCACTTTGTGTTGGTCGATCACATAAAATCCCAACAAATTACATTTACGTTTTTGCTTGTAACATGACTACCTATCATCGTAGTGAACGGGGGTGGTGGCCGCACCTAGCCACTCGGAGTCGCAGCAAGAATCTGACTCCTTCCGCTACGACTCACAACTGCGGATGTGTCTGTAGTCTGATCATCCCTGCACAAGCTACGGGGCACAATTTTTACCAAAGACACTAAAGATGGGACACAATTTCTCCCAGTGACATCAACATCGGGGATCAATGACGGGGCACAATTCCTACCAAAGACACCAAAGTTGGGGCACAATTCCTCTCACTGACCCCGAAGATGGGGCATGGTTTACTCCAGGGCTCGACAAATCCCGGTCGCCATGGCGACTAGAAATAGTGTCTTGGCGACTTGGCTTGGAAGGTGGGCTGTGAGCTGGCGCCATCTGGTGGTGAGCTGTTGGTATTACAAGTTATTACCACCAGATGTGTGAGCTGGCGTCATCTGGTGGTGGCCCTTGGTATTACAAGTTAAGGATTACAAGTTAAAGCGGGAGTTCACCCATTTATTCATTTTTTTTTTTTTCTCCCCTTAGATTCCTGCTCGTTCGGTCTAGGGGAATCGGCTATTTGTATTAAAATATGAGCCGTACTTACCCGTTTTCGAGATGCATCTTCTTCCGTCGCTTCCGGGTATGGGTCTTCGGGAGCGGGCGTTCCTTCTTGATTGACAGTCTTCCGAGAGGCTTCCGACGGTCGCATCCATCGCGTCACTCGTAGCCGAAAGAAGCCGAACGTCGGTGCGGCTCTATACTGCGCCTGCGCACCGACGTTCGGCTTCTTTCGGAAAATCGTGACGCGATGGATGCGACCGTCGGAAGCCTCTCGGAAGACTGTCAATCAAGAAGGAACGCCCATTCCCGAAGACCCATACCCGGAAGCGACGGAGAGGATGCGTCTCGTAAACGGGTAAGTACTGCACATATTTTAAAACAAATAGCCGATTCCCCTAGAGAAAACGAGCAGGAATCTAAGAGGAAAAAGTGCTCTCTAAGGGTGAACCTCCGCTTTAAACAGCAATTCTAATGTAATTTTTCACAATTTTCACTGCCATCTTCTTCCCTCTAATTAGAACCCCCAAACAGTATATATATTTTTTATCCTAACACCATAGAGAATAAAATGGCGATCGTTGCAATACTTTCTGTCACGCCGTATTTGCGCAGTGGTCTTACAAGCGCACTTTTTTGGGAAAAAATTACACTTTTTTTTTTTTTTTAATTAAAAAAAATAAGACAACAGTAAAGTTATCCCCATTTTATTTAATATTATGAAAGATAATGTTACGCCGAGTAAATTCATACCCAACATGTCACGCTTCAAAATTGCGTTGGCTCGTGGAATGCCGACAAACTTTTACCCTTTTAAAATCTTCATAGGCGAAGTTTAAAAAAATCTACAGGTTGCATGTTTTGAGTTAGAGGAGGCCCAGGGCTAGAATTATTGCTCTCGCTCTACCAATCGCGGCGATACCTCACATGTGTGGTTTGAACACCGTTTACGTATGCGGACGCTGCTCCTGTATGTGTTAGCTTCTGCGCGCAAGCTCGTCGGGACGGGGTGCGTTTTCTGGCTCCTAACTTTTTTAGCTGGCTCCTAGATTCCAAGCAAATTTGTCAAACCCTGGTTTACTTCAACTGATGCTGGGACCTTTTTATACTCCTGATAGCCACAGTCTAGCCCCCCTAAAGCCTGATGAACAGTAAAGTGCTTAGAAAGTTTGGAGACCCCTGCATTAGAGAATGCATGTGCTTCTACTATGAAGGCTTTAAAAAAAAAAAAATGACAAGAGTTAGGACTGCAGATAATACCGGGGTGCCTTGGAGCTTGCGCATGTATTCGCAAATGTGTGCAGACTAAACCCTTGTTTTTAATGCAAACTAGACAGGATAATTCATTTAGTTGCAGACTGGCTGGGGAGTTGAGCTGGGAAGTTAGTTTTACAATATTAACAAGAGCCTTACACTGATAAAGTCTGAATGAAAAATTTTATTCTGGTCGATCGTACTTGCCACCAAAATCCTTTTTTTTTTTTTTTTTTTTTTTTTCTATAGGTCTCTCCGTTGATTACAATGGAACAATTACTCTGGGTGAGCGGTCGGGTGATTGGCGAGGTGGATACCTACCGCATTCCGCTCATCACTTACACCCCACGGGGACATCTCCTGGCCTTCTCTGAGGCTCGCAAACATTCCGCCTCTGATCTCGGGGCAAAATTCATAGCCACTCGCAGGTCACAGGATGGGGGTGAGTATCCTAATCATGTGTGCTCAGGAGCCTTTCATCCCATTCACATACATTGTACCGGGGACTTGTGTTGTAGTGCTGCCACCTAGTTGCAGTTTTAGGTTCTAGCAGGAAATAATGAAAAGATAACTGATGCAAACACAGACAAGGGTGAGATATATGGAAATAAGGGAAGCCCTTGCTGGGAGATAGATGGGAGGATGCCATTGCAGATCTGTTTAAAAAATGCTTTTTGCCTGGCAGTTATGCTGACGTAGGCCTCTTTCACACGGGACGGATCAGTAATGATCCGCCCCGTGAACCTCCGCTTGCTCAGCGGGGATCGCTCCGTTGATTCCCCGCTGAGCCGGCGGATGAGAGGGTGGTCCCTGCACTTAAGGACACATTCACGCCCATATACGTCGGCAGAAGGGCACGGCTGGGCACAGGCACGTGCCCAGCCGGCGCGCTCCCGACCTGGTCCGAAACTCCGTGACCACTCCCGCGGGACCCGATCGCCGCCTGTGTACCACGATCGGTCACAGGAGCTGAAGAATGGGGAGAGGTGTGTGTGTGTGTAAACACACCTTCCTCGTTATTCTGTGTGGCAGAGACACTGTTCGTCTGTTCCCTGATATAGGGAACGACGATCAGTGACGTCGCGCCTACAGCCACGCCCCCCTGCAGTAAGAATCACTCCGTTAGGGCACACTTAACCCTTTAGCGCCCCCTAGTGGTTAACCCCTTCACTGCCATTGACATTTTTCAGTTATCAATGCATTTTTATAGCACTTTTCACTGTGAAAATGACAATGGTCCCAAAAATGTGTCTGATGTGTCCGCCATAATGTCGCAGTCACAAAAAAAAATCGCTGATCGCCGCCATTACTAGTAAAAAAAAAAAAATATTAATAAAAATGCCATAAAACTATCCCCTATTTTGTAAATTTTGCGCAAACCTATCAAACGCTTATTGCAATTTTTTTTTTTCTTACCAAAAATAGGTAGAATATGTATTGGCCTAAACTGAGGAAAGAAATGTCTTTTTATATCTTTTTTGGGTATATTTATTATAGCAAAAAGTAAAAAATATTGCATTTTTTTTCAAAATTGTCGCTCTATTTTTGTTTATAGCGCAACAAATAAAAAACCGCAGAGGTGATCAAATACCACCAAAAGAAAGCTCTATTTGTGGGGAAAAAAGGACGCAAATATTGTTTGGGAGCCACGTCGCACGACTGCGCAATTGTCAGTTAAAGCGACGCAGTGCCGAATCGCAAAAACTGGCCGGGTCCTTTACCTGCCTAAAGGTCCGGGGCTTAAGTGGTTAAACAAAACAAACATGTCGCTGTGTTCGGGAGAAACGCAATCAATACTGGGGTTCAAGGGGAAGGGTGGGGATTTATAACAAGCTGTCAATTGATTGTGTTTCCTGTGGGGAGGAGCCCTCATCTCTCAGGTGTGCTGTCCTGGAAGGTGATAGGAGAAAAAAGCTTTGGCCGAGGTCATGCTTTAGTGATTATTAAGTTATTATTATTATTATTATTATTATTATTATACAGGATTTATATAGCGCCAACAGTTTACGCAGCGCTTTACAACATCAGGGAAGACATTATAGTTACAATACAATTTAATACAGGAATGATCAGAGGGCCCTGCTCGTTAGGCCCCATACACACGATAGAATCCCTCCGCTGAAAAATCCCAGCGAATGGGTTTCAGCGGATAGATCCTATGGTGTGTACACTCCAGCGGATCTGTTTCCGCGGATATTTCTCCCCTGGGATGAATTCCAGCAGATCGAATATTCGCTGACATGCTAAACAAATCTATCTGCTGGAATCCATCCCAACGGATGGATCCGCTGGTCTGTATAGACTCACCGGATCCATCCGTCCGAAGGGATCCCCCGCATGCGTCGTAATGATTCGACGCATGCGTGGAATTCCTTATGACAGCGTCGCGCACGTCGCCGCGTCATAATCGCGGCGACGACACGTCATCGCCAGAGGATTTCGGCGCGGATTTCAATGCGATGGTGAGTACCCTCCATCGCAGAGAAATCCGCTGAAATCCTCGAGAGGATTTATCCGCGGAAACGGTCCGCTGGACCGTATTCGCGGATAAATCCTCTCGTGTGTATGGGGCCTCAGAGCTTACAATCTAGAAGGGAGGGTGAAGTGGAACAGAGGGTAGTAGATGTGGGGGGTGATCAGGTGGGCAAAGTTTAAAATACAGTTAAATATTTTCTATACTTGCAGGTTACACCTGGGGACCCACAGCGTTCATTATAGATGATGGATCTGCTGCAGACGGGCTGAACTTGGGTGCTGTTGTTGTGGATGATGAGACCAAAAATATCTTCCTGGTGTACACGCTGTGTGCCCATTACCTGCAGTGTGGAGTCTCCAGCGTCATGGTCACCAACAGCTCTGATGATGGTATCACCTGGAGTACACCGAGAAACCTCTCCCATGAGGTCGGCACCGCAATGTTCTCCCCTGGGCCAGGCTATGGGATACAGGTTAGTAGAAAGTTGAAAGGAGCTGAGAAACATTTTTAAACAAGTCCCGCATTTGGTAAAGGTTAATTTGAATGTGGGTAGTGGTACCGCTTTGTTATTTGTAAGAGGGTACGTGTCTCAAGGGTCAATTTTTATATATAGACTGGGCAGCCACTTCAGTTGAGATTTTCTCTATGTACAGAAAAAGTATGAGCCAAAGAAAGGCCGCCTGATCGTGTGCGGTCACGGGACCCTGGATGAGGATGGAGTGTTCTGTCTACTAAGCGATGATCATGGGAAAACCTGGAGGAAAGGTGGAAATTTAGAGGGTCTGCCATTTAAGAAGCAAAAAAGAATGGGTGACTTCAGTCCTGATGAATGCCAGGTAAGACGTGCCCACCACTTGTGCATCTGACTCCCCTCCATACTCTTATCCATAATTCAGTTTGCTGTCTTGTCCATCTGAAGTCTTCATGTCTTACCTTTTCACCTCTCTCACAGCCCTACGAGCTTCCAGATGGCTCAGTGGTAATAAATACCCGGAACCAGTACTTCTATCACTGTCACTGCCGGATCATAGTGTACTCCACCGATGGCTGCGATTCTCTACCGCTGGAAAATGTCCGCTTCGACGAAGGTTTGCCAGATCCAGCTGTGGCTGCTGGAGCTTTGTATAAAGGTGGAGTGACCTACTTTGTGAACCCAGCACACCAGACTCAACGTAAGTGGAAAACGCACAATGATTGCCGCTTTCTATATAACAAAGTTTGTTCAATGCTGTCCATCGAACCATTCATGTCAGCCCTTTACCGTTGGTCTCTAATAGCGTGTTTGCACGCTCCACGTGCAGAGCCCGCCAGAAAGTCTGCACGGTGCTGCGCTAATTACAGGCAGGGAGACGATGCTCGGCTGCAGAGGTCGGGAAATGTCTCCCTGCCTTTGTATTTTGCAGGGAAAGGCTTCTGTCAGGTTTTTATTATTGGAGTTCCTATATAAGAGGTGGTAGATCTCCTGTTTAATATTTTGTATTGCGACTGATCCTTTTTATTGGTTTAAGCTGAAAATTAGTTTAGGTTGTTCGCATGTAAAGCAACTCCTGAAATAAATGTAACTAGTTAAACGGTGGAAGCACCACATCAATAGTCCAGAAAGGATTTTATTTGAATAACCTTAGGATGAGATGAAACGACCAAAAGGTTGAGGCACGTCATCTTAATTGGGGCATGTATGATGTAAATCCTTAAAGGAGTTGTAAAGGCAGAAGGTTTTTTATCTTGATGCATGAAGATGAAAAGCCTTCTGTGGCCCCTCTGCGCCCCTTAGGCTGCTTTCAGGCTAAAAATGGCGCCTACAATGTGCCCTGAAAGAGCCGCTTCTTTCTATCCAGTGTGAAAGCCTGAGGGCTTTCACACTGGAGCGTTGCACTGGCGGAACGCTAAAAAAAAGTCCTGCCAGCCGCATCTTTGAGGAGCGGTAAAAATCAATGTGGTAGCGATTCCAAAGCAGAGTTTTTGAGGGCGGGGTTAACCCTTTTTCGGCTGCTAGCGCACTAAGCGCCTCAGTGCGAAAGTACCCTAATACTTACCTGAGCCCCATCTCTGTACAGCGATGTTCCCTCACTATCCCTCCTGATTAGCTGAGACAGCGGCGCCATTGGCTCCCAATCAAAGTCAGATTGCCAATCGGGAGGGGGTGGGGCTGAACAGCAGCTCAGTGTCTGTCTGAGTGGACACATGGAGCTGCAGCTCGGCTTGGGTGCGCCCATAGCAAGCTGCTTGCTGTGGGGGCACTCGACAGGAGGGAGGGGCCAGGAGCCGCAAAGAGGGACCCGAGAAGAGGAGGATCAGGGCTGCTCTGTGCAAATCCACTACACCGGAGGTAATTTTGATTGTATCACTCGGCCCCGCCCCCGGCGCACTGCATCATTGATTTAAATTGACAGAAGCCAATGGCTGCGCTGCTATCCATCATCCAATGAAGAGCCAACTAGAGCTTGGCGAAAGATACGCGGGATCGCGTCCAAGAAGATTCGGGTCTCTTGTAAGTAAAACGGGGGCTGGGGGGGGACGAAGACTGCAAGGTGTCACTGCATTAAGGTGAAAAAACACAAAGCTTTACAACCCCTTTAACCCACTAACCTTACTTACACTTTTTTTTAGGTCTAAACCTCACCCTACGTTGGAGCTTTAATTCTGGGGACTCGTGGGAACAGAAGTCCTTCCAGATTTGGCCGGGACCAAGTGGCTATTCCACTCTCACCACCCTCTCCCATAGCATTGAAGACAATGAGAACCTCTTTATTGTGTATGAGAAAGGAAGACAACAAATTACAGAATCCATCTCTTTTGTTAAAGTTAATCTCTACGGCAGTCCCTGATTGGCTGCATCACTACTGGATCAATACAAGTGTACAAAATTCAAGGATTGATTTATTTGGTGCCAAAAATCAAACTCTTGAATCTGGAAATAAAACCCTGTTCTGCTTTTTTTCTCTCTTCATAAGAGATACAATTGAGCTGTTCCAGCTCCTTAAGTAGCCCCTTCTTCTCTTCTTTCTGCAGATTTACGAATGACAACATCCTATGGCAAGCCATTGCTGACACAATCTGAGGTTCCCTTTATGTAACTGAGTGGTATGAGATACAGATAAGCTACAGTGGAACTTTGGATTGCGAGTAATGTGGTTAACGAGTATTTCGCAATACGTGCACTGTATTTAAAAAAAAAAAAACCTGACTCGGTTTGCGAGTGTTGTCTCGCAACACGAACAGGATTCAAGCCAAAGCGGTGTGCAATACCATGTTTGGCCTGAGGTGGGGGGGGGGGTTCCTGAGCAGAGCCGATCAGTGCCGTTCGGAAATGGCCAAGGTTTTCCGAGTTCAGCGGAGGTGTCCTCAGGCCTTTCCCGAGTGATTTCGAGGCTCTCCGGCGCCCCCCACCTCTGGTCACATTCGGTATTGCATGCCATTTGAAGTCCATGCAGAACAAATTTTTTTCGTTTCCATTGACTTCAATGGGCAAACTTGCTTTGATATGCGAGTACTTTGGATTACGAGCATTGTCCTGGAACGGATTATCCTTGTAATCCAAGGTTCCACTGTATTTAAAACCTAACACCAGCCAAAAAATTCAGTTTTCAAGATGAGGGGGACAGGATTAGAACCTCCCTGTAGTTTGTTGTGTTTTTTTTTATGATCACGTGTCCCTGTTGTTGAGGTGATTTCCCCTCACTTCCTATTCTGTCTGTCTCTCCTCTTGGACAGGAAGTGAAGGAAACTCTTACTTTTGGTGCCACAGACCGCAATAAAACTGAGTTTCTTACCCTTCTCCACTGCAATAGGAAAAATAGTTTCTGTTGGTTTCTGGGTAGAGTTTTCCTCACTTCATATCCTTAAAGTTATTAAACATTCAGGAAGAGAAGGTAAATCTCCCAAACAGGAACACAAACAAAAATAAAGATCTCATACCTTAAAGTGTAGTTCCACCCTGGAAAAAAAAAAAATTACAGAAAAATGCTGCAAAAAAAAAGAAATTTGAAACAAAATAAATGTTTTATACTCCCCCGAAATACCTGTTGCTATGTGGATGTTCCTAATCTGCCTCTTCCTTATCTGCGGTGGGTCTTTCGTCCGCATCCTCCTTCTTGTGAATGGGGCGCGCTGAGCGGCCGCCCATTCACAAAGCGGCGTGAGCCTCGCGCATGCGCAGTAGGAAACGGGCAGTGAAGCCACAAGCTTTACTGCCTGTTTCCCTTACTGAGGATGGTGGCGCGGGACCTGCAACAATCCGGATCAGCATGGGGGGGGGGGGGGGGGGCTAAATCTCACTTTATATGCAAAATTAAAAAAAAGTTATTGTTGGAGTTGTTTGCCTAATGATGGTTCTTTACTGTACTGAAAATTAGGTTGTTTACACCAATGGTTCTCAACCTCGTCCTCCAGTACCCCCAACTGGACATGTTTTGGGAATTTCTCTTAGGGCCCTTTCACATGTGCGGACCGTATGTCCGTATTTCATCCATCCGTTTTCGGATGAAATATGGACATACATGTTTCCCTATGGATCCGCTGACACCTGATCTCATCCATTCCCGCTATGGTCCGTTTCTGCAGACGGAGGAAAATCCTATTTTCCCATTTGTCATCGGATCGGGTGAACGCGGACAGACGGTCCATGTTCATCTGACTTCCCCCCCCATAGGGGAGAGCGGAGATCTGACAGGGTGGTCCCTGCACAGTGTGCAAGGACCGCCCTGTCATCTGCCGGCTCAGCAGGGATCAACGGAGCGATCAGGGGCGGACTGACAACTCATGGGGCCCCCGGGATTGGCCACCACGCCAGGAGGCAGGGCAGCTAAAATCTCAGGTTTTTCACATCGAAAGCATGTATGTTTCGGCCAAAAAACACAGAATTTTACATACTGTCCCTTGTTTTTTTATTGAGCCTGGCAACCCTGATGGGGCTCCCTAGTGGCATAGTGCCCGAGAGCCTCAATGGTCAGTCTGCCCCTGGGAGCGATCCCCGCTGAGCAAGCGGATATTAAATAAACGGATCCTTACGGGATCCATTCATGTAAAAGGCCCCTTAGATAAAATAGCTGTCCAAAATACCAAGCCATTGATTTAAAGCCCCTGCTCAAGATGAAGGAAAACCTGCAAACATGGCCTGTTGGGGGTACTTGAGGACAGGGTTGAGAACCACTGACCACTGGTTTACGGCAAGCTTCTAAGAACATGTGAGATTATTGGAGGCTGCCATTGCTTACTTGTTTTTAAAGCTTCAGATTGCAAAGTTGTCCTGATTCTATCTCCAGTAGCCAGATATTCACCGATATGGAACCAAAGTGCAGCCGGTAGGTCCGACGGTCTTATTCTTGTTGCATGCCAGGGACTCACAGAGATGGCATCCTCAGAAACCGCAGCTTTGAAGTTGTATGTCCCATATTTCTATGAATCCACTTAAGTCTGCAAGCTAAAGCACTTATTTTTGTTTTTGTTTAATATATACTTTTTAAGGGAGATCTTCACAAGTCATTTTTGAGAGCTTGTTAATGGTGAAATCCGCCTAAAATCTTTTTTTTTTTTTTTTTTTTTCAGTGGGGTTTTTGTTTTGTTTGATTTTGGTTTTGATTATTTTATAAAAGATAAAAAATAATAGGAAGGATTAGAGAGTCTGAGATAAAATGGGATGTACTAGTGACAGTCTCTTATGTTTGAAGACTATGGTGATAAGGAGATCTGATGAAGATATTAGGGGTATAAGCGTTTTTTTAAAATTAGGCCCAGATTCACAAAGGAGATACGATGGCGTATCTCCAGATACGCAGTCGTATCTCTGAGTTGTGCTGTCGTATCTATGCGCCTGATTCTTAGAATCAGTTACGCATAGATTTCTATTAGACTCTTATTCTATAAGTCTCTTACGCCGTCGGATCGTAACTGCATATTTACGCTGGCCTCTAGGGGTGTGTACACTGATTTACACCTAGAAATATGTAAATCAGCTAGATACACAAATTCACGAACGTACGCCCGGCCGACGCAGTACAGTTACGCCGTTTACGTTAGGCTTTTCCTGGCGTAAAGTTACCCCTGCTATATGGTGGCGTACCAATGTTAAGTATTGACGTCGTTCCCGCGTCGAATTTTGAATATTTTACGTTGTTTGCGTAAGTCGTTCGTGAATGGGACTGGACGTAATTTACGTTCACGTCAAAACCAATACGTCCTTGCGGCGTATTTGGAGCAATGCACGCTGGGATATGTCCACGGACGGCGCACGCGCCGTTCGTGAAAAACGTCAATCACGTTGGGTCATGGTTATTTTACATAACACACGCCCCCCTGTTCCACATTTGAATTAGGCGGGCTTACACCGGCCTATTTACGCTACGCCGCCGCAACTTACGGAGCAAGTCTTTTGAGAATATAGCACTTGCCCGTCTAAGTTGCGGAGGCGTAATGTAAATCGGATACGTTATGCCCGTGCAAAGATACGCCGCTGTACGAGAACATGGCCCTTAATGTGTATATTCAGGTGTCAAGTGTGGAATATCAAGTCGGTCTAAAGGCCCATACACACGATCAGACTTTTCGACAACAACGGTCCGACGGATGTGTTTTTATCAGACAATCCGACCGTCTGTATGCTCCATCGGACAATTGTTTTCGGTTTTTCAACAGACAAATGTTTGCCGTGCATGCTCTTAAATTTTCTGACAACAAATGTCCGATGGAGGATCGTTCGATCGTGTTTACACAAGTCCATCGGACTAAAATACAAAGTACAAACACGAATGCTCAGAACCAATGCTAAACATCAGACAACAATAGCAGAAGTTGCCCAAAGGGTGGCGGTAAAGAGCTGAAAAACCACATGATTTGGTGAATGTTGGCTGTAAATGTTCTGCCGTGTGTATGCAGGACAAGTTCACGGCCAACGCCCCTTTGGACAAAAATCCACGGAAAAGTCAGATGGAAGTCCGATCGTGTGTATGAGGCTTATGCCGTGTACACAGGATCGGAAATTCAGACAAGAAAAGTCAGATGAAGGGAAAAGTCTGGACGGCCGCACTCCAAAAAGATGTTGCTTTTATTGTAAAGACAGGATCACAAAACGCATGGCACAGCAAACGGATACAAGCTGATGCGCTTTGCACTATAACTTGGTGCTTAATCATAGCCCAGTGAGGGCTCATTACTCGTCTTCTACCTTGAGCGGTGACTCTTTCTCCAAGAAAAGTCCGATGTTAGCCCTTGATTGGAAATTCCGACCGTGTGTATTCTCCATCGGACTTTTGCTGTCGGAATTTGCGCCAACAAAAGATTAAGATCAGGTTCTCTATTTTTCCAACGGAAAAAGTTCCCATCGGAAAATCCGCTCGTCTGTATGCAATTCCAAAGCGCAAAAAAACACGCATGCTCAGAATCAAGCAGAAGAGCCTCACTGACTTCATTGATCTCGGCTCGTCGTACGTCCTTTTACCTGACCCTGTTGTTGACGGTCGGAATTTGGATTTGTGTGACCGTGTGTGTGTGCAACACAAGATTTCTTGTCGGAATTTCCGATCGTGTATCCGGCATAAAATGTAACAAGGTAAAAAAAAACTGTACTTGATGGAAAGTTATGTAATCTTGTACTCTCTGCCTTCTTTTGTATAAATAAAGAATTCAAAAAAATAAATAAATTCTTCTTTTTTTTTTGGCTCGGCGCCTGGATGTAAAATCTCTACCCAAGGTAATGGTGGTATGTTCCAGAAACGCATGGATGCAATTATTGCAAATGCGTTTTTAAAATCTCCATCCGAGCCACTTTATGTACTATTTTGTTATATCATTTTTTTATATATATTTTTTTTTTAACATACACCTGTCGTAGAAAAAAAAAATTACTTGTATTGGTCAACGGCATGAAAATGGGTACCCCAAGATGCAGAGGAGCTGTGAACCCGATGGTTCAGAATTCTAACATTTATGATTCACCAGTATGGACTGGTTTGACCTTCAAATATCTTAAAAGTAACATTATTGGACATGCTGGAAAATATTGTGTCTACTTGGTTGTTTGGAGACAAAATAAATGGGGAAATGAACTTTGGAGCAAGAGCATAATGGTCAAGAGACACAAATACAAGAAGCTCACTCCTTGATTTGTACTTAAAGGGGTTGTAAAGGAAAAAATGTTTTCCCCCTAAATAGCTTCCTTTACCTTAGTGCAGTCCTCCTCCACTTACCTCATCCTTCAATTTTGCTTTTAACCACTTGCTTACTGGGCACATATACCCCCCTCCTGCCCAGGTGAAATTTCAGCTTTCGGCACTGCGTCGCTTTAAAGCGGGGGTTCACCCTATTAAAAAAAATTTTTTTTTTTTTATTCTAGCATAAAATTCGGCATCGTAGCGCGAGCTACAGTATGCCGGTCTTACATTTTTTATCCCCGTACTCACTGTTTAATCCTACCTAGACTATTCCGTCTGCCCACGGGGAATGGGCGTTCCAATCCAGACGGAAAGTGATTGACGGCCGGCTCTGGCGCGCCACGCTTCTCCGGAAATAGCCGAAATAGGCTTGGCTCTTCACGACGCCTGCGCATAGCCTGTGCGCAGGCGCCGTGAAGAGCCGAGACCTACTCCGGCTGTCTTCGGGGAGCGTGACGTGCCAGAGTCGGCCGTCAATCACCCTCCCTCTTGCTAGGAACGCCCATTCCCCGCGGCAGACGGAATCGTCTAGGTACGATTAAACAGTGTGTACGGGGATAAAACATGTAAGACCGGCATACTGTAGCTCGCGCTACGATGCCGAATTTTATGCTGAAATGTTGTTCAGCAGGGTGAACCACCGCTTTAACTAACAATTGCGCGGTCGTGCGACGTGGCTCCCAAACAAAATTGACGTCCTATTTTTTTTTCCCCCCACAAGTAGAGCTTTCTTTTGGTGGTATTTGATCGCCTGTGCGGTTTTTATTTTTTGCGCTATAAACAAAAAAGAGCGACAGTCTTGAAAAAAATACAATATTTTTTACTTGTTGCTATAATAAATATCCCAATTTAAAAAAAAAAACACTTTTTTTTCTCTCCGTTTAGGCCGATACGTATTCTTCTACATATTTTTGGTAAAAAAAAAAAAAAATCGCAATAAGCGACTGGTTTGCGCAAAAGTTATAGCGCCTACAAAATAGGGGACAGAATTTTATTTTTTTACTAGAAATGGCGGCGATCTGCGATTTTTATTAGGACTGCGACGTTATGGCGGACACATCGGACACTTCTGACACATTTTTGGCGCCATTCACATTTATACTGCGATCAGTGCTATAAATATGCACTAATTACTGTATAAATGTGACTGGCATTGAAGGGGTTAACACTAGGGGGTGAGGAAGGGGTTAAATGTAATCCCTGCATTGTGTTCTAACTGTAAGTGGGGGGAGGGTGACTGGGGGAGGTGACCGATCTGTGTCCCTATGTACAAGGGACACAGATCGGTCTCCTCTCCAGAGACAGGACGCTGTCTCTGTGTAAAACTGCAATGAGAGATGATCGCATATGTTTACATATGAGATCATCTCTCATTGGCCGCACAGATCGCATCGCAAACACAGTGTTTCCCTGCTGCACGCTCTGGAGCGCGTGCGGGGAATGCCCTAAGGGGCGCACGTCAATTGACATCCAGTTGGATTTTCAGGTCCGCGCTGTAGCCGTCATTGGGCTATAGCGCGCGTCTGAAGAAGTTAAATGTCCTTATTTCTTCTGAGAAATCCTCACTTCCTGTTCTTCTGTCTGTAACTCCACACAGTAATGTAAGGCTTTCTCCCAGGTGTGGAGAAAGCCTCTTGAGGGGGGAGGGGGCGAGCAGGAGTGTCGGGACGCCCACTAACACACAGCTCCTTTCTCTATCTGCAAAGTAGAGTGTCCTGACTTGCCTGCTTGCCCCCTCCCCCCTCAAGAGGCTTTCTCCACACCAGGGAGAAAGCCTCGCATTACTGTGTGGAGTTACAGACAGAAGAACAGGAAGTGAGGATTTCTCAGAAGAAATAAGGACATTTAAAAGCAAAATCAAAAGATAAGGTAAGTGAAGGAGGACTGCACTAAGGTAAAGGAAGCTATTTAGGGGAAAAAATGTTTTCCTTTACAACCCCTTTAAATTACATTCATTGCTACCTGTTTATGACTGATCAATTCTGCTTGTGATTGTTCATAATAATTCGATTTTTGAGGATCAGCAGCTATCGCATGTCTTCTGCAAGTTGATCCCAGTTAGGAATGCATGTTCAACAGAGAGGTGCTCACTGCCTATGTCGCATGTGTCAAACACAAGGCCCACCAGGCCATTTCATGTGGTCCTCACCCCCTAGGAGGACGGGTTGGGGTGAGATGTGGACAGCCTCTGCACATGGCACATCCCTAAACGCCACACATTAATGTGCTCTTGGAATTTATTTCCCTATACAATCCTCCCACTATTTGTGCAATTTAGCCACACCGACCATTCAGTGTGGTCGGTTGGGGGGGGGGGGCGTGGTTGAGTCCCTGCATCTATTTTTTGAGCGGAAAAAAGCATTGCATAACTTTATATAGTCTTACAAATGCAACCGACCCTTCGAGGACAACCATAATGCTGATGTGGCCTGCAATGAAATAGTTTGTCCAGTCCATGTGAATGAAACCTAAGTTTCAACAGTATTTGCAACTTTACTCAGAAAATTAAGTCTCTATAGATCACTTCAGGCTGGTTTCTTATGCAGGTATAACTGGTATCTTTAAAATTCAGTAATGCATTGTCTTGCCCCTTCTCCGCACATGCTTGGTTCCTATTTTTTGGCACTGTGCAGAAAATGTAGGAGGACCTGCAGGAGAGCCTAAAGATTTTACTGCTGCTCAGTGGTTCTGGGCTTCAGCAAAATGGCAGCCTCCAGCAATTTACAGCACACAAAAATTTTGGTTGAATATTTTTTTATTGTGTGACGTATGTTCCTTTCTAAAGAATGTTCTTTTTATCATGTTATGGGTAAAGTTCAGCTTTAAAGCATTTGTAACCCCAAATAAATGTATTAAAAAAAAAAAAAAAATGGATCCCATTCCCTTAAAACATGCATAACACAGCGTTGTGCGGTGTCATTTAGCCCCTTCTATCACCTAAAAAAAAAAAACCTGGCTGATCCTGCCTGGCTATACCCTTCTTTCTGTAAACTGACCACGGTATATCATGGCTGCTGAGCCCTGACACTGTGGTCAGTTTACCTTCCTTGATCAGCGCAGCTATCTGCAGATCTCCTCTGTTCTGTTTTTCTCTCCCCCCCCCCCCTCCCCTCCCTGCCTGTCAGCTAGTCTGTGCCACTTTGCTCCCTGCCCCTTCCTGCTGCTATCATATCTGTATTACAAACATACTAATCCCCTCTGTTAGCTAACATTATCTATCCTAGTGTCTGTGCTGCAAACTGAAATGCAGATTATACCGTATATGAGAGCGTCTCCCAGCGCTCACGTGACTCCTCGGATCTCTCTCCTCTCCAGCTGACGTCATCGGGAGTGCTCGGCCCCGCCCGCTATAGCAGTCAGCCGGTCAGAGAAGAGAGCAGAGGAGTTGGTGAGTGCTGGGAGACTCTTAGGGTCAGATTCTCAGTGGAGATTCTCTCCAGATACGCTGTCGTATCTATGCGCCTGATTCTTAGAATCAGTTACGCATAGATATCTATTAGATCCGACAGGCGCAAGTCTCTTACGCCGTCGGATTGTAACTGCATATTTACGCTGGCCGCTAGGGGCGTGTACGCTGATTTACGCGTCGAAGTATGTAAATCAGCTAGATACGCGAATTCACGAATGTACGCCCGGCCGACGCAGTAAAGTTATGCCGTTTACGTTAGGCTTTTCCCGGTGTATAGTTACCCCTGCTATATGGTGGCGTAAGTGCTGCGTACCAATGTTAAGTATGGCAGTCGTTCCCGTGACGAAATTTGAAAATTTTACGTCGTTTGCGTAACTCGTCCGTGAATGGGGCTGGATGTAATTTACGTTCACATCAAAACCAATACGTCCTTGTGGCGTATTAGGAGCAATGCACACTGGGAGATTTCCACGGATGGCGCATGCGCTGTTCGTGAAAAACGTCAATCACGTCGGGTCACAGAACATTTACATAAAACACGCCCCCCTGTTCCAAATTTGCCGCCGCAACTTACGGAGCAAGTGCTTTGAGAATACAGCACTTGCCCGTCTAAGTTGCGGAGGCGTAACGTAAATCGGATATGTTACGCCGCCGCAAAGATACGCCGCTATATGAGAATCTGGCCCTAACAGTCTAACATAAGGTATAATCTGCTTTTTTTTTTTTTTTTCTCAGACACTAGGATAGATAATGATGGCTAACATAGGGGATGAAATGTTTGTAGTACAGCGGCTTAACAACCACTTTAAAAAAACAGTTTGTAGTTCCACACCAGACAAGGAAAGGATGCTGATATAGTGGTGATCAATGGATGGAGGAGGGGATGCTGATATGGTGGTGATCAATGGATGGAGGAGGGGATGTTGATATGGTATTGATGGAGGAGGGGATGTTGATATGGTATTGATGGAGGAGGGGATGTTGATATGGTATTGATGGAGGAGGGGATGTTGATATGGTATTGATGGAGGAGGGGATGTTGATATGGTATTGATGGAGGAGGGGATGTTGATATGGTATTGATGGAGGAGGGGATGTTGATATGGTATTGATGGAGGAGGGGATGCTGATATGGGGGTGGGGATGCTGATGTAGTAGTGATCAATGAATGGAGGAGGGGATGCTGATATGGTGGTGATCAATGCATGGAGGAGGGGATGTTGCTGATATGGTGGTGATCAATGGTTGGAGGAGAGGATGCTGATATAGTATTGATCTATTGATGGAGGAGGGGATTCTGATATGGTGGTGATCAATGGATGGAGGAGGGGATGCTGATATGGTGGTGATCAATGCATGGAGGAGAGGATGCTGATATAGTATTGATCTATTGATGGAGGAGGGGATTCTGATATGGTGGTGATCAATGGATGGAGGAGGGGATGCTGATATGGTATTGATGGAGGAGGGGATGCTGATATGGTGGTGATCAATGGATGGAGGAGGGGATGCTGATATGGTGGTGATCAATGGATGGAGGAGGGGATGTTGATATGGTGGTGATCTATTGATGGAGGAGGGGATGCTGATATGGTGGTGATCTATTGATGGAGGAGGGGATGCTGATATGGTGTTGATGGAGGAGGGGATGCTGATATGGTGGTGATCAATGGATGGAGGAGGGGATGCTGATATGGTGGTGATCAATGGATGGAGGAGGGGATGTTGATATGGTGGTGATCAATGGATGGAGGAGGGGATGCTGATATGGTGGTGATCTATTGATGGAGGAGGGGATGCTGATATGGAGGTGATCAGTAGATGGAGCAGGGGATGCTGATATGGTATTGATGGAGGAGGGGATGCTGATATGGTAGTGATCAATGCATGGAGGAGAGGATGCTGGTATAGTATTGATCAATGGATGGAGGAGGGGATGCTGAAATGGTGGTGATCAATGGATGGAGGAGGGGACGCTGATATGGTATTGATGGAGGAGGGGATGCTGATATGGTGGTGATCAATGGATGGAGGAGGGGATGTTGATATGGTGGTGATCTATTGATGGAGGAGGGGATGTTGATATGGTGGTGATCAATGGATGGAGGAGGGGATGCTGATATGGTGGTGATCTATTGATGGAGGAGGGGATGCTGATATGGAGGTGATCAGTAGATGGAGCAGGGGATGCTGATATGGTATTGATGGAGGAGGGGATGCTGATATGGTAGTGATCAATGCATGGAGGAGAGGATGCTGGTATAGTATTGATCAATGGATGGAGGAGGGGATGCTGAAATGGTGGTGATCAATGGATGGAGGAGGGGACGCTGATATGGTATTGATGGAGGAGATAATGCTGATATGGTGGTGATCAGTGGATGGAGGAGAGGATGCTGATATAGTATTGATCTATTGATGGAGGAGATAATGCTGATATGGTGGTGATGAATAGATGGAGGATATACCAGAGAAGGAAGCAGTGTATTAGTGGTCCTCATAGGGTGGGGGAGGGAGGAGGAGATGACGCTGAGGATGGGGGAAGGAGTGCAGTCTGTCATTGGTACCTATAGGGGGAGGGATAAGGTGATGATGCTGGAGGATGATGAAGGCAGAACACAGAGGGAGGGGGAAGGGCTCTGCACAGAGGACACAGTGACAGCTGCACAGAGGATCCAAATCCATCTAAAAGCCATTTCCTGAATAGAGATCCCATTCTATTGAAGGGGCACCATGGCCAGCCAGTCACAGGGCATCCAACAGCTGCTGCAGGCAGAGAAGAGAGCCGCTGAGAGGGTGGCAGAGGCCAGGAAACGTAAGATTGGGGTCTCTGTGTGTCTGGGGGGGGGGGGGGGGGGGGGGGAGGGGGATGGATGGATGGATCTTCCCAGCTGATCACTTCTTCAATCTCTAGGCAAAGCTCGGCGTCTGAAGCAGGCGAAGGAGGAGGCGCAGGGCGAGATCGAACAATATCGCCTGGAGAGGGAGAGGGAGTTCCAGGCTCAGCAACGCATGGTATGTACATCCCAACATGGGGGGGACATAAAATATAAATATATCCATTTATTTATAGTATATTCTGTATATATGTCGGGTACTGGGGGTCTTGTGACTCTCTATGGCCCAATCACAGCCAAGAATCACAAGTGAAATGGCTTTATTGGGTTCTATGAAACAAAATACAGATTTCTATGTAGCATGGAAAGATATCGTCATTGTGAGATCTCACTCTTCTTATTATTATTATTATTATACAGGATTTATATAGTGCAGTTTATGCAGCGCTTTACAATAGTAAAAGGGAGACAATACCGTTATAATACAATAAAATACAAGCCAATAGTCATGTATGGGGGTATAAAAAGAGTATGTCATGTATGGGGGGGGGGGGGGGGGGGTATAAAGAAGACCTGTCATGTATGGGGGGGAGGGTGTAAAAAGGGCCTGTCGTGCATGGGGGTATAAAGAGGACCTGCCATGTATGGGGGTATAAAGAGGATCTTCCATGTATGGGGATATAAAGAGGACCTGTCACGTATGGGGGTATAAAGAGGTCCCATAATGTATGGGGGTATAAAGATGACCCGTCATGCATGGAGGTATAAAGAGGATCCGTCATGCATGGGGGTATAAAGAGGACCTGCCATTTATGGGGGTATAAAGAGGACCTGTCACGTATGGGGTATAAAAAGGGCCTGCCATGCATGGGGTATAAAGAGGACCTGTCATGCATGGGGGGAGGGTGTAAAAAGGGCCTGTCGTGCATGGGGGTATAAAGAGGACCTGTTATGTATGGGGGTATAAAAAGGGCCCGTCATGCATGGGGGTATAAAGAGGACCTGCCATGCATGGGGGTATAAAGAGGACCTGCCATGCATGGGGGTATAAAGAGGACCTGCAATGCATGGGGGTATAAAGAGGACCTGCCATGCATGGGGGTATAAAGAGGACCTGCCATGTATGGGGGTATAAAGAGGACCTGTCACGCATGGGGGTATAAAGAGGACCTGTCACGTATGGGGGTATAAAGAGGACCTGTCACGTATGGAGGTATAAAGAGGACCTATCACGTATGGGGGTATAAAGAGGACCTGTCACGTATGGGGGTATAAAGAGGACCTGTCACGTATGGGGGTATAAAGAGGACCTGTCACGTATGGGGGTATAAAGAGGACCTGTCACGTATGGGGGTATAAAGAGGACCTGTCACGTATGGGGGTATAAAGAGGACCTGTCACGTATGGGGGTATAAAGAGGACCTGTCACGTATGGGGGTATAAAGAGGACCCGTCACGTATGGGGGTATAAAGAGGTCCCGTCATGTATGGGGTATAAAGAGGACCCGTCATGCATGGGGGTATAAAGAGGACCCGTCATGCATGGGGGTATAAAGAGGACCTGACATGTATGGGGGTATAAAGAGGACCCGTCATGCATGGGGGTATAAAGAGGACCCATCATGCATGGGGGTATAAAGAGGACCCGTCATGCATGGGGGTATAAAGAGGACCTGACATGTATGGGGGTATAAAGAGGACCTGCCATGTATGGTGGTATAAAGAGGACCCGCCATGTATGGGGGTAAAAAGAGGACCCGCCATGTATGGGGGTAAAAAGAGGACCCGCCATGCATGGGGGTATAAAGAGGACCCGTCATGCATGGGGGTATAAAGAGGACCCGTCATGCATGGGGGTATAAAGAGGACCCGTCATGCATGGGGGTATAAAGAGGACCCGTCATGCATGGGGGTATAAAGAGGACCTGTCATGAAAGGGGGTATAAAGAGGGCCTGTCATGCATGGGGGTATAAAGAGGGCCTGTCATGCATGGGGGTATAAAGAGGGCCTGTCATGCATGGGGGGGGGTATAAAGAGGACCTGTCATGCATGGGGGTATAAAGAGGGCCTGTCATGAAAGGGGGTATAAAGAGGGCCTGTCATGCATGGGGGTATAAAGAGGGCCTGTCATGCATGGGGGTATAAAGAGGGCCTGTCATGCATGGGGGGGGGGGGGGGGTATAAAGAGGACCTGTTATGTATGGGGGTATAAAGAGGACCTGTTATGTATGGGGGTATAAAGAGGACCCGTCATGCATGGGGGTATAAAGAGGACCTGACATGTATGGGGGTATAAAGAGGACCCGTCATGCATGGGGGTATAAAGAGGACCCATCATGCATGGGGGTATAAAGAGGACCCGTCATGCATGGGGGTATAAAGAGGACCTGACATGTATGGGGGTATAAAGAGGACCTGCCATGTATGGTGGTATAAAGAGGACCCGCCATGTATGGGGGTAAAAAGAGGACCGGCCATGCATGGGGGTATAAAGAGGACCCGCCATGCATGGGGGTATAAAGAGGACCCGCCATGCATGGGGGTATAAAGAGGACCCGTCATGCATGGGGGTATAAAGAGGACCCGTCATGCATGGGGGTATAAAGAGGACCTGTCATGAAAGGGGGTATAAAGAGGGCCTGTCATGCATGGGGGTATAAAGAGGGCCTGTCATGCATGGGGGTATAAAGAGGGCCTGTCATGCATGGGGGTATAAAGAGGACCTGTCATGCATGGGGGTATAAAGAGGACCTGTCATGAAAGGGGGTATAAAGAGGGCCTGTCATGCATGGGGGTATAAAGAGGGCCTGTCATGCATGGGGGTATAAAGAGGGCCTGTCATGCATGGGGGGGGGGGGGTATAAAGAGGACCTGTTATGTATGGGGGTATAAAGAGGACCTGTTATGTATGGGGGTATAAAAAGGGCCCGTCATGCATGGGGGTATAAAGAGGACCTGCCATGCATGGGGGTATAAAGAGGACCTGCCATGCATGGGGATATAAAGAGGTCCCATCATTAATCATGTATGGGAATATAAACGGGACCTGTCATGCATGGGGATATAAGGAGAACCTGTCATGTATGCGAGTACAGACTACTGCAGTAATTGTTAGCTTCCCAGCAATCCCTCAGGTATGAGATATACAGTACATACTTGCATTGTACTAGGCTGGACCAATGTAAGTGTGCAATTAAGATCATACCTGGAGTTCTGTTTTAAGGCTGAATCCAGGGGAAACTTCCAAACTACCCAATCACTGGGGCTCCCCCCGCACTGCAGAAGTTATATGCCCATTTTTGTCTAGAGTACCATCATAAAGTCGTTTTATTTACCCCTTGCTCCCCTGGCAGCCAACTCCATCCTGTACTCCCCAATGCTCTGAGTTTTTGGACGTGCTTTCTGAATGGTTCCAGGCACCAGGATTGATATGACGGCATTATTTTTGAGCATCTCCGCCCAGGAGGTAGTTACTAAGCCTGGATATTGCTGGAACACATACAGTGAGGGGAAAAGTATTTGATCCCCTGCTGATTTTGTATGTTTGCTCAGTGACAAAGAAATTATCATAATTTTTATGGTAGGTCTATTTTAACAGTGAGAGACAGAATAAAAACTAAAAAATCCAGAAAAATGTTTTATAAATTGATTTGCATTTTAATGAGTGAAATAAGTATTTGATCCCCTATCAATCAGCAAGATTTCTGGCTCCCAGGTGTCTTCTATACAGGTAACTAGCTGAGATTAGGAGCACTCTTTTAAAGGGAGTGCTCCTAATCTCAGCTTGTTATCTGTTTAAAAGACACTTGTCCACAGAAGCAATCAATCAGATTCCAATCTCTCCACCAATACTTTTTCCCCTCACTGTATTCAATACCTGCAGGTACACTTTCCATTGAGTTATGGAAATCTCCAAAGACATTCTCACTCTCATGCCGATGACGCTCTCACCAAAGAACACATTTGTTTGACTCTACTAACCATTATAAAATTGAATGAACGTTATGAAAATTAAATTTTTTTGTATGAAATTCTATTAGTGTATGGCCAGCTTTAGACACTTGTCATCGGAACAGGTGGAAGATTCCCCCTCCTTTCCCTGTGACAACTCAAAAGTGTTGTCAAGAGACAATGGTCATCAGGACTAACAGGTTAAATCTCCCCATCAGGTACACAGATGGTAATTGAAACCCAAAAGCTTGAGACAGTTGATACTAGAACCCATTTACCCATTGGAAGATTTCCCATCTGCACTAAGGTAAAGGAAGCTATTTAGGGAAAAAAAATTCTACCTTTACAGCCCCTTTAACCACTTAAGGACCGCCTCCTGCACATTTACGTTGGCAGAATGGCACGGCTGGGCACAAGCACGTACCTGTACGTCCTCTTTAGGTGCCCAGCCGTGGGCGCGCGTCCGCGACCCGGTCCGAAGCTCCGTGGCCGCGGGACCCACGGACCCGATCGCCGCTGGAGTCCCGCGATCGGTCCCCGGAGCGGAAGAACGGGGAGAGCTGTGTGTAAACACAGCTTCCCCGTTCTCCACTGTGGCGCCGTCATCGATCGTGTGTTCCCTAATATGGGGAACCACAATCAATGACGTCACACCTCCAGCCACACCCCCCTACAGTTAGAAACACAGAGGAGGTCGCACTTAACCCCTTCAGCGCCCCCTTGTGGTTAACTCCCGAACTGCAATTGTTATTTTCACTGTAAACAATGCATTTTTAATGCATTTTTTGCTGTGAAAATGACAATGGTCCCAAAAATGTGTCAAAATTGTCCGAAGTGTCCGCCATAATGTCGCAGTCGCGAAAAAAAACGCTGATCGCCGCCATTAGTAGTAAAAAAATTTTTTTTTATAAAAATGCAATAAAACTATCCCCTATTTTGTAAACGCTATAAATTTTGCGCAAACCAATCGATAAACGCTTATTGCGATTTTTTTTTTTTTTTACCAAAAATAGGTAGAAGAATACGTATCGGCCTAAACTGAGGAAAAAAATGTTTTATATATTTTTGGGGGATATTGATTATAAAAAAAAGTAAAAAATATTGAATTTTTTTTCAAAATTGTCACTCTATTTTTGTTTATAGCGCAAAAAGTAAAAACCGCAGAGGTGATCAAATACCACCAAAAGAAAGCTCTATTTGTGGGGGGAAAAGGACGCCAATTTTGTTTGGGAGCCACGTCGCACGACCGCGCAATTGTCAGTTAAAGCGACGCAGTGCCGAATCGCAAAACCTGGCCTGGGCCTTTAGCTGCCTAAAGGTCTGGGTCTTAAGTGGTTAAAGGAACCTATTTAGAAAATAAAAAACAAACATTTACAACCCCTTTAAAGCTTAATAAAACAAGCTGAAGTTAGAGACTGATTGGCCTTCAAAATGGGGAATTTTGATTTTTCAAGTTCGGATCCCATAGACTTTAATAGGGTTTGCCGTTTGGGTCAGAACTTTCTCTCTGTTCAGGTGCGAGCCGAACAGGGAGGTTTTCGGCCCACATCTATTGGCTACCATGCACAGCTGCACCAGATTTTGCCCTCTCCAGTTTTAGTAAATCAACCCCTTTGAGTCAACGGGGGCTACACTGTATTTTCATATAAAGTGTTGTGATTTGTGACCAGCTAAAATTAGTTCTGTAAAGTGTTTTTTTTTTGTTTTTAACTGTTATTTTTATCGTAGGCCTTGGGCACCCAGGGTGACCTGTCCTCCGAGGTAGAGGCACGGACCCGCAAGACATTGCAGATGGTTCAGAGCAGTCATGGAAAGAATAAGGAAGTTGTGCTGAGAAGACTGCTAACCTTGGTGTGTGACGTGAAGGCCGAACTTCACCCCAACTATCGTTTCACCAACTATTAAGTGTCCCTGCCCCCCCCCCCCCCCTTCGTGTGCGCATGCTCACAGGTGTTCTACAGGAGGAGAATGGTGTTGGAATCCTTAGTTTATGGCTATTTCTCTTCCTCTGTTGCTGTTGTCAATTAGTGAGGCAAGTCCAAATGAAATAAAGACGAAACATGTCATGTGAATATGCAATGTGTACAATATATCATATCAATGGGAAATATTATCAAAAGCACTAAACAAATAAAAGAAGCTAGAAAAAAGTTATTTCCACCAACTGTATTATATATAAACAAACTTTATTATATCCACACACATGTACAATTGTGACTCGCATTATAAGACCGTCTATAAAACAATAAATATAAATACATTGAAAATATTTAGAGTACATTCATTTTATTGTACAAAAAATAACTAAGTATAATTTATTCCCAAAATCGGTCTTGATATAAAAAAATTTAACAAAAGGGCCTGAAAACCCCAGCAGCAAAAAAAAATCAAAAACTCCACAAAAAAAAGAAGAAAATTGAATATAAATAAATTAAAAAAATACCACAACAGTTTCTAAAATTGTATCCAACAATTTAGATTTTTTTTTTCTCCTAAAAAGCTATAAAAAGTCACGGTTATGAAGATATAATGAAGAATTCTTTTGTTCCATTCACTCGCTTTATGTGCAGGTTTAAAAAAAATGGTAAGGATCACAATCTTAGAGCCTCAAAAAAGGTATTGTGTTAGATAAAAAACAAAAAACAGTTAAAGCGGGGGTTCACCCTAAAAAAATGTTTTTTTTTTTTTTCTACCATGCCATCCAGCATACTAGCGCGAGCTACAGTATGCCTTTATTTTATTTTTTTAATCCCGTAGTTAAGTTTCAGTCTCCCCGCGGGGAATGGGCGTTCCTATGCAGAGGGGAACATGATTGACGGCCGGCTATGGCGCGTCACGCTTCCCGAAAATAGCCAAAATACGACTTGGCTCTTCACGGCGTCTGCGCAGTCAGCTCCTAGTCTGTGCGCAGGCGCCGTATAGCGCCGTGAAGAGCCGAGACCTACTCCGGCTATTTTCGGGAAGCGTGACGTGCCATAGCCGGCTGTTAATCATGTTCCCCTCTGCATAGGAACGCCTACTCCCTGCGGGGAGTCTGAAACTTAACTACGGGACTAAACTGTGAGTACGGCGCAAAAAAATTAAATAAAGGCATACTATCAGGGCTGTCTTAATGAGAGGGCACACCTGGGCACTGCCCAGGGGCCCCAGCTGCATGGGGGCCCCCTGCCCTTTCCCCAAAGCAGCTGGTCCTTGAGCCTGGGCTGCCCCTTTACATCCCAGATATCTCCCCAGCACTCTGACCCCTCTACACCCTAGATATCCCCTACCTCCTACCTACTTGATTTCTGTGTTACTTTCACTGTCTCCATTGTAGGGGCCCCAGAGCATTACTTTGCCCAGGGGCCCATAATGCCATTAAGACAGCCCTGCATACTGTAGCTCACGCTAGTATGCTGGATTACATGGTAGAAACTTGTTTTTTTAGGGTGAACCACCGCTTTAACTTTTAAGGCACACTTGTATAACACATAAAGGGGTTGATTTACCAAAACTGTAGCGAGCAAAATCTGTCGGCTAGATTAATTAAGCTTGGACACAAAAACCTGGAAGCTGATTGGTTTCTGTGCAGAGCTGCACCAGATTTTGCACTCTCCACTTTTCAGTAAATGATCCCCAAACGGCATACCTTCCAACTGTCCCTGATTTGTCCCTCTGTCCCTCATTCTCCTCATTTGTCCCTCATTTTGGTCTGATCTATATAGTTGTATATAAAATGCACTTTTTATCTATCAAAAAGTGTTTCCCAGCGCTAAACTTTCATCTGATTTCTAAATTGCTGCATTTGTAAATTCCAAAAGCCAATATAAAGAAATAGTAGTGGTAAAAAAAGCACTTGTGGGTTTAACCAATCTTATTTTTTTGTACAATTCTCCTTTAAGGGGGTGTGTCCTATGCCTGCATACTTTTGCTGATAGGTGTCCCTCATTCCCATCTCAGAAAGTTGGGAGGTATGCCAAACGGTACTTGAATAAGTTGCATTATAAAGCCATATATAAATCAATAAATAAAAATACACTAAAAACAGATATTACAAATATAGTTAAAGCTTATGTAAGGGCACTTCTCTCCTTCATGTAAAAATCATAACTTTTTGCTAGAAAATTACTCAGAACCCCCAAACATTATATTTAGCAGACACCTTAGGGCAGGGATCCTCAAACTACGGCCCTCCAGCTGTTGTAGAACTACACATCCCATGAGGCATTGTAACACACTGACATTCCAAGACATGACTAGGCATGATGGGAATTGTAGTTCCTGAACAACTGTAGTTTGAAGACCCCTACCTTAGGGAATAAAGTGGCGGTCATTGCAACTTTTTACCTCGCACAGCATTTGCGCAATCATTTTTCAAACTCCCTTTTTTGGTAAAAAAAAAATGGTTTCATGAATTAAAAAATAACAAAACATTCGCTAGTCAAGGGGCAGTGGGACTGGAGGGCATAATGATGGACATTGTTAAAATGTGCTAGTCGCTGGATGGAGAGACTTATGTGAAGTGTACTACATATGTTGTGGCTGCTATGTCATACTGAATTTCTCTTTATGTCTGTTATGTGAGCAATAAGAACTTTTCTGATTTAAAAAAAATTAAAAAAAAAAAAAAAAAAATAACAAAACAGTAAAGTTAGCCCCTTTTCCTTCCATTTCCCTTCTAATGGCCAGATTCACGTACGGCGGCTTAAAGATGTGCGGGCGTAGCGTATGTAATTTACGTTACGCCGCCGCAAGTTAGAGAGGCAAGTGCTATTCACAAAGCACTTGCGTCCTAAGTTACGGCGGCGTAGCGTAAATGTGCCGGCGTAAGCGCGCCTAATTCAAATTGTGAAGAGGTGGGCGTGTTTTATGCAAATAAAGCATGACCCCACATAAATGACATTTTGAACGAACGGCGCATGCGCCGTCCGTGGTCGTATCCCAGTGCGCATGCTCCAAATTACGTCGCAAATAGTCAATGCTTTCGACGTGAAACCAGCCCTATTCTGAATCGACTTACGCAAACGACGTGAAATTCGACGGTGGTTTCCGACGTCAATACTTAACATTGGCTGCGCCATCTTTTTGGTGGTTTATCTTTATGCCTTACGTAAACGACGTATCTTTACTGCGCCGGGCGAGCGTACGTTCGTGAATAGGCGTATCTCGCTGATTTACGCATTCTAGGCGTAAATCAGCGTACACGCCCCTAGCGGCCAGCGGAAATAGACAGCTAAGATACGACGGCGTAGGAAGACTTACGCCGCTCGTATCTTAGCAACATTTAAGCGTATCTCAGTTTGAGAATACGCTTAAATGTAGGACGGCGCAGATTCAGAGTTACGACGCCGTATCTACTGATACGCCGGCGTAACTATACCTGAATCTGGCTATAAATGTTTTTTTTCTTTGTCTGAATTTCTCACTTTCTGTTCCGCCTCGGTAAGCTTGCCCCCATCATCTGAGCCATTCTGGCTGGGGGTTAGTCAGCGTGCTTGCCCCTTCCCTTGGGACTACATCCCACACTCGGATGATGGGGGCAAGCTTACTGAGGAGGAACAGGAAGTGAGAAATTCAGAGAAAGGAAAAAAAATATTTAGAAGGGAAATCGAAGGAAAAGGTAAGTGAACCAACAATGCACTAGCTTAAAGGAACTTATTTAGAAAATAAATAAAAAAACCTTTACAACCCCTTTAAAAGATAAAATATGAAAACCAGGTTTTGCTGCAATATTCAGCTTCAATGCAGAGATCCCCTGCAGTACATTTTTTTTCTGCCACAGGATGTCCCTGGTCAATAGGCTGCGCACACCTATGGGCAGTGCCTGTGATTGACGGGAGCGCGGACAGCACAGCACAGCACAGCACTGGAGGGGATCACTAGCCTGGCAAGTGTGCCATAATGTGATAATATTCTGTGTATGCTAGCACATTGTGGCTATAAGCTCCCGGGGCCCACTTTCAAAAAATGTAATTGGTGCAATACTTTACTTCCAACTATAACCAAAAAAATGATGTGACTTTCCTGGCCATGCAGTGAAGTGGGGCTGTGTAAATGGCAGCACTGGATGGACAGCAATGCAAATCCTTTGGCAGGTAAACGGCTCCCAAATACAGTATGTATGTCACCTGTGTATTTCACTGTCTGGAGTTATAAATTCATTTTAGGCAGTGCAAAGAGCAAAAACTTCTTGTAAACTATAAAAGAATTTCCTTCAGTTTAGAACAACCTCCATTGGCGGCTGGTGTTATATCTTTCGTGGGGGGTCGATCGGTCATTCGGTCGGGTCACAGGCACCCCCCCCCCCCCCGGTTGGTTGGTAGGTTACCAGCCCTGCACTTACCCCATCTAGGTTGCGGGTAGCGCTTTCCTCCAGGTGGCATCTCCTCCTCCTGGTGCTTCCCGGAGGATTGCTTCTCCTCTCGGCCAATCAGGGGAGGACTCTCGGGACCAACTTCACGATTGGCCAGGAGGAGAATCAGGAAGACAATAGTGAATATCAATTCGCTATTGTCACACAACTGGGTGGGCTCAGGGTGCAGAGCCCATCCTTTTTTGAAGCCAATTAGAGCCTCTGGTGCTTAAAAAAACAAAACATTGGAATCCATGGGGTAGATTCAGATAGATTATGCGGATCTAAAGATCCGCTAATCTATCTGATTTACGACCCGCCCGCGCAAGTTTGAGAGGCTAGTGCAGTATTCAGAAAGCACTTACCTCGAAACTTGCGCCGGCGGATCGTAAATCCCCTGGCGGAATTAAAATTCCGCGGCTAGGGGGAGTGTAGTATTTAAATCGGGCGCGTCCCTGCGCCGATTTAACTGCGCATGCGCCTTCCGGCGTGCATTGCTCCCAATGACGTCGCTAGGACGTCATTGGTTTCGGCGTGAGCGTAACTTGCGTCCATCGCTTTTTTGAATCGACTTACGCAAACGACGTAAAAATTCAAAACTCGGCGCGGGAACGACGGCCATACTTAACATAGGATACCCCTCACATAGCAGGGGTAACTATACGCCGGAAAAAGCTGAACGCAAGCAACGTAAAAAAAAAAGCGGCGGGCGTTCATTTCTGAATCGGCGGAAATCGGCATTTGCATATTCGTCGCGTAAAAAACCAAAGCGCCACCTAGCGGCCGGCAGGGGAATTGCAGCCTAAGATCCGACGGTGTAAGTCACTTACACCTGTCGGATCTTAGGGAGATCTTTGCGGAAGCTGATTCTATGAATCGGCCGCATAGATCCGACCGTCGGATCTCAGAGATACGATGGCGTATCAGGAGATACGCCGTCGTATCTCTATCTGAATCTACCCCCATGTGTCTGGCACCCTGCATGTAGATTAGGGGGCGGGATGAATTGATAAGAGGGGCAGCCCCCCTGGGCCCTGCATTATTGGCCGCCACTGGCAACCGCCAATCGTTTGTTACGAGTTATTAGATTTTGGGACGAGGTATTTGTGTCTGATTGGTGATCATCATTTGGCGCAAAAATGCAACCTACCCATAGAAATACATTGACCAGCAAAAACCGATACCTTTATGATAGGAAAAGTGTTGGTGTTGCCAATTGGCAACCAATCAGAATCTATTAGGCTTAAAGTAGAACTCCAGTCAAAACCCTTCCTCGTTTTGTACCCAAATCCACAGATCCTTATGGGTATATGATCTGGTCACTTGGTTGTCATGACTCCTCCTCCTCATCTGTCTATGTTATAATCTTATTTTTGAATATAGTTTTTTTGCCCAGACCAGTTTATGATATTTCAACCACAATCGGTTGTCCCAGCAATACTCTGGTGACAATATCTTCAGTGGCAGCCTTTCCAAGGCAAAATATCTGTTGAGATGACTCTCGTCATGCCACACTGCTTCCACATTGTGCTCCTTGTCCCTTACGATGCCCTTCAGACAGCTGGAGGTAAGGTTAACGAGACGCGCCGGCGTGCCACCAAATATGGCAGCGTGATAATAAAACTGCCCCTTCCCTGGAGGTATGTAGGCTGCAGATCGAGGGTCCCTTTCATAGGTGAAGTCTTCTTTGTTGGCCAAGTAGAAGCCAGAGTGCAACTGTGCCACCAGATCACCAAGAACCTCTGGGCCATAAATGGAAGTGAATATCTGCAAATATAGAAATGAAATCAATCAATAATTGTGATCGATTCTGACCAAGGTCTCAATTATAAGTGTCTGAAATGATGGTCTGTACTAGGGATGCACCGATTACCAAGCATTTGAGCGTGCATCGGTACTCGCCCGAATGCTCCAGATATTGAAACCGATACTTTGCGGTGCAATTTGCGTCAATAGAAAATGCATGGCCACGAAGAATCGCATGCAATTTGAATGTGGTCCAAATCGCATGCGTCTCCCCTGCCGCTCATGTGTGTGTGTGTGTCAAAAGTTGAGAATTATAAAAAATATACATTTTCACAAAGTCTGCTGCTTCAAGCGGTGTTCCTACTAAAATAAAAATATTAAAAGTCGGCAGCTACAAATACTGCGGCTGCTGACTTTTGAAAATCGGACACTCACCTGTCCCCACAGTCCAGCTATGCGGGAGAACGAAGCCCCGCTCATCTCCCCCTCCTCTCCGCGGCGCTGGCATCACTACTGTAAGCGCCCGGCTGTGGCTTCACAACCAGGCACGCACTGCGCGTGTGCGAGCCACGCTGCGCAACTGATGATTGCCGAGAGGGAGGGGGAGAGGTGCCCAGGAAGGAAGTGGGAGCTGAAACCCTCTAAAAAGAGGGTATCTGCTCCCCCCCCCAAAAAAGGTGGTCACCTTCCCTTAAAGCAAAGGTCCACCCGAAAAATAAATTTTTAAAAGCCAGCAGCTACAAATACTGCAGCTGCCGACTTTTTAAAAAATGGACACTTACCTGTCCAGCGTGCCAGCGATGTCGGCTGCCGAGGCTGAGCAATCGCTCGTCTCTCGGCTGCCCCCGCCGCCATCCTCGGTGAGGGAATCAGGAAGTGAAGCGTTGTGGCTTCACTGCCCGGTTCCCTACTGTGCATGCGCGAGTAGCGCATCGTGCCCTCACTGGTCCCCGCTCTCTCCTGGGACCAGTGTGTTTCCCAGGAGACAGCGGGGGGGGGGGGGGACAGGAAGTGGCATGTCTCCCACAGGAGTCTATGCCCGGAAGTGGGTGCCCCCCCCCCTCAAAGGTGCCAAATGTGACACCGGAGGGGGGAGGGTTCCGAAAAGCGGAAGATTCATTTTTGGGTGGAACTCCGCTTTCAGTGTTTTTTGCTCTTTTTGGCAGATGTTACTATGGTATACTGAAGTATAAATTACAAGAATTTTATAAGTGTAAAAGGCTTTTATTGACAATTACATTAAGTTTATGCAGTGAGTCAATATTTGCAGCGTTCTTTTTCAAGACCTTTGCAATTCCCCTTGGCATGCTGTCAATCAACTTCTGGGCCACATCCTGACTGATGGCCGCCCATTCTTGCATAGTAAATGGTTGGAGTTTGTCAGAATTTGTGAGTTTTTTTTTTGTTCACCCGCCTCTTGAGGATTGGCCACAAGTTCTCAATGGGATTAAGGTCTGGTGATTTTTCTGCCCATGGACCCAACATTTGGCCTTATGGCAAGGTGCTCCATCATGCCGGATGAGGCATTGTTCATCATCAAACTGTTCTTGGATGGTTGGGAGAAGTTGCTCTCGGAGGATGTTTTTGTACCATTCTTCATTCATGGTGTTCTTGGGAAAAATTATGAGTGAGCCCCCCATTCCCTTGTCCGAGAATCAACCCCACACATGAAGAGTCTCATGCCTCGTACACACGACCGTTTTTCTCGGCAGGAAAATACGTTTTTCCAGACAGGATTCCTCTCAAGCCTGCCTTGCATACAGATGTTCAGGCCAAATACCGCCCGTCCAAAGCGCGGTGACGTAAAACACGTATGACGGGACTATAAAAGGGAAGTTCCATTCAAACGGCGCCACCCTTTGGGCTGCTTTTGCTGATCCTCGTGTTAGTAAAAGTTTGGTGAGAGACGATTCGCGCTTTTCATGAGCTGCATTAAATGATGCAATAATTTGCAGCGTGACAAAAAAAAATTCCCCCTCGGAAAAGCATACACACACAACCGGTTTTCCCGATGGGAAAAAGTCCGCCGGGAATTCCGACAGGAAAAAAGGAAGCTGGTTCTCTTTTTTTTCCCCAGCAGTTTTCTCGTCGGGAGCATACACACGGACGGTTTTCCCGGCCAAAAGCTCTCATGTCAGTTTTCCCGACGGGGAAACCGGTCGTGTGTACGAGGCATCAGGATGCTTTACTGTTGGCATGACACAGGACTAATGGTAGCGCTCACCTTTTCTTCTCCGAACGCGGTTTTACGTTGCGCCGGGTTTTGAGAATCGCGACGGGCGTAAAAAAAAAAAAAGAGTTGCGGCGGGAAAAAAAAAAAATTCAAAAAAGAAGGGTCTACTTTTACATGGTGTACTAAGTTTACACCTTGTAAAAGCAGCCCTAATTTTGCGACGGCAAACTAATACTTACGGAGAAAAAACGAAGCGTAAAAGCTTTGTGGATCTCCGTAAGTGCTAATTTGCATACCCGACGCTGGATTTCGACGAGAAATGCCCCCAGCGGGCTGCGGTACTGCATCCTAAGTTTCGAAAGTGTAAGTCCCTTACACATGTCGGATCTTCTGCCTATCTATGAGAAACTGATTCTGTGGATCAGTTCCATAGATAGAAACAGGGAAACGACGGCGTATCCCTTTTGTGGATCAGGCCCAAGGTTTTTTTCAGGATGCCCCAAACAATCAGAAAGGGGATTCATCAGAGAAGATTACTTTACCCCAGTGCTCAGCAGTCCACTCCCTCTATCTTTTGCAGAATATGAGGCCGCGTACACACGACCGAGAAACTCGACGGGCGAAACACATCGTTTTCCCCGTCGAGTTCCTTGTTCGGCTGTCAAAAAACTTGTCGAGCCAAATTTTCCCAATGCCCGTCGAGGAAATAGAGAACATGCTCTCTTTTTGGCTCGACAAGTTTCCCGACGGGTTTCTCTGCAAAAAGTGTACACACGACCGGTTTTCTCAGCAGAATACGTCTCCCATAGAGTTTCTTGCTGGATTCTGCCGAGAAAACCGGTCGTGTGTACGGGGCCTCAGTGTCTCCCTGATGTTTTTCCTGGAGAGAAGTGTCTTCTTTGCTGCCCTTCTTGACACCAGGCCACCCTTCAAAAGTCTTCTCCTCACTGTGTGTGCCGATGTTCTCACACCTGCCTGCTGCCATTCCTGAGCAAGCTCGGCACTGGTGGTGCCCCGATCCCGCAGCTGAATCACCTGTAGGATACGGTCCTGGCGCTTGCTGGACTTTCTTGGGCACCCTGAAGTCGTCTTCACAATTGCAGTGGAAATGTTTTTTTTTTATAGGATTAACATCATTTTCATGGCAATTCATTTGATCACTCTTCATGCTATTCTGGAGTATATATGCAAATTGGCATCAGACTTTGAGAAAATGTATATTTGTGTCATTCTCAAAACTTTTGGCCACAGCTGTATAGAAAGGAATTAGAGCGCCATCTAGTGGACAGTTTAAAAAAATGCTAGAACTCGCATACTCGCCAAAAAAAAAAAAAAAAAAAAAAAAATTGGTGCAACCCTAGTCTGACTTTCAGTTTTTAGATTTTCACAGATTGGTGAACCTCTGTCCATCTTAACTTTTGAGACATTCTGGCTCTCTAAGACCCCATTCACACTGGGGCCACTGAGCGTTAGCGGTAAATCGCTGCTCGTTTTAGCAGCGCTTTTTAGCTTATAGCGAGGCGCTTTTAGCTCCGGCTATCGGCCGAAGAAGGGGTTAAAAGCACCCGTGTTGTGGTGCTTCCAAAGCACTTTTTCATTCATTCCAATGGGCAGGGGCGTTTTGGGAGTGTTGTATACATCGCTCCCAAACCGCCCCAAAGATGCTGCTTGCAGAACTTTTCACAACGTCCCGCAAGTGCACCGCCCCAGTGTTAAAAGTCGCACTGAAATGAATGGGAGGCCATTTTCAGACGCTTTACCTCAGTGTGAAAGGGGTCTAAGAGGCTCTTTTTATAACCAGTCATGTTACTGGTTACTGACCTGTTGCCAATGAACCTAAATAGTTGCAAAATGTTCTTCCAGCTCTTCCTTGTTAGTACCATTTACTTTGGCAGCTTTTTCTTGCCCTGTCCCAACTTTTTTAAAGATGTATTGCTGGCATCAATTTCAAAACTATCTTATTTTTTTTTTCTTAAATACTTAAGCTCCAGAAGGTTTTACCCCCTTCATGACCAGGCCATTATTCAACTTTCTGCTATAAAACATATCCAAAAAAAAAAATCAAATGTCTATAAATTTAGGACAAAATGTATTCTGCTACATGTCTTTGTTAAAAAATCCCAATAAGTGTATATTAATTGGTTTGTGTGAAAGTTATGGGGTTGATTTACTAAAGGCAAATAGACTGTGCACTCTGCAAGTGCAGTTGCTCCAGAGCTTAGTAAATTAGGTAAATCTTCACTTTGCAAGGAATACCCGAACACATGTGTAGCGCCCCTTTACTTTCAGAAAGGACGCTATTTTTTAATTTAGTGGGGGAATGAGAGAGTTATGTTGCTCTCATTCTTGATTTTGTCAAATTTGGCTGTCGCCAATTCTGGATTTTTCTGTGGGTCAGTCTGCGTTCCAGGGATGCAGTTTCATCTCTGGGCGACAGGTGGCGCCAGAGAGGTCCAGGTGGAGCCCCTTCTTCTCAGCAGCTAATTGGAGGAGTTTTCCCTCGCGGGGCATGCTGGGAAGGGGTATTTCTGTGGCGGAGGACGTTGTTTTGGGTTCTTCGCGGGTTCCTGGTTCCGGGTGTGCACACATCACGGGCCCCAACACTATGGCCTACCTGTCCTGGGGTCCCGTGCTACGCGGAGTTCCTGACTCTGGGCCCTCCTGTCCTGGAGCAACTGACGCTACCAGGGGGCCCCAGTGACTTACTGGGTCCCCACTTCTTTGAGAAGATCCCAGGCTGTATGCCGTTCGGTGGGGGATCGGCTTGAGGAAAACCCGGAGGCAGGTTATCCAAAAGGGCTTGAACGAACCATCGGGGATCTGGTGACCGGACATCGACAGGTACACTCACACTGTCAACCGGTGACCCTAACGTGATTTACTGAGAGGATTCGCTCTATCGTTCAACTTAACTTTTCACTAGGCTTGTGGCAGAGGCATCAACATCCAATCAGAGTCAAGTCTGTGGCAGAGACTTGTTCCTTCCAGAAACCTCAAGTGACGCTCTGGCTGCCAGACCTGTGGCAGGGGTCTGTCCAGGGGCACTTCACCCACTCTGGCTAGAGTGGCGACATACTGACGCAACTAGAGAAGGCAGGACTGCTTTTCTTTATCCAAAGCCTGATACTGCAAAGTTATTCTATTTTCACCAACCTGTCTACCTCAAGTTGATGTTGGTTGTGTTGGACCAAGAAATAAAGCATTCAGAAAACTTCATCTACAGATTGGACATTCGATTACTGCTCTACTCACTACATTCACCCCTAGACACTACATAGAGGTAACTTAATACGCCGATCCCAAACCAATCAGCGGCTCCTTCGGGGGTAGCGCTACACATGCAAGGGAGGGGGGGGGGGGAACCTGCATTTTTGCTTGCACATAATTGGATGATGGTGAGCTGAGCGGGCTGGAGCGACGAGGGTCAATGGTCAGGTCCGTCTACCGTCACCCCGAATGATGGAGCACCAGCCTCCACTGCTGGCCACCCCTCCAGACCTTGCTGCACATAGCAGTCACAATGTTCACAATGGAAAGTATTTACTGGTCAGCATGAGTACGTGATCGCATTGACAAATGGCAAATCGATTAATATACGCTTATTGGGATTTTTTTAACAAAAACATTTAGCAGTAAAAAATATTGTCCTAAACTGATGAAGAAATTATTTTTTTTTGTTTATAGTGCAAAAAAATTAAAACCACAGAAGTGATCAAATACCACCAAAATAAATCTTTATTTGTGGGAAAAAAATTACATAAAATGTTATTTGCGTACAACATTGCATGACTGCTCAATCGTCAGTTAAAGTAACGCAGTGCCGTAATGCCCTGGTCATTAAGCGCGGTAAATCTTCCCGAGGTCAAGTGGACATACAACATATTATTATAGAGCCATTTATTTAAAACTGCAATGAATAGGAAGAATGCTTTCTATGTAGTAGGGCTTTCGAAGCAACAAGAAAACATAGCTAGCCAAAAGGAGTATGATATATCAAGCTATTGGTAATGTTGTGTAAGCCTCCATGTAGGTTGTGGAATCCTCAGCCCAGTGTGGTACAGATTATACTGGATCTTACTTACCTGATCAACATCCATACAGAAGAGGTAGTCCACTTGCTCTACAGCCCGAGGTAAGACAAGGTCAAGCAAGTCCTGCATGCGTAGCATAGAGATATCCTGCCAGCGGCTTCTCTTGGAAATCTGGAGGATGACCTTGGAAACTCCGGGACGCAGTTTAATATCAGGCACATCATCTGGGCGATCGGTGAGGATGTAAAACACGCAGGAGAGGTTTGGCATAAAGTAAATATTGGCAGAAACAAGGAAGTCAGCGAGGTAACTTTCCAGATACCTGACAGGAGAGAAGAGAACAAGAATACTTTCAATTAGAATACCAGTAAAACATAATTAACCACTCAAGCCCCGGACCATTTCACTGGCCAAAGGCCAGGCCACTTTTTGCGATTGGGCACTGCTTTGTTTTAACTGACAATTGCGCGGTCGTGCGACGTGGCTCCCAAACAAAATTGGGGTATTTTTTGCCCACAAATAGAGCTTTGTTTGGTTTGCGCAAAAGTTATAGCGTCTACAAAATAGGGGGTAGTTTTATGGCATTTTTATAAACTTTTTTTTTTTTTTTTTACTAGTAATGGCGGCGATCAGCGACTTCTTTTTTTTATTGTGACTGCAACATTATGGCGGACACATCAGACACTTTTGACACCATTTTGGGACCATTGTCATTTTTACAGCAATCAGTGCTATAAAAATGCACCGATTACTGTAAAAATGACACTGGCAGCGAAGGGGTTAACCACTAGGTGGCGCTAAAGGGGTTAAGTCAGTACTAGGGAGTGATTCTTACTGTTAGGTCCGTGGCTACCAGTGACACATCACTGATCACTTTTCCCGATCACGGAAACGGTGAGATCAGTGACATGTCACTAGGCAGAACAGGGGAATGCCTTGTTTACAAAGGCATCCCCCTGTTCTGCCTTTGCCGACCGCAATTGCTGGCAGCCCGGGAACATCGAGTTCCCGGGACCCGCAAGCACACTCATGAGGCACACGGTAGGCAAATTTAAAGTGACGTACAGGTATAGGTATGCCCGTTTGCCTGCATAGTAGCCCATTGGAGCAGACGGTCACAGCACAAGCACTATAGAAACGGCACGGATTGTGCCCTTTCTTCAGTGGGCATGCGTGGATTATGTCCGCGCCAGAGTATATGGCAAATATCTCCTAAACCGTAGAGGTTTAGGAGATATTTCCAGTACCTACAGGTAAGCCTTATTAAAGGTACACTGAAAGAGAATGAACAAACTTTACTCCATTTTGTAAGCAGCATCCATTTTAAATGTTTTAGCTTGCTTTCTACTCAAATGCTTTCTCACGCCTTAGCCTTAGCCTTAGCACACTATCTGGTTTCTTGTTTATAGGACATATGTGTTTTCCTTGAAATTACGTTAAAGTGCCTCTTATCACATTCCTGTCCTATATTGTTTTCAGTACATTACTGTTTTCTACAATATAAACTGTGGAAAATGTACTGTATGAGCTAAACTTATGCTTGAAGGTTATTGTATTTGTCTATATAAACCACGCAATAATACAGCTTTATCAGATTACTTTGAGAGACTACACTGTGTCTGTGTCCAGTTATTTTAGAGTGATCTCCAGGCTTGCTGAGATGGAAGAACAACCTGGTCAGATCTCGTAGTCTATTGAACCTAGGAAGGGTTCATACCAACAATTGGCGTAGTCGGCAGGATGGTCAAGCCATCTGTCCGGTAAGTGTTGAATTTATTTTTGCCTTGCCGCGATCTGTGTTCGCGGCCATCCTTATTTTTCTGTGTAGGGGATAGACTTTTAAGTGTTCGGGGAACACATACAGACAGGCTCTGGGTGAGTCTGGGTCCTGAGAGACCAAGAGTCCTGAGTGACTATTTAGAGGTCCTGAGGGACAAAGAGTCCTGAGTGACTATTTAGAGGTCCTGAGGGACCAAAAGGAAATTTAAAAAGTGTATACACAATAAGACTGACAAGTTGAATCCGATATCTCAGAGCACTTTTGCTTATCTTTCTATCGCAAAGAAGTATAAGGATAATATTGTATAGAGGTATAAGAATATTATTAATGCCTGGTAAGTGCCCAGAGTGTGTTGTTGGACTATTGTTTTGTTATCACAGCAGTAAGACTTATTGGGTAGCCAGTGTACCAGGGGGATTTCACTACGAGATCCAAGGGTTCGGGTACTAAGGTTTAACCTACACACACAAGTGACTTTCCAAGAGGGAATAACCGTTAAGGGGATTAGAAGTCAAATTCACCGAAGAAACAACATCTTTGTCGTTTGTCCCAAATCACTGTCACAAATAGATCCCTCTGACATTTACAAATAATGGAAATCCAACTTACCAAATGTCTGCCTCCCCCGGACCCGGATGAGATGTGTAAAATATATGTTGCACGGGTCTCGGGAGGATACACCTACATTAACCCCTGGATAGATAACATAGCAGGTTGGACAGAAGCCATAGGGAAGCAGTAATCCCTTTCCCAGAGACGGAGGGTCAACCTGGTCAGGGCAGAGACATGTCTATCTACCCCTACCAGTTTGGCGTAGTCGGAACAATCCGTATAGCTGTGTTGGTCATAGACTGTGTCATATATATATATACATACATATACATATACACATACATACACATATATACATACATACATACACATACACACACACACACACACACACACACACACATATATAGTGCTTTAGAAGCACGTAAACTAATAAAGAGGCTCTTGGAGAGTCTAGGGAAAAAAACAGTACTGGTTAAAAAAAAACAAAAAAACTGACTGACAGGTTGAACTCGTAACTCTGAAAATACATTTTCCTTCTCTCTTTGTTGCATAAAGTGATTAAGATATTATAGATGTAATTTGCATGTCCTGGCTGTGCACGTGACCGGAGCTAACCAATGAGCGCACGGATGCGCTCCAATGAGCGCAGCGATGCGTTCCACTGGCGAGGATATATACAAGGTCCTGGATTAGCCTAGTCACGCCCTCAGAAGAAGTCAACCAATGACGAAAAGCGTCAGGGCGTGACGCTAATCCAGTGACCTGACACTCTGTACGGCCCCTGGGACCAGGAACAGGAAAAAAGTTTGTTTTCAGCAACTTCACTGTCCGGCCAGGAGAGGCATACAGGCACAGTACTGGCATCAATTATATATTTTGCTTGTTACTTTTGCATTTATGGTACGCATATTGTATTAGGGGATGTGTTTGGGGCTCAATAAATCTGTTTTTTTAAAAACAATATCACACTATATGAGTTCCCTCTATTTTTATGTGACGGCGGTTTGAGTGAATATAAAACACATTGGCTGGTGGAGAGTGCAGCATCCAGGAGATACGCAGAGGCAGTTTTTGCCATCATTAACGGAGTTTATATCCACTTATACCCTTAACAGCAAACACCTTTTGCTGCTCGGGGACTTTAATCTGTGGGCCAACTCCGCACAGGATCCCATTGCGGACGCCTGCATTGATCACCTGGAGGGATTAGGGCTACAGCAACTTATATGCGGGCCAACACATGCTTCAGGTCACACACTCGACCTAATTTTCAGACAAAATCTGAAAATAAGCATTTTAGAAAATGAACCATTGCCATGGACAGACCACCATGCAATTAATTTCATAATCTCCAAAATTCCCCCAGTGATAAAAGCACCCAAGCCGGTGACAATACACTGGGCTAGATCTCAGAAGAAGCTCCATTCGGAACTCTTCAAATCTACCTTGGGAAACAGAATCAAAACAATCCATCCACATCAAACAGCCGCAGATACACTGGACGCCATAAACGCAGCCCTGCTACAGTCAGCCGATTTAGTAGCACCGAAACGCAAAGCCTGCATTCGAAAAAGAAAGTCCGGCTGGTTCAACAACCAGCTGTCGCTTCTGAAGCAAGAGCGCAGAAGGGCGGAAGCCGCCTGGAAAAGAAGTCCTGCAGAGGATAACCTCAAGGCAATAACAACACGATATCATAAAGAAATCTTCAAAGCCAAGAAACATCATTTTTCTTTGGCGATTAACAGCGCCCTAAACCGCCCCCGCGAACTCTTCAAGATGGTCACCCAGACCATGAACCCAGGATGTCTTGAAGTCCCCAACTCAGACACCCAAGAGTTCTGCAATGAACTATCGGATTTCTTCATCAACAAAATTGAAAGAATCCGGGAAAGCATCATGCAAAACAATACCCCCCTCAACCCCACCGTCAATCAACCACAAAACACCCACAGAAACGCTCTACAATCAACAAAGTTCACTCTGGAACCGATCTCCATCGATACCACAAAAAATATCATTGGTGCTTTGCGGAACAGCACATCGCCCAATGATATCATCCCCACCAAACTGCTGAAGGAATGTGCCGACATCCTGGCACCACCCATCACACAGCTTATAAACCAGTCATTTAAGGAAGGCACAGTGCCATCCCTGTTGAAAGAGGGCACAATCCAGCCCATCTTGAAAAAACCTAACCTGGATCCCAAGGACCCAACTCACCGCCGTCCCATAACAGGCCTTAATGTTCTCTCCAAGATAATGGAGAAAGTAGTGGTACAACAGCTGCAACAGCATCTAGATACCCACAATCTACTGGATCCATTACAATCAGGCTTCCGTCCCGGACACGGGACAGAAACGGCCTTACTCAAAATATGGGACGATGCCCTCGAGGCCGCAGACGAAGGAGAATCTTGTCTCCTGGTTCTGCTGGACCTAAGCGCAGCCTTTGACACGGTAGACCACAAACTGTTACTGATGCGACTAGCCAAGGTAGCAGAAGTCGCAGAAGGTGATTTACCATGGTTTTCTTCCTTTCTTGAAAACCGATCACAAACAGTTAAATTGGGTTGTTTCACGTCGGAAAAGCGCACGGTGTCATGTGGAGTCCCCCAAGGATCCCCCCTGTCACCGGTGCTTTTCAACATCTATCTTCGCCCTCTCTTTGATATTATCAGTAGCCAAGAACTACTCTATCACTCTTATGCAGACGATACGCAACTGTATTTTCGCATCTGCAACAAAAAGGATCATCATCTCAGTTTAGAGAAATGTCTCTCTTTGATAGAAAACTGGATGACTAAGAGTTATCTTAAACTCAACAGTTCAAAAACAGAACTCCTTATGTTTCACGCCAGCCGAAAGAGTCAACTGGCAACAACCTGGACACCCCCGCCCATTCTGGGCCAAATCATCACCCCTAGCTCCAAAGTCAAAAGTCTCGGGGTCATCTTCGACACCTTCATGACAATGGACGCACAAATAGGGTCAGTAGTCAGCGGAGCGCACCATCTGTTGCGCCTACTACGCAGACTTATTCCATTTATCCCCAAAGAAGACGTAGCAGTCGTGGTGGGAACAATCGTGAATTCCAGACTGGACTATGCAAATGCCCTTTACCTCGGACTCCCAAAGTACCAAATCTCTCGTCTGCAAGTCGTACAGAATACGGCCGCCAGACTTGTGACTGGGAAAAAAAAATGGGAATCAATCTCACCTTCGTTGAGAACCCTTCACTGGCTGCCCGTAAAAGACAGAATTGCATTTAAAGCACTCTGCCTGACACATAAGTGCATCCATGGGAAGGCTCCGCAATATCTTTGCGACAAGATAGAACCTCACAATTCGAATCGCGTTCTGCGATCCACCGACCAAAATCTGGTCAGGGTACCAAAAACCAAATACAAGTCCAAAGGAGAAAGAAGGTTTGCTTTTCAGGGTCCTAGACTATGGAACGCTTTACCAACCAGCATTCGGTTGGAGGAAAACCACCTGACTTTCAGAAGACGAATCAAAACTCTGCTCTTTTGATGACATGAGACACGAACAACTAGCGCCCAGAAGCGATTCAGTTCGCATGCGCCGAGCTTTATAAGTTTTTCATTCATTCATTCATATATATTCAAGGCTTTTTATATCCATATTTGTGGTGAGTGCATCCCCATAAGGGGAGTTTTTTCCCCCCACGTGGTGAACGCCCCCTCTGGTGAAAGGAGCACTGATTGAAGAATCTCTTTCTACTTATCTATCCATTTGCACTATCATCTGATTTCCTATATTTTTTTGGACATATAGAAGTATTTCAGACGTTGGTCTGGAAGTAGCGCTGCTACAGTTTCATATTGAACTTTGGACTTTTAGTTTTTAAGGTTTTATATTTTACTGTTTATTTTATGATGATCAGCTGTGATTTGATAAAACTTGATTACAACACTCCACAAACCTTACTTATGTTATTGTTATTACTATACCTTTATAGACCATGCTGATATTATTATTCCTCATCCCCCCCATTACAAATAATTTGGGGCTTTTCATGTGTGTTATTATATCATTTAATTTATAATTCTCCTATGACTTTACTATATTCAGATTGATACTGTAAAAATCAAAGAGGATTTTTGTTACGATAATTCACATTTACTACTATAGGTTTTATAAGTTGCTTGCTGTGGGGGGTGCTCGGCTGGAGGGAGGGGCCAGGAGCGCTGGTGGGGGACCTGAGAAGAGGAGGATCTGGGTTGATCTTTGCAAAACCAACAGTACAGAGGAGTATGAATGACATATTTGTTATCTTTAACCAAAAAAAAATAGACTTTAGTATAACTTTAAATTGCGTCTCAGCTTTAATTTTTTTAAAAATAAAACTATATAAAATTATAGATTTAACTGAACAAGAAATAGTGTAAATGCGATGACATGGATCAGAAGATAAGAACACTCACTGATTTACAGCAAAGACTGATAGTCCAACCACGGTCCTTTGTTTCTGATGGAATCGATTTTCCTTCTCAGAGTCGTAGGCTCCCTCCCACACGATGGGAGCCCCCCAAGACGTTGTAGCGGGTACCTTAGGAAAGCAGCTGAAAGGACATGAGATGACTCAGTGACACAAGCAAAATTAGATTACTGCCACAGATTAATAAAGGTTGTTGTAGACACTAGATGAGTCTCCTGATGCATATGACTGGTGCAGACAGTGTCCCCTGACATCACCAATGGGCCACACATAATATTTACTGAATGTAATGCTACAGAAAGCTATCAGAGACTGCAGACATGCAACAAGAGATGGTCCACAGACAGCCCCCCCCCATTCCAAGAGGGACCCCCCCATTCTACAGCCAGCTCCCTCCCCCCTCATTCCACAGCCAGGGATCCCTTTTCTCATTCCACAGTAAGGGCTCCCCCCCTTATTCCACAGCAAGGGACCCCCTCATGCAATAGCCAGGGAATCCCCTCCCTTATTCAGCAGCCAGCCCCCCCCTCATTTTACAGCAAGTGACCCCCTCATTTAATAGCCAGGGAACCCCTCATTGTACAGTCAGGTACCTCCTTCCTTATTCCACAACCATGCACCCTCCTCATTCCAAAGACAGGGAACCCCCCTCATTCCACAACCATGGACCCTCCTTATTCCACAGACAGGGAACCCCCCTCATTCCACAACCATGGACCCTTCTCATTCCAAAGACAGGGAACCCCCCTCATTCCACAACCATGGACCCTCCTCATTCCACAGACAGGGGACCCCCCTTATTCCACAACCATGAACCCCCCTCATTCCACAACCATGGACCCTCCTCATTCCACAGACAGGGAACCCCCCTCATTACACAACCATGAACCCCCCTCATTCCACAACCATGGACCCTTCTCATTCCAAAGACAGGGAACCCCCCTCATTCCACAACCATGGACCCTCCTCATTGCACAGACAGGGAACCCCCCTCATTCCACAACCATGAACCCCCCTCATTCCACAGCAATGGACCCTCCTCATTCCACAACCATGGACCCCCCTCATTCCAGACAGGGAACCTCCCTCATTCAACAGCCATGGACCCTCTTCATTCCACAGTCCACAGACAGGGAACCTCCCCCATTCCACAGCCATGGACCCTCTTCATTCCACAGATAGGGAACCTCCCTCATTCCACAACTATGAACCCTCCACATACCACAGCCAGGGACAGACAGGGAACCTCCCTCATTCCACAACCATGGACCCTCCTCATTCCACAGACAGGGAACCTCCCTCATTCCACAACCACGGACCCTCCTCATTCCACAGAAAGGGAACCTCCCTCATTCCACAGACAGGGAATTTCCTCATTCCACAGACAGGGAACCTCCCTCATTCCACAGACAGGGACCCCCCAATATTCCACAACCAGACATCACTTCCTCATATTACAGTCAGGGAACCTTCCTCATTCCACAACCATGGACCCCCCTCATTCCACAGACAAGAAACCTCCCTCATTCCACAGCCATGGACCCTGCCTCATTCCACAGACAAGGAACCTCCTTCATTTCACAGCCATGGGCCCTCCCTCATTCCACAGCCAGGGACCCCCCCTCATTCCACAGACAAGGAACCTCCTTCATTCCACAGCCATGGACCCTCCCTCATTCCACAGCCAGGGACCCCCCAATATTCCACAACCAGACATCACTTCCTCATATTACAGTCAGGGACTCCCAATTTCAAAGGTAGGGTAGGGTTCACTCCGACATCCCCATTCATCAGTCAAAGGTCACACCCTTTTGCCTTCAGAACTGTCTTAAAGTGGATGTAAACCCTCCATACACCCAGTGAAGTGAACAGCCTCAGAGGATACACAGAGATTAATCAAATCTCCCTACATATGTTTTACATGTATATCTGCTGTCTTCAGATTTATATACTGTTTAATAAATTGAGATCGTGTTAAGAAATGTTCTCTTCCTATTTAACACAGAGTGTGATGTCTGGGCATACAGCCAAGATAGTCAACATTGCTGATTGGAGGAAAGGCACACACCCCCTCTCATCATAGGCAGAGACTCTCAAAGGTGTTTTGTAACAGGGCCAGCTCCCTGCTAATCTATCTTAGCAACCTCCCCTGACAGAAATGTCAGGCTGCTTTTATCTGATGTGTCTGAGAATTTGTCAGGAGTGATCTTTGTCGTGTTCAAGAAACCAGTGGTGAGATGATATGATCTTTCTGACATGGTGCATTATCCTGCTGGAAGGAGCCATCAGAAGATGGGGACACTGTAGTCATAAAGGGATGGACATGGTCAGCAACAATACTCAGGTAGGCCGTGGAGTTTAAATGATGCTCAATTGGTACTAAGGGCCCCAAAGTGTGCCAAGAAAATATCCCCCACACCATTACACCACCAGCCTGAACCGTTGCTACAAGGCAGTATGAAACCATGCTTTCATGTTGTTTACCCCAAATTCTGACCCTACCAGCTGAATGTCACATCTGAAATCGAGCAGGGGCGGAGGCTCTAATAAACTTCAATATAGGGTGGGCTCGGGTCGCAGAGAGTGCGTTCCAAAGAGTGCCGGTGTCTTGTCGAGCTGGTTCCTCCATCGATATGGTTCCTGCCTCGACTGCGCAGGCGCAGTAGGAGGCCACGGAAATCTCTGAGCCTCAACAGCTGATTTTCAGCTTAGACGCGTTCGCTCCCAAGTACACGCCGCTCTACACAGCAAGGGGCGGAGGTGATATTGAGCAGTGCTTTTTTGATTGGTTATCCACGGCGTGGATAACCAATCAAAAAAATACTGATCAATATCACATCCGCCCCTTGCTGTGTAGAGCGGCGTGTACTATAGTGTATAATCAGCCATCGGGAGCGAGCGCGTCTACAGCTGACGAACAGCTGTTCCCGCTCTGAGTTTTCCGTCGGCTCGGAACCATATCGATGGTAGGAACCAGCTCGTTAGAACATCGGACCAATTTGCGGCAAACAGTGGGGGGTGGATGCCGCTCGGGGGTAGGGTGACCACATTTCCAAACTGCCATTCAGGGACACACCCCCTCTCTCACCTTCCCCAAAAAAAGATGAGGGGGGGGGAAGTAGTCTTGGGGTTGATGGGGAATTTGGCGGTGGGTTGTCAGGTGAATGTGCCACTTGCCACCAGATGCAGCGCCGCTTACCACCCATAGCCTGCCACCAGATGCAGTGCAGCCACGTGCGTAGAAGGAAAGGAGTGGAGTCTCTATCTGTAGAATGAAGATCACACCAGTCCTTGCTGCTTGTTGCCGGAGAAGGAGGAGGTGCCGAGGTGGGAGGGGACAGCAGTGCTGCACTAGGCGCAGGCCTCGCTCCCGGTTTCACTGTCTGAGAGTAAATTGTCACTGGTTGCAAGATGCCAGGCAGCGCTGGCCCTAGCAACCAGTTCTGGAAATGTAGTTATTAGTTAGTAGGGGGTGGCTGTGTCCTCTATTTCATTCTGGGACATTGTATTGTTCCGGAAGGAAGGTGCCCGGGACCCAGGACAGACATGCCAATTGCGGGACAGTCCAGGGCAATCCGGGACACGTGGGCACCCTATCGGGAGGGTGAATGTCTAGATTTGCTGCCATGTGATTGGCTAATAAGCAATTTGTGTTGCCAAGCATTTGAACAGATGTACCTAAAAAAAGGTGGCCGGTGAGTATAAATGACAGTTAACCTTCCCAGTGCTGGAACTTTGTATAAACACGGTTTGAGCACAATGGAGAGCTTCTACTAGCATATTTGCCTGCAGGCTGTACCCCTGACCTCCAACAGCTGTTAATTGGCTGCTACTTTCACTTAGTACACAATTATTGTGTTATAAATAGGGCGAGTATGTCTGTGGCATGCTAGGTGAATGACATGGAATGTTACTTAGAAAAATTCAAAACTGCGCCTTCACGAAAAATTACCATTGTCTCAGCCGCCTCTGGGAAAATGCCAATGTGACAGGTTTATATTTACTGAACATAAACCCTGCCCTCAGAGTATTGCTGCTGGGCTCAGAGGAATCAGTTTCTGCTAGACCGCATTGTTTGGTAACATCAAAGCTTAAAACGATGTCCGAGAACATTTGTTTACACCCTATCAAGATTGTGCATGCAAAGCCAGGCCAAGCCACTGGAAACTTGATTCATCTTCAGTAAAGGTAAATTGGATCCAGTCATATAGCAAGATTCAGAGAGAGTTAGGCCGGCGTATCAGTAGATACGCCGACCTAACTCGGAATCTGCGCCGTCCTAAGTTTAAGTGTATTCTCAAACTGAGATACACTTAAACCTAGCTAAGATACGACAGCCTGCGCCGTTGTATTTTAGGGTGCAATATTTAGGCTGGCCGCTAGGTGGCGCTTCCGTTGAGTTTGGCGTAGAATATGTAAATGACTAGATACGCCTATTCACGAACGTACGTGCGCCCGTCGCAGTAAAGATACGCCGTTTACGTTAGGCGTTTTCAGGTGTAAAGTTATTCCATCAAATAGCTGGCCTAGTCAATGTTAAGTATGGCCGTCGTATGGCCGCCGTATATATATTTCCTGGCCTCAAGGTTTTTCACCCTGATGCATTCTATGCATTAAGGTGAAAAACCTTCTGTGCTGCAGCTCCCCCAGACCCCCCCTTTTTATTGCTTGAGCCTGATGTGATCCTGCGATGTACACAAGCCCAGCGGCTCCAGCCGCTGACTCTCTGCTCATTAGACAGATTGATAGCAGCAGGAACCAGTGACTCCCACTGCTGTCAATCAAATCCAGTGATACAGGAGTGGAGGGCGGGGCCGAGTCCCACTGAGTGTGTCATTTGACGCAGCAGCGGGACTTGGGAGCGAGCCCACACGGGTGTCCCTCATGGAAGGCGGCTTTCTGTGGGGGCACCCGATGAGGGGGAGAGGCCAGTGCAGCACCCTAGAAGAAGAGAATAACAAACATGCTTATACCTACCTGCTCTGTGCAATCGTTTAGCACAGAGCAGGTAAGTATATACATGTTTGTTATTGTTGTTAAAAACAAGGATTTACAACCCCTTTAAGGACTAAAAAGACTTCCTTCATTCGTTTATCACTCCTTGACCTTTTTTTTTTTGTATTGTTTTGTCAACTACACCTGTGCCCCTTTATTTTTGCGCCTGGGTATGTTTAGGGTGTTAATGCCCTTTAAAATCCCTTTCTAGTTATTGGAGTCTTAAATAGAATCTGCCTGACCTAAGATGGCCACTGGAGTCACATAGGGGCATCAGCGTCCAATCGGACACAGTCTCCCTGTGATCACCGGACATCATAGAGTTACTAAATTCCTCACAACTTCCTTTCCCTTCTGCATTGCCGCTTCCATTGAGTGCCACCTGTAGTGGATAGTACAGACTGCACCCATCTACAAGGTGACTACTAGAGTTCTCCAGGGTCTTACTGTATGTGGGAACTTAGCCACTCTCTCAGTCCCGAGATGGACTATGGTCTATGGATTATGGAATCTGTAGTGTGCATAGAGCAGTACACATGACCGCAACTAATGTGCACTGCTTGTTCCAAACAAAGGGAGGGAGCTCATGGAGGACATTACAAGGAGATAGAAAAACACAGTAAGGAACAAATATGAAAAATAGATCACAGGGCCATTTGGTAATTGATGTGTATGAATAATTTTTGGAGAATAAAGGATAAAGTTTTACTGTGTTACTTTAACCACTTTCGGACCACCCAACACACATTGCATATACTGCAACAGGGAGGCCCAGCTGCGTGAACCGACGTACCTGGGAGTGCGCCCGCGGGTCCGGCAGGCTCAATGTCCATCAGCCACCCGTGATCGTGGTACAGAGAGGCAGAACGGAGACCTATAAACAAGGCGGATCCCTATTCTGGCAGGGGACATCACTGAGATCGACTGTTCCTAGTTATCGAATTTCTTCAATGTAGGCCAATATGTATTCTGCTACATATTTTTGGTAAAACAAAATCCAAATAAGCGTACAGTTTACAAACTATGGGATATTTTTATAGATTTTTTTTTATTAACACTTTTTTGGGCACCAGTGACACTAATGCAGTGATCGGTGCTAAAAAATAGGGAATGTCACTGTACTGATGACCCTGGCTGGGAAGGGGTTAACATCAGGGGCAATCAAAGAGTTAAATTGTGTCCCTAGGGAGTGTTTCCTAACTGTGAGGGAAGGGGGGAGCAGTTGTACTATAAGAAGACAGAGATTCATGTTCTTGCTTAGCAGAAACACAAGATCTCGGTCTTCTCCTGTCACAGATTGACGATTGCCTTGTTAACGGCTAACCGCTGTTCTATCTGCCTCGGGAACGATTGCCGGTCTCGGTGGACACGGGGTCTGCCAGACCTGCTGATCGGCTCTCACTGTGTTAAATCACAGCAGAAGCTGGTCACTGGCAGCGAGCGTGTGCGCCCTAGACCCAGGAAACCAAATCACATACAGGTACGTGATTTCATGCAGAAGGGCCGCCCTGCTGCAGTATATATGCGTGGGGTGGTTTGGAAGCGGTTAATGTGCGCTGTGTTGAGCAGTCTGTTAAGCAGTCTGTTCAAAATGTATTCGTAAATACGCACCCCGGCGACCCAGAAATATTTGGATCGAGACTCTGGTCTCCCTATTAAACAGCTGGATTTTATTATGGAACTTCTAGAGTTTGCTGCAACTCACAATTATTTCTGTTTTGAGGACCAGTTTTATCGCCAGGATAGAGGAATGGCCATGTGGGCTAAATATGTCCCAAGTTTGGCCAATCTGTTCATGGCTAAATGGGAGGAGAACATCATCTATGCCCAGGACAGATTTTAGATTGTCTTGTCGGCTAGGTACATAGATGACATCCTCCTCCTATAGGATGTCAGTGGCCTAGAATTATAGGAGTTTATGGGTTCTCTTAATAATAATGACAGGGGGATTGTCTTGAATTTTGTACTAAAAGGATACATTTTTTGGACTTAGAGCCCATTCACACGTTTTGTCGCCTGTAGTGTGACACCCGCTGCCGCCCCGACACGCCAGAGGGATGATTTAACATTGCCCTCTATGGAGATGGTTCACATCTCCACGCCTGCCACCTGCCGCCTGAAAAAAAGTCCCGGACCTTTTTTTCAGGCGGCTTTCGGCGTTCGGCATAGGAGATGGGAACCATCTCCATAGGGGGACAATCTAGGGGCACATCTAGGCGGACAATCGCGGCGTTTTGTCGCCGCAAATCGCGGGAACAAAACGCCGCTATTTGTCGCCGCAATTCGCGGGACAAAACTCCGCGATTTTGTCCACCTAGATGTGAATGCAGCCTTAAAGACAATGGTCAAGGATGAGAAATTAGTTACCTTCACCTTTTTTATTCCCACAGACAGGAATTCATATATTCCTGTGGACAGTTGCCACCAAGAGTCTTGGCTGAGGTCAGTGCGGAAAAGCCAATATATGAGAATAAGACGCAGCTGCACAGAGGTGAATGAATTTAAAATCCAGTCAGCTGTTTTAACCCACAGGTTTATTGAGAAGGGATACAATTCAGTGTCCCTCCATAGAACTTTGAACCAGATTCAAGAAATGGATAGGTTGGCCCTATTAAAAGAATGACCAAAGAATAATGAGATGGGTATTAATGTACCATCTATCCCATTCATTACTACGTTTTCAAAACAGCATCAGAATGCAAAAGGTTGATACAAAAACATTGGCACATTTTGGACAACGACAGAGTATTGAGCACTGTCTTGCCCAAGAAACCTACCTCAAGTAATTTTTAGGGGTGCCCCGTTTCTAAGGGACAAAATAGCCCCGAATGTCTATAATTCGCCAACAAGAAAGCTCTGCTTTTTTTAAAATCTCAAGGGATACTATCAATGTAGAAAGTGCCAGGTGTGCACTTTCTAACAGGTGTAAGAATTGGAGAACAAATTGTTTTACTTTTACAAGCACCTCTCGTACTTATGAGCCATTTATCACATGTTTCACCACAGGGGTAGTGCATTTATTACAATGCCCCTGTGGACTCCAATATGTGGGCAAGACTACGAGAGCTTTACAGATGTGGCTTAATGAAAATATTAATAACATTATAAAAAGTTTTAAGAACCATTCTGTGTGAAAACATTATGCTGCGGTACATAGTTACATAGTTACATAGTTAGTCAGGTTGAAAAAAGACACAAGTCCATCCAGTTCAACCACAAAAAATAAAAAAACAAAAATAAAAAACACAGTAAAATCCTATACACCCAACTCCATTCCCACAGTTGATCCAGAGGAAGGCAAAAAACCCCAGCAGAGCATGATCCAATTTGCTACAGCAGGGGAAAAAATTCCTTCCTGATCCCCCGAGAGGCAATCGGATTTACCCTGGATCAACTTTACCTACAAATCTTAATACTCAAGTTATATTCTGTACATTTAGGAAAGAATCCAGGCCTTTCTTAAAGCAATCTACTGAGCTGGCCAGAACCACCTCTGGAGGGAGTCTGTTCCACATTTTCACAGCTCTTACTGTGAAGAAACCTTTCCGTATTTGGAGGTGAAATCTCTTTTCCTCTAGACGTAAAGAGTGCCCCCTTGTCCTCAGTGTTGACCGTAAAGTGAATAACTCAACACCAAGTTCACTGTATGGACCTCTTATATATTTGTACATGTTGATCATATCCCCCCTTATTCTCCTCTTCTCAAGAGAGAATAAATTCAGTTCCTCTAATCTTTCCTCATAGCTGAGCTCCTCCATGCCTCTTATCAGTTTGGTTGCCCTTCTCTGCACTTTCTCCAGTTCTCCGATGTCCTTTTTGAGAACTGGTGCCCAAAACTGAACTGCATATTCCAGATGAGGTCTTACTAATGATTTGTACAGGGGCAAAATTATATCTCTGTCTCTGGAGTCCATACCTCTCTTAATACAAGAAAGGACTTTGCTCGCTTTGGAAACCGCAGCTTCGCATTGCATGCCATTATTGAGCTTATGATCAACTAAAACCCCCAGATCCTTCTCCACTACAGATCCCCCCAGTTGTACTCCCCCTAGTATGTATGATGCATGCATATTCTTAGCCCCCAAGTGCATAACTTTACATTTATCTACATTAAACCTCATCTGCCACTTAGTCGCCCAATTAGACAGAGCATTGAGGTCGGCTTGTAAATTGGAGACATCCTGCAAGGACATTATTCCACTACATAGCTTGGTGTCATCTGCAAAGACTGAAATGTTACTTTTGATCTCAGACCCAATATCATTTATAAATATATTGAAAAGTAAGGGTCCCAGCACTGAACCTTGGGGTACACCACTGATAACATTGGACCATTCAGAGTAAGAATCATTAACCACGACTCTCTGAATTCTGTCTTTCAGCCAATTTTCTATCCATTTACAAACTGATATATCCAATCCTGTAGACCTTACCTTACACATGAGCCGTGTGTGCGGAACTGTATCGAACGCTTTTGCAAAATCCAAATATATCACGTCCACAGCCACGCCTCTGTCCAGGGTTTTACTTACCTCTTCATAAAAGGAAATCAGGTTTGTCTGACAACTTCTGTCTTTCATGAATCCATGTTGTCTGCTGCTTAAATAGTTTTTTTCCTGCAAGAACTCATCCATGTGGTCTTTTATTAAACGTTCCAGTATCTTCCCAACTATAGAAGTTAGACTAACAGGTCTATAGTCACTTGGTAAAGACTTTGTTCCCTTTTTAAATATGGGCACCACATTGGCCCTGCGCCAATCCAGTGGTACTATTCCTGTCTTTAATGAGTCCCAAAATATTAGATACAGTGGCTTTGAAATGACAGAGCTCAACTCACCTAGGATCCGTGGATGGATGCCATCAGGTCCAGGTGCTTTATCCACCTTTATTCTGTCTAAATATTTCTGGACCATATCACTTTTGAGCCATTGTGGATTTGAGGCTGTGTCACTCCCACCCCCATTTTGGACATGAGCTCCCCCATGCTCCATTGTATACACAGAGCTGAAGAAAACATTTAATAAATTTGCCTTCTCTTTGTCCCCAGTCACCCACTCTAGATTATTTTGTAAGGGGCCTACATGCTCAGACTTCACCTTTTTACTATTAATATATTTAAAGAATTTTTTGGGGTTTGTCCTACTATCTTTTGCAATCTGTCGTTCGTTTTGAATTTTTGCTTCCTTGATTTCCTTTTTGCATATCCTGTTATATTCTTTGTAACATTTAAACAATAAATTTGAGGTGCATAAACCAGACAAACGAAACCTAAAATGCACTTCCGGCGCCAGAGATCAATAAATCAACTGATCCCAAGTGAAGAAATAGATGTAAAAGGGATGTGGTGGAAATATCAATATTAATTAAAATTGATAAAAAATCCAAAAAGCAGCTATTTTAAAAATGGGAAAGAAACCCACTAAAAGATATATAAAACAAAGTATCATAAATAAAGAACCGTGGTTCAAACGATAAAAACAGCGCTAAAAAAGTTTTAAGGTGATTAGCCCCAGATAAGAGCTTAAAGGAAGAAACAGGGGTGATGTGTTTGGTGATCAGAAAACAAGGCATCAGTGCACCCTATACCTTTATTTAAGATTCACCAATAGAAGTGATAATGCTCCCTTATGGGGTGCAGGCTTACCACTACCAGCAAGAGAATTAATTATCCCCTTAGGCACATCTTCCACTGTTCTTACACTCTGCGACGGTCATTCATATTGGAGGTGCATGTAAGCAAAATAGAAACACTCAATGGTGAAATATTGTTAACCAATAGTAGCTAAGATGTAAAGGAGAACAATCCCCATATGCAAATGCCCGTACAGAAAATACACAAGGAATGAACAAAAATAGCAAGCCTGTAATTCCTGTCGTCACCGCCGTCCTCTGGACACCAGGGGCCGCACAAGTGCTTGTAACGCTGATGAAGCAATGGATGGCTGTGGAACGCAGGAAGGCTTCCGTGTTGCGCTGTTGTAGCCACGCCCTGACGCGTTTCGTCACTTCCGACTTCGACAGAACATTTAAACAACACTAGTGTTCCTTCATTTTTATATTTTATAAAAGCCGCTTTCTTTTTGTTTATAGCTTTTTTAACTTTGACCGTGAGCCACATAGGTTTTATTTTTAGCCTTTTAAACTTATTGCCCATGGGAACATACTTTGCAGTGAGGTTCCACACAGTCTTTTTGAAGAATTCCCATTTCTGTTCTGTGTTCAGCTGTGCCAATAGTCCCTCCCAGTCCAAGTCCTGGAGAGCAGCCCTCATCCTTGGAAAATTTGCTCTCTTAAAATTTAGTGTTTTAATATTTCCTGTATGTATTTCTTGCTTATAGTTAATATTAAATGAAATCATGTTATGATCACTGCTACCCAGGTGTTCCTTTATCTGAACATTAGTAATAAGCTCTGCATGGTTTGAGATTATCAGGTCCAACAGGGCATCATTCCTAGTTGGGGCCTCAATAAACTGCACCATAAAATTGTCCTGCAATAGGTTTTTAAATTTTTGTCCTTTAACTGTCCCAGAAGTGCCATTAATCCAGTCAATTTCTGGGTAGTTAAAATCCCCCATTATTATCACCGTCCCAGCCCTTGCAGCCCTTTCCATCTGTGCAAGGAGCTGAGTCTCCACCTCCTCATTAACATTGGGTGGTTTATAACAAACTCCAATGATTAATTTTGAACTACGCACATCTGTATGCAGTTCCACCCATAATGCTTCAGCCTCATCACACTCTCCATCAACCAGGTTCTCTTTCACGCTTGCTTTGAGGTCACTTCTCACATAGAGACAGACCCCTCCACCTTTCCTTTTTACCCTGTCTTTCCGAAAGAGAGCATAGCCAGGAATATTAATAGCCCAGTCATGTGAGGATTGAAGCCAAGTTTCAGCAATACCGATTACATCATAGCTCTCCTCATGCACCAGAGCTTCCAGCTCACCTGTTTTGCTTGGCAGACTTCTGGCATTGGTGAACAAACACTTAAATGTATTGTTACATTTTTTTTCTCTGGTGTTTTTCATATAATTTATAGTAGTACAAATGGCACTATTATTTCCAATGGCTGTTTGCAACATGGGAACTTTCTTGTCACCTGCCATAACCCTTCCCCCATCTATCCCCATTCCACTCTCCATTAATGTCTGACCACTAACTGACCTGTCTGCTCGATGTAATTCTAATTCACCCTCCCCCCTCAATCCTAGTTTAAATACTCCTCCAGCATTCCCATAAACCTCTCCCCCAGCACAGCAGACCCCCTTCCAACACACAATAGGGACCCTTCCAACACCCTGTTTTGGGGGATAGATGGATAGATAGATAGATAGATAGATAGATAGATAGATAGATAGATAGATAGATAGATAGATACCTCATTGGAGAGGTAGTTCTCTAGTTAGGGAGATTTCCAAGTCAGAGATGTCTTGGATATACAAGCCAAAATCTTACATTCCTTATGGTCTAAATGTGGATGCATTTACTGTATAAATACATTTTGAACCAGTATTTGTATCTGTTTTTGATTTGTCATGAGTGTGTGAACTCATATCTGAGTCTTGGTTGGCCTCATGGGGTTATACCTGTCTTTTGGGGACATTAATCCTTTCATCATTTTTGTATATGGCTGTATTATTGAGACTATAATCTTATTATGTATTTAGTTTTAATAGTGATCTGACTATAATCTTATTATGTATTTAGTTTTAATAGTGATCTGATTTTGGTCCACTAGATGTCACTCTTGAGCATTTCTTTATGCGATATCGTGTAGACATTATTCTTAGTTCCATTCCGATTTTGGTCCCCTAAATGTCACTTTTGAGAATTTCATGATGTGACTAGGGATGACACGAACCTGCGAACAGACCACAAGTTTTTGTGAACTTTAGAACCCTATTAAAGTCTATGGAACTAGAACGTTTTAAATCTAAAGTGCTCATTTTAAAGGCTAATATGCAAGTTATTGTCCTAAAAAGTGTTTGGGGACCCGGGTCCTGCCCCAGGGGACATGTATTAATGCAAATTTTTTTTTCGGGAGCAGTGATTTTAATAATGCTTAAAGTGAAACAATAAAAGTGAAATATTTCATACCTGGGGGGGTGTATAGTATGCCTGTGAAGTAGCGATTGTTTTACCGTGCTTAGAACTTTCCCTGCATAAAGTGTCACCTGCAAGTCACTGGGAAAGCCTGGGTTTTCCCTTGCCTCAGAGGGGAACGGGGTCACGTGACGGGTGGCCCCGCCCTCACCTACATAAGAGCTGTCACTGGCTCCTGCTGCATCATTCCCGGAGGGTCTCCGGTGGAGACAGGTGATGCGCTGCGCTGCGCTGATCTCATCGCTGGATCCTGGACCTAGATGAAGAGGAGATCTTCTCATCGCTGGACCCCGGAGAGTAGATCACCCATCGCAGGATACCGACAGCGTTGGAGCGGAGATCGAGAGTGGCTTACCACCGCTGGAATCTTTTTTTTTATTTATTTTTAATAAAGGACTTTCCCAACGGTGTCTGTTTTGTTTTTACAATTTGTTACATGTTCTTAGTGAAATGGTAGAGGTACAATGTACCCCATTACCAAAAAAAAACGAATGAAACAAAAACGAAAAAAAACTTTTTTTTTTAATTTCCCGAATTTACCAAAAAAAAAAAGTAACACGTGCACATGTCTATTGGATGTGCATGCGAGTCCGGAAGTACCCTGGCATCCAGGGAGGGAGTGATAGTTGTACCATTCCCTGCAATGGAGAAGTTGGCAAAGGGCATGGGGGGAGGCAATATTATGAGCCCAGGTGAGACATCCAGACTCATATGTCCATTAGTAAATTAGTGATGCTTGAGGCGACTGATGGGTTGAGGTGAGAGGTAGAAAGATAGGAGTTTGGTGTCCTCAGTATAGAAATAGTTTTGAAAATACTGGTAGTTGAAGAGGCATTCTTCAGGCGATTCCCCTTTCCTGTAACCTCTAGTCTCCTGGAACTTTCACCTGCACTGAGAGGTCAGGAGGGGTCCATTGGCATAAGGTCTGAAGCAGGTATAGAGAGGACCGTCAGCAGATATCAGCTAAGCTTGAACGGGTCACCCCATGCTTTCCTTGAAAGCGTATCATTTGCACCCTGAGGGCCCTTTACCAGGGTCAACAATACCTTGTGCCCTGTACCATGTCCTACCCCCATTCCTGCCTGGACTTGGATTAAAGAGCAGTTGTGCTTCCCCACTACACAATGGTCCAATTTTCTTTCAAGTACAAAGACATATTGCAAGGTAATTTAGAAACAAGCTATGGAAAAGAAAAACACTACAAGTAAGCATTTAAAATATTTATTTTCATAAGTCCTGCAGTTTATAGTCCATGTAAAAATAAATCAATGTGATAGGTTGTGTAACCATAAATAGCTGGATTCACGTAGGGCGGCGTATGTTTCAGCCGGCGTAGCGTATCGTATTTATGCTACGCCGCTGTAAGTCAGAGAGGCAAGTGCTGTATTCACAAAGCACTTGCCTCCAAAGTTACGGCGGCGTAGCGTAAATGGGCCGGCGTAAGCGCGCCTAATTCAAATTGTGAAGAGGTGGGCATGTTTTATGTAAATAAACCATGACCCCACGTCAATGACGTTTTTAACGAACGGCGCATGCGCCATCCGTGGACATATCCCAGTGTGCATTGCTCCAAAGTACGCCGCAAGGACTTATTGGTTTAGACGTAAACGTAAATTACATCCAGCCCCATTCACGGACGACTTACGCAAACAACGTAAAAATTTCAAAATTCGACGCGGGACGGACGTCCATACTTAACATTGGCTAGGCCAGCTTTTTGTTCGACTAACTTTACGCCTGAAAACGCCTTTAAGTAAACGGCGTATCTTTACTGCGATGGGCAAGCGTACGTTCGTGAATAGGCGTATCTCGCTGATTTACGCATTCTAGGCGTAAATCAGCGTTCACGCCCCTAGCGGCCGGCCTAAGTAGAAAGCTAAGATACGACGGCGCAGGCCGTCGTATCTTAGTTAGATTTAAGTGTATCTCAATTTGAGAATACACTTAAAGATACGACGGCTTCGATTCAGAGTTACGACGGCGTATCTACTGATACGCCGGCTTAACTCTTTCTGAATCTAGCTAAAAATGTCCATCCACCATATTGCTACAATTATGCCTTGTACACGCGATAGGAATTTCCGATGGGCTAAAATCTGATAGAATTTTCTGTCAGAATTCCGTTCAAGCTGTCTTGCATACACACTGTCAGACTAAATTCCGAAAGTCCGAAACGCGGTGACATTAAACACTACAATGAGCTGAGAAAAATTAAGTTCAGTACTTCCGAGCATGCGTCGACTTGATTCTGAGCATGCGTGTTTCTTTCTCCGTCGGAGTTCCACACAGACAATCGGAATTTCCCATAGGATTTTTTCCATCAGAAAAAAATAAAACATGTTCTATTTCCAAACTCAGACGGAAATAAAAACTTTGAGGCCCACACACGATAGGAATTTCTGATGAAAAATTCCATTAGACTTCTTTCATCAGAAATTCCTATCGTGTGTACAAAGCATTAGAGGCACCTCTGTTCTGTTTTATACTCAGTTGTGACATGACGCTACTTGTATATCAAGACATCACTTCTTGCAATACGCTCTCAAACCAAGTTACTCTCAAACCAAGGTTTTACTGTATATAGTATACTTTAGCTTGGTTCACGGGATAGAAAATCATTGCCCATCCCCCCTCCCCCAAACACTCCTGGAATGGACTTCCATGTCTGCTCTGTGCCCCCGTTTTCCCAGCCTGCTGGGTTTCAGAAGATGGACTTTGTTCAGCTGCTCCTTGCCCCAGTTAGTGGACCTCTGGGTGGTATGATCCTTCCAAGCAGCGCATGTATAGAATGTTCCCCCTTTATCTTTGAAGACGCAAAACCCCTTTAAAGAACAGAAGATACATTTTTATACTCACATCAGAGACTTTACATAAAAGAAGTGGGCAGTCAGAGACAGACAAAGCACAATACATAGGAAGATCCTCTTTCTGTTAACCTTTAAAAAGAAACAAATTTCATGTCAGACTTTTTGCTGTTATCCATTAACTCCAGAACAATTATAACATAAGCTAGCATGTCTTGATGAACACTAGAGTGCTTAAAACCCAACCCCAGCCCAAACTTTTGTTAAATACAGTAAAACCTTGGTTTGCGAGCATAATTCGTTCTAGAAACATGCTTGTAATCCAAAGCACTTGTATATCAAAGCATTTTTTTTTTACAGGGTATGAAAGAGAAGAGAAGAGAGGCACCTCTAAGGCCACGTACACACGATAGGTTAACCAGAGGACAACGGTCTGAAGGACCTACACACCATCAGTTAAAAAAACGATCGTGTCAGAACGCGGTGACGTAAAACACAACGACGTGCTTGAAAAAAACGAAGTTCAATGCTTCCAAGCATGCAACGACTTGATTCTGAGCATGCGCGGGTTTTTAACCGATGCTTTTGCATACTAACAATGGGTTTTGACCTATCAGTTAGGCGTCCATCGGTTCAATTTTAAGCAAGTTCTCATTTTTTTGACCTATGGGGCCTACACACGATCGGTTTGGACCGATGAAAACAGCCCATCAGAGTCTCCTCTTTTATACTCAGTTGTGACATGACGGTACTCATATCAAGACATCGCTTGTATATCAAGGCAAAATGTATTAAGACATTTTCCTTGTCTTGCAAAACGCTCTCAAAACCAAGTTACTCTCAAATCAAGGTTTTACTGTAGTTCTTGATGGATTGAGGAAAGAATATAACCTTTGGTAGGGTTTAATATGTACTCTGTGTCCTGTTTAGGTCTTTTACATGGGCAGCTAGGGAGTAGCATTTTTAGCACCCCCTCAACCACCCTTCTACACGTGGACATAGCGGGCCAAAGGGGTCTGTAGACATACTGTGGCCAAGCAGGCCCTGCGCTAAGAGGCTGTCCTGATGCATTCTGAACACAGGAGGTTGCTGCGCAGGCACCATCCAAAGAATGCCTTGCATTTTCCAAATGAATGCAAAGCATTTTCCGATTGGACGAGGTGGAGAATTGGGGCGGTGATGTCATGCTCTCCACCTCATCCAATTAAAGAATGCTTTGTCATGTAGAGCAGCCAACCTCTTGTGTTACAGCAAGGCAGCCACTCAGCACGGGACCCAGAAGCAAAAAGTGATCACTGTATTAGTAACGTCCTCTTCAGTGATTTTCAGCTTCCAAGGACTTTGACCAAGTATAGTGTATGCATAATTATCTTGGTCCAAGCTAGACTAATGTAGTTATGTATAAATATCTATACCTGGAATTCTTATTAAAAAAAAAAATATAATAATATTAAATTTAATAATAATAAAAAATATAATATTAAATAAAATATCTATCTATCTATCTATCTATCTATCTATCTATCTATCTATCTATCTATTTGTAGATATTGTTCTCCCAGGCAACTAACATAACCCTGTTTTCTGGTTCCCAGTTTCTGCAATACATGCAGGTTGGCCCGGACTCAGAAAAGAGATACGCCGGCGTATCTCCTGATACGCCGTCGTATCTCTGAGTCCGGCCGTCGTATCTATGCGCCTGATTCATAGAATCAGTTACACATAGATCCCCCTAAGATCCGACAGGTGTAAGTGACTTACACCGTCGGATCTTAGGCTGCAATTCCCCGCCGGCCGCTAGGTGGCGCTTCGGTTTGTATACGCGACTAATATGCAAATGAGGAGAACCGCCGATTCAGAAACGAACGCCCGCCCGCCGCTTTTTTTTTACGTCGCTTGCGTTCGGCTTCTTCCGGTGTATAGTTACCCCTGCTATATGAGGCGTAGCTAATGTTAGCTATGGCCATCGTTCCCGCGCCGAGTTTTGAATTTTTACGTCGTTTGCGTAAGTCGATTCAGAATACGGCCGGACGCAAGTTACGCTCACGCCGAAACCAATGACGTCCTTGCGGCGTAAATTCGAGCATGCGCACTGGGAAATTTTGCGGACGGCGCATGCGCTGTTGGATCGGCGCGGGGACGCGCCTGATTCGAATTGTAGACGCCCCCTAGCCGCGGAATTTGAATTCCGCCGGGGGAGTTACGATACGCCGCCGCAAGTTTTGAGGTAAGTGCTTTCTGAATACAGCACTAGCCTCTCAAACTTGCGCTGGCGGATCGTAAATCAGATAGATTACGCAGATCTAATGATCCGCTAATCTATCTGAATCTACCCCGTTATCTTTACCGTCTGTGTTGTCCTATCCAGCTGAAGGTGTGTGAAGGCTGCCATGTTTTCCAAAAACATCAACACTTTCAAAACCACCAGACTCTAGTTACTACAATTAGTATGCAAATTACAAGTCCTAAATTCATGCTGACTCTACAAAGCAGTTTTTTTCCATGTCAGGGTCTGAAATTACGGAAACCAGAGATAGAGAGGGGGGAAAAAACATGGGGCCAAATCCTCAAAAATCCTGCCTAACTTATCTTTTCCTATTTAAGTTACACTGCCTTAAAATTTCTACCTAAGTGCCCGATCCACAAAGCACTTACCTAGAAATTTCAGGCCGTGTAACTTAAATTCTCCCAGCGCAAGGCGGTCCTCTTCTCCAGGGGGCGATGACAATTTAAATGAGGCGCGCTCCCGCGCTGGCCGTACTGCGCATGCTCGTGACGTCATTTTCCCGACGGGCAGCGCGCGAAATTACGTTACGTCGGGCTTTGAGGATTGCGACGGGACAATAAAGTTGCGTCGGGTAAAAAAAAAAGTTACGCGCCGAAAAAAAAATTCAAAATTTAAAAAAAATCGCGGCGATCGAAAAAAAGGTCTGTTTTTACAAGGTGTAACTAGTTTACACTTTGTAAAAGCAGAACTAATTTTACGTATGCAAACGTAAACTTACGCAGAAAACACAAAGCTGAAAAGCTTTGTGGATCTCCGTAAGTCCTCATTTGCATACGCGAAGCGGCATTTCGACTCGAAATGCCCCCAGCGGCGGATGCGGTACTGCATCCTAAGATCCGACAGTGTAAGTCTATTACAGATGTCGGATCTTCTGCCTATCTTTGGAAAACTGCTTCTGAGGATCAGTTCCAAAGATAGGCACAGGGATACGCAGGCGGAACAGCAGATCCGCCTGCGTATCCCTTTTGAGGATTTGGCCCATGGAGAACAAGATACCTCCTGTATTTCTCTCAATAGAAGTGGAAGAGTGTAGACTGAAAAAAATGTATCTTTGTCTGGAATGCATGAAAGAACCGGGCTTCTGGATCGCATGACTGACTTGACTGAACACAATTGTAAAACAATTGATACATCCCTCAGGCATGTACTGTATTTCAGCCAAGTATTTTTAGCTGTATGACTGGAGTTTAGCTTTGGACAAAACAAAAACCTATAATAGAGGAGGTTTCTTTGTCCTGTGGCCTAGTGCTGAGAACCTGACAATATGTAATCTCTATTGTTTATGTATTATGCCTTCCAAAAGGAATTAAAGCACAGTTCCACCCAAAAATTGAACTTCCGCTTTTCGGAACCCCCCCCCCCTCCGGTGTCACATTTGGCACCTTTCAGGGTGGAGGGGGGTGCAGACAGAGGCGTCTCTAGGGGGGGGCCAGAGGGGGCCCTGACCCCCCCCAACATTATGCTGTGCCCCACCATGTGCCCCCCCCAAAAAAAAATATATATATATTTTTTTTTTTTTGCTTTTTTTTTTTTTTTTTCGGGCCGCCGCTGGAGTAACAGTCTCTCCTGAGAGGGAGAGCGTCCCCAGTCAGCTCTGCGGGGCATTCCTCCCCCTCCCTCTGCTCGCTGACACTGCATAATGCAAGCGTTCACACAACCACAGCCGCCCGATCCTTCCCCTGCATCCTCATTGGCACGGAGAAGAGCGAGTTGCAGAAAGGACTCCATGAGCACTGTGGGGGAGGGGGGCCCAAGCCTTCATCTCAGTTACTGAAAAAACAGACTGATTTCTCCCGTCCTTAGGACAGGAGAACCAGCCTGTAAATTCCGAGAGTGGTGACTGCAAGCTGAGCCAAGTGTCAGTCTATGACACTCTTTTACAGCCCAGCGAGTCTAGCCACCCCCCCACTCTCCTCACATATGAGCAGGGAGGAATAAAGCTCCTCCTCCTTCTCCTTTCAGTCCCGCCCACACTATCTCGGTGTGCTGTATCTGAAGAGAAGGGATGTGTGTTCAGGAAATATGAAAATCAGCAGCATGTGTGTGAATGATGCCTGAGATTCTAGCCTGGACCGTGGGTATGTGTGTGCACTGCAGACTGCAGTACACTGTAATCACTGAACTGCAGTATCTCCATCCCTTCTGTCCCCCCCATCTGTCTCCCTCCCCCTCTCCTGTTCTTTCAAGACATTCACAATTTACTTTCTGTAACGGTCACCACTGTTTACGATATTCCAATCCATCGCCCCACGACAGGTTATCCGACAGTCCGACAGACATCAGACACGACGCATTTCATTTCCCAGAATAAACGAGACAAAACAAGCTCTGGTACTGGCTCCAAAATGAATGAATGAATCCTTTAATGGTAACTTAGCTTTGTTATATACAGTACAAGCATGTTACAGTTAATCACAGGGACAAAGACACACTCCACCCACACATCACACAATGGGGGGCTTCATACACATTCTTTTAGATAATAACATTCCGATGAGTTAATTACTACTTATTACCCAGACGGTCTGGCTCCGCATTTAGAGGGGTTAATTACTACAGCTTGACAAGTCACATTCCACATCTTAACAGTGTCATTAGCATACACAATGAACAGGTCTTAGGAGAAGACCTAATTAGCACAATGGACACAAAACAGTATTAGCATCACACAAAGGAATGTCTAGGAGCAGACTCAATTAACACCTCAAAAGCATGTGTCCCCCCCATTGAATGAAAACACTCTATTGACCTGTCGGAGTCAGACTTTAACAACTTGTAATATTTCAAGATATCCTGCAATACATGAATTATCAGTAATGTCCCATCTCATGTAATTTATAATTATCATTTCTCAGTCACCCTATGCCCAAAAGGGCATAGTGACGCTGGCACAGGAGTAAACCCCATCCTTCAAAAGTCTCTGGGTGTCACGGGCCATTCTGTTACACTTTCACTTTCAGTTAGGCAGGTAATATACAATGCAAATTTTTTTCCTACATCCACAGATTGCAGGAAAAAAACTTGCATGATTCCCCCATCAACACAAACAGTGCTGACGGGAATATCCCTCCTGCCCAGCAATTGTATTCTATACAGCAACCACTGGTGATAATCATAAGAGAATCTGCTCATTAATGGTTCAAATCTCAGCCAGTTCCTGCTGAACCAGCTGAGATTTAAACTGTCTATGGCTGGTCTTAGCTCTTAGGCAGCCCATACATTGATCACTTTTTTTCATTCAACTATTAGGTTGAATTAAAAAAAAAAAGAAATGATCCAATTCCCCCATCTACACATTATAGGTGGATGGGGGAATCGTCCCAGTGTGGACCAGTGCTGGAACAACCAGAGTTACTGTCCTGTCCCGGCTATTCACAGCGCTGGTCTCTGTCTCCATGGCAGCGGCGGCAGGACATTGGAACCCAGAGCTGGTTACTTTATGGGGCTGATGTACAGGAGGGCCAGCACAATTTGTTGTTAGAGATGGGCTGGGCATGTTCAAAATTCCACATGCCAGAGCCTGCCAGGAAGCCCACACTGCACAGCGCCAATCACAGGCAGTGAGACATTTCCCGGTCCGCAGCTGCACAGATCAGGAAAGGTCTCACTGCCTGTGATTAGCACTGTGGAGTGTCGGCTTCCTGGCGGGATCGGGCATGTGGGATTTCAAACACACCCGAGCCCATCTCTATTGGTTGTAGACAGTTGAGCTCCCTGCAGGTTGCTTAGCAGCAGTGGCGCTTCTCTGACATGCTGATCGTGATGCAATCCAGGTGATGCTCTTAGTCAAATCCTAGTGTTAAATATCAGAGATTTTATTGATCAAAGCCCACACTTTACACGCATAGAGCCCACATGGCTGCTGAACATACGGTTGATTATATATATATATATGTGGTTGTACTCTTGATGCTAATAAATATTGTGTTTATTAGATCTGACTGGGAGCATCACCTGGATCACATCCCGATCAGCATGTCAACAGAGAAGGTTATACAGCATTACTGCTGCTAGGTGACCAGCTGGGGGCTCAGCTCTCTATAACCAATAGTGCCAGCCTTCCCCTGCATGCACCCATAATGTCACCAGCACTAGGTCCTAATAGACTGCCGCCCCTGCCAAGGAGACAGACGGCAGACCAGCGCTGTCAATAGCAGGGACAGGACAGCTGGGGAACCCCACGGTGGCAGAACACCAGGCCCCGGTGGCAAGACAACCTTTGCAACCCTGAAAGTTCTCCCACTGCTTTGGACCCTTATATTTTCTTGGTGTGCAGGTGACATATATCTCTTGTTTTCTGCCACCCTGGGGGGCCCCAGTATAGTAGGAAGGGAGCTCACGACAGAACATGTAAAAGGGCCCGTTGTGGGATCGTAGTAAAGGGCCCCAGGAGATTTTATATATATATACTGTATATATATAAAATTGCATTTTATAGTTGGCCCCCCTACTTTTTTCCCTGTCCCCCCATGTGCCCCCCCTAAATATGAAAGCTGGAGACGCCACTGGGTGCAGATACTGGTCTAAGACAGGTATTTGCACCCACTTCCAGGCATAGACTCCTGTGGGAGTCACACCACTTCCCCCCCCCCCTCCCTCTCGCTGTCTCCTGGGAAACGCACTGGTCCCAGGAGAGAGCGGGGACCAGTGAGGGCACGCCGCACTACTCGCGCATGCGCAGTAGGGAACCGGGCAGTGAAGCCGCAACGCTCCACTTCCCGATTCCCTCACCGAGGATGGGCAGCCGAGAGACAATCGATTGCTCAGCCTCAGCTGCCGACATTGCGGGCACCCTGGACAGGTATGTGTCTATTTTTTTAAAAGTCAGCAGCTGCAGTATTTGTAAAAAAAAAACATTTCGGGTGGACCTCCGTTTTAATATAGAGGATATAATATAAAAAAAAGTTCACTTGACCACAACAATACAGAAAAATATTTAATATTAAACTATATTTACATGAGAATGTAAGTATTCATAGCCCTAGCTGGACACAGAGGTTCCCTGCTTTATGTCTTGGTTTGGGTTTTTGATATAAAGACAATTACAACTTCTAATGAGGCCAAGGCCTAGTTAAAATATTAAATAAGCCCTGTGCGCAAGTCCCCAATAGTAAGAAATAATATTAATCATTATAAATTAAATCACCCACATTTTTCTGCAAGCACCTTGTGTTCCCACATTTACTCATAAATCATTATAGTTATAGATTGCTGTGTACGTATATCTAAACATATAGGGCCAGATTCAGGTAGGGCAGCGTAACTTTGTGCGGGCGTAGCATATGGTATTTACGCTACGCCGCCGCAAGTTAGAAAGGCAAGTGCTGTATTTACAAAGCACTTGCTCCCTAAGTTACGGCGGTGTAGCATAAATGTGCCGGCGTAAGCGCACCTAATTCAAATGAGGAAGAGGTGGGCGTGTTTTAGGGAAATTAAGCATGACCCCACGTAAATGACGTTATCAACGAACGGCGCATGCACCGTCCGTGAACATATCCCAGTACGCATGCATCGGATAGAATGACTAAGATACGTCGAACACTGCCTACGACGTGAACATAACTTACGCACAGCCCTATTCGCGTACGACTTACGCAAACGACGTAAAAAGATAGGCTTGTTCCGACGTCCATACCTTGCATGGGCTGCGCCACCTAGGGAGCAGCTTTATCTTTACGCCGGCGTATCTCTTACGTAAACGGCGTAACTAATTGTGACGGGCGCACGTACGTTCGAGAATCGGCGTATCTAGCTCATTTGCATATTCGACACAGAAAACAACGGAAGTGCCACCTAGCGGCCAGCGTAAATATGCACCCTAAGATATGACGACGTAGGAGACTTACGCCGCTCGTATCTTAGCTTAATTTAAGCGTATCTGGTTTCCAGAATAGGCTTAAATTTACGACTGCGTAGATTCAGAGTTACGACGGCATATCTACTGATACGCCGGCGTAACTCTCTCTGAATCTAGCCCATACAGTGGATATAAAAAGTCGACACACCCCTGTTAAAATGTCAGGTTTCTGTGATGTAAAAAAATGAGACAAAGATAATTTCAGAACTTTTTCCACCTTTAGGCCCCTTTCACACTTGTCCGCTTTTTCATCCATCCGTGTGCGGATGAAAAAGGGACATACATTGGTCCCTATGAGATCGCGGGTGTCAGCGGATGAAAATCCGCTGACACCCGATCATCCGCCTCCGCATTCCTCCGATTCTGCAGACGAAGGAAAACCCTATTTTTCCTTCCGTCTGCGGATTGGATCGGATGAACACGGACAGACGGTCCGTGTTCATCCGATCCCCCCATAGGGGGGAGCGGAGAAAAGACAGGGCGGTCCCTGCACAGTGTGCGGGGACCGCCCTGTCATCCGCTGGCTCAGCGGGGATCAACGGAGAGATCCCCGCTGAGCAAACGGAGGTTCGCGGGGCGGATCATTACTGATCCGCCCTGTGTGAAAGGGGCCTTAATGTGACCTATAAACTGCACAATTCAATTGAAAAACAAACTGAAATATTTTAGGTGGAGGGAAGTAAAAGTAAAAAAAAAAAAAATATGCTTAATATCCTTAAAGGGGTTGTAAACCTTTGTGTTTTTTCACCTTAATGCATCCTATGCATTAAGGTGAAAAAACACCTTGCATTTTCCGTCCCCCCAGCCCCCCAGTTTTATTTACCTGAGCCCCGAATTTCCGTGGGCGCAATCCCACGTCGCTCTCTCCACGGGTTCTCGGCTCCTTATTGGATAGATTGATAGCAGCGCAGCCATTGGCTCCCGCTGCCGTCAATGAAATTCAATGACGTCATACACTCAGCATCTATGAACACCGAGTGTATGACACGGGAGCGCGCCCGCAAGGTAACCCCCGGAAAAGAGCTTCCCAGAGGGGATTAGCTAATGCGGGGAGGAGCCGAGAGAGCTGACGTGGGACTCCAGAAGAGGATGTCCGGGGTCACTCTGTGCAAAACGAACTGCACAGTGGAGGCAAGTGTTAGTTGTTAAAAAGAAAAACCTGAACCTTTAGTGTCACTTTAAACTAATACTTTGTTGAAACACCTTTTGATTTTTTTTCCAGCACTCAGTCTTTTTGGGCATGAGTCTCTCAGCATGGCACATCCTGACTTGGCAATATTTGCCTGCTCTTCTGTGCAAAAACACTCCAAATCTGTCAGATTGTGAGGGCATCTCCTGTGCACAGCCCTCTTCATATCACCCCACAGACTTTCAATCAGATTCAGGTCTGGGCTCTGGCTGGGCCATTCCAAAACGTTAATCTTCTTCTGGTGAAGCCATTCCTTTGTTGATTTGGATGTATGCTTCGGGTCGTTGTCATGCTGAAAGATAAAGGTCCTCTTCATGTTCAGCTTTCCAGCAGAAGCCTGAAGGTTTTGTGCCAATAATGACTGGTATTTGGAACTGTTCATAATTCCCTCTGCCTTGACTAAGGCCCAGTTCATGGACCTTTTTAGACTCAATATGCTTACTTTATTGGATCCCCTCCAGTGTTTTTTGTATTTTTCCACCTCCCAGAATAAAGTGCCTTTAACATCTTATTGTGTATTTCCCAGTAATGTTTTGATAATGGATGCTTCGGATAACCAATTGCTATGTTATAAAAATGTTCCTTACTCCTCTTAGCCATAATTTTTTTTTTTTGCTTGTCCTATATACTGAATCCCACAAGGACATTTGATGCAATATATTACCCTTTCAGCGTTGCATGTTATATAGTTCTTTATTTCATATGGTTTTCCTGTGGTATTAAAATTTGAACGTGCTTCTTCTTTTATTATACCCACACCCAAAAGTCTGCTGCAAGCGTAAAAAAGCCTGCAGGGGAAGAAACCTGACTGGTTAATGAAAGACCACAAAACAGTCTTTGACGGATCTACAATATTATTTTTACTATCCTGTGCCTAATTATAGGTGCCCTTATATACAAATTTAGGTTTAGAAGGGAGTATGGTGCCAAGATGTCTATCAGCTAGCAACACTAACCAATGTTTCTTTATTATTTAAAAAAAAAAAAAAATGTATATTGTTTATTATAAGCAATAACCAGAGCTTGTGTGCGATCTATCGTGCCTTCGTTCTTTTACCTTGTAATAACCCATTGTTTTTTCTATTTGTTGTTTATTATAGCTTTTCGCTACACATTTTTTTCCTATTTTATGGGCTTGTTGTGAATAATCACTCTCTTGGGTACAATTCCTCCTTAACCTAATAATTAACCCTTAGGGATGTTATCTAACCAGTTTTAAAAACGGCAACTCTCTTTTGGAATATATGCATTCCTGTCTGTAGATTTAAAATGGGATTTTGTAGAGTCCTCTATGTTTGATACTTTGAAGTGAAGGAACTTGAGGATAAATGGTGCGAGGTGGTGTCCTCAAGGGGCCGGGTTTGGGAGGGATGTGGTGAGCCCTTTCCACAGCATAGAATGGCAAAAATTGAGCTCCAGTTAGAAGGGTGCGCAGCAGCTGCTCCACAAATCCAGTCGGGGGGGGGGGGCAGGTCCATTATACAGAGATTGTATCTCCTATTGCGATTCTCAGCATCCTCAGCCTTGTACTCCAGAGCATTTATTTTAGTTTGCAGAGAGCGGATACTGTTGGTGTGCTCGATACGGTTACTGAAATCTGGCTATGTTTTGATTACACTTACTCTGTTTACCTTTTAATTTTTATTATTAAACAAGTGTGATTAACTGTACTTCTGTCTCAGTCCGATTCATGATTTCTGACCCCAAGTTAGTTCAATGTTTTTCTAATTGTTTTAAAATTTTTCTATAAAATTCCTGAAGACTCTGTCATCACATTTCCAAATTAACAGGATAACATCTATAGATCTAGGGTATAGAATTAAAGGGGTTGTAAAGGTAAACATTTTTTCCCCTAAATAGCTTCCTTTACCTTAGTGCAGTCCTCCTTCACTTACCTCATCCTTCCATTTTGCTTTTAAATGTCCTTATTTCTTCTGAGAAATCCTCACTTCCTGTTCTTCTGTCTGTAACTCCACACAGTAATGCAAGGCTTTCTACCTGGTGTAGAGAACGCCTCTTGAGGGGGGAGGGGGCGAGCAGGAGTGTCAGGATGCCCACTAACACACAGCTCTTTTCTCCATCTACAAAGTGGCCTGACCCTCCTGCTCGCCCCCGCAAGAGGCTTTCTCCACACCAGGGAGAAAGCCTTGCATTACTGTGTGTAGTTACAGACAAAAGAACAGGAAGTGAGGATTTCTCAGAAGAAATAAGGACATTTAAAAGCAAAATGGAAGGATGAGGTAAGTGAAGGAGGACTGCACTAAGGTAAAGGAAGCTATTTAGGGGAAAAAAAATATTTACCTTTTACAACCCCTTTTTTTTGTTTAAAAATGGTCTAATTTTCCCCATCTGGCCATAAAAAAAGGTAGCCACGTTTGGTGCAAAGCGGGCTCCCATTGCTATACCCCTAGTTTGCTTGAAGTAGCACCCATTATGCCAAAAATAATTACGTCCTAGACAGAATTCAAGTTCGTTGTACACAATTTTAAATCATGGGGTGGCCATGGAAGCACTGAGATTGGCATTACAGAAGAAGAAGATGTAACCTTGTGTAAACGTCAAAAGAAATAATTGAGAAAATGTCTAGACTATTGTTTAGATTAGAACATAATTATTTTTAGCATAAGGGGTTTCAAAGAGTGTTGACATTATCAACCATGATTGTATCACATCCCTAAGGGTCAATTAATTAGGGTTGAGGAGGAATTGTACACACGAGAGTGATTATTCCGAACAAGACCAAAACAAAAATGATTTCTAGAGAAAGGGGAAAGAGAAATGGGTTATTACAAGATAAAAAGGCACACACACTAGCCCTGGTACCTGATTATAATAAACAAAGAAATACTGGTAAATTTCGCTAGCCGACAGACATCTGGGCACCATACTCCCTTCTAAGTCAACATTTGTTCATAAAAGAGCACCTATAATTAGTGACAGAATAGCGAAACATGTAGTAGATACACCAAAGACTGTTTTGCAGTCTTTTAACCAGTCAGGTTTTTCCCCTGCAGGCATTGTTATTCAATTTGCAAGCCAAAATTCTCCCCAAACCAAAATCCCCCCCTCTTCCATTAGTTCTGCCAGCTTGTACACAGGTACGCGCCATGCAGCGCCCCCCCCACCTCACATGATACCACAGCACAGTGTCGCCAACCTACCAGATTGAAATTTACTGGCATGACACCCAAAATTTACTGGTGCAGCCACATTTTTCACAAAAGTTACTAAATAAAATTTTTAGGTGCAAATTTCAGTATTTAGGCTACAAACAAGTACGCTGGGCAAATATCAATGTGATTTAAGGTAGATATTAAAGGTAAACAAACATATTTTTGTTATTTTCTATATAATAAGGGCAAATTATTTAGTCACATCACCCCCTGCCTCCATCCCCCTCTGCCACCAACACCCCCTGCCTTCACCTCCCTCTGCAATGCCACAATCTCCCCCTGCTTCCAATCACCCCCTGCCTCCATCGTTCCCTGCCTCCATCCCACTCTGTAGTACCACCAACAACCCCTGTCTCCATCCCCACCCTCTGTGGTGCCACCATCCCCCTCTGCGGTGTCACCAACACCCCCTGCCACTAACACCCCAGGCCCCCTGCCTCCAATCACTCCCTTCCACTAACACCCCCTGCCTCCATCCCCCTCAGCGGTGCCACTGCAGCCACCATCACCCCCTGCCTCCAATCTCCATGCGCAGTTCCAAGCCGAACCGATCTCGGCTATTTTTACTGACTGTCCGTAAAAATACGGACGGTTGGCAACACTGCCACAGCACCCAGGGCAGCCGTCCCTCCTGCCTACCCCTTGTCCCGGCCCTATTTAGTATTTATATGGTGGCAACAATACAGGAGGAATCAATAATGTCTATTTAAAATGAACACAGGTTGATCGTAGTACACACAGAGTGCGGACGTGTGTTGCAGCAGCTCCTGACAGCCTGACATCAGAGCTGAATCAGAGCTGATTCTTGAGCCGAATCTTGGTTCTCTCCCCTTCTCAAATCGAAGGGAGAACGTAGATTTTCGGTCCAAGGACCACAGCTCTGGAATGCTCTACCCACTACCATCCGCTTGGAGGAAAACCATTGGGCTAAAAAACTAAAGACCCACCTCTTCTGAAAAGACTGGTACGACGATTAAGATCGCATTTGTTGCGCTATACAAGTTACTCACTCACTCACGCACTCACTCAGTCACTCACTGGTTCACCTTATTTACTAAGCTCAAGGAACATTTATTTTGCTGAAGGCATTCTTCACTCTTATGCCGCGTACACACGATCGGACATTCCGACAACAAAACTGTAGATTTTTTCCGACGGAATGTTGGCTCAAACTTGTCTTGCATACACACGGTCACACAAATGCTGTCGGAAATTCCGATCGCCACGAACACGGTGACGTACAACACTACGACGAGCCGAGAAAAATGAAGTTCAATAAATGCGAGCATGCGTAGGATTTTTGTGCATCGCAATTGCATACAGACGATCGGAATTTCCGACAAGAACTTTTGTTGTCGGAAAAATTGAGAACCAGCTCTCAAACATTTTCTGTTGGAAATTCCGACGATGGAGCCTACATACGGTCGGATTTTCCGACAACAAGCTCACATCGAACATTTTGTTGTCGGAAATTCTCATCGTCTGTATGCAATTCTGACGCACGAAAATCCTACGCATGCTCGGATTTATTGAACAAAGGCCCGAGGACAGTTCGGCTGACCTCAGCAAACCTTGGAAAAGACTAAGTTCACGAGCCTTTCCGAGGTTTGCAGAGGTCAGCCGTACTGTCCTCGGGCCTTTCTGTGCATTTCCGATAGGTGCCGTTCGGCTCAGGAACACCCCCCCCCCACCTCAGGCCAAAAGCGGTACTGCACACCGCTTTGGCCTGAATCCCGCTCGTTTTGAGACAACACTCGCAAACCGAGTTAGGATTTTTAGAAATACAGTGCTTGTATAGCGAAATGCTCGTTAACGGCATTACTCGCAATCCGAGGTTCCACTGTACTGGGACCCCCATGTCCTTTTCCATCCTAGATTGCATAGAATGCATTAAGGTGAAAAACCTCAAGACTTTACAACTCCTTTAACACTCCCACCCACTCCCAGACTGACAATGCTGTTGTTCAAAGGTGCCCCTTGTGCTCTTTTATCCAGAATGGAGGCACTCTAATACAGGAGGTGTGTTACTGGCCAGATCACAGGTGAAAACAGAAGGGAAAAAAAAAGCTATGAAAATGTATAACAGCCACCAGATCTAATGATTGGTCAGCTGCAATATGCTACATTTTGGGTTTTGGGTTTAAAATGGGAGTAATCTCCCATGTATTATGTTTACCTATAGGTATGCCTATAATAAGGCTTACCTACACGTGCACCGTTTAGGAGATATTTACTTGTGAACGGGCCGGTGACGTCCCCGACGCATGCACTCTGAAGGAACGGCGTATGCCCATGTCTATCCTTCAGAGCCCTGTGCCGAGAACAGCGGCTCCCGCGCACAGTTTGCCATATACAAGGACTTCTGCTTCAGCTTTACAGACCTGTACATAGTTTCTGTTTTTGGAGTATCCCACTTAATCCTCTCAACCCTATCCAAGTTCTCCAAAAATAAAAAGAACAAAAACACACCTAGACTGGTTATTGAGGAATAGTGTGGCTGAGATTGTGTAATCCACTGGGGAAGAGTTTGGGTAAATTTCCATCTGCTCCTATGGGAGTAAACTCTACGGGCCAGATTCACAGAAGAAGTACGCCGGCGTATCTACTGATACACCGGCGTACTTTAAAATTTGCCGCGTCGTACCTTTAGTTTGAATCCTCAAACCAAGATACGACGGCTTTTGGCTTCGATCCGACAGGAGTACGGCTTCGTACGCCTTCGGATCGTAGGTGCAATACTTCGGCGCCCGCTGGGTGGAGTTTGCGTCGGTTTCCGCGTCGGGTAAGCTAATTGGCTTTTTTCGGCGATTCACGAAGGTACGCGCGGCCGTCGCATTCTCTTACATCATCGCTAGTCGGCTTTTCCCGGCTTCCCTCGTCAAATTTAAATATTTTTTTTTTGCATAAGTTGTCCGTGAATAGGAAAGGACGTAACTCACGTCGACGTTCAAAAAATTACGTCGGTGCGACGTCATTTCGTGCAAAGCACGGCGGGAAATTTCAAAACGGAGCATGCGCAGTACGTTCGGCGCGGGAACGCGCCTAATTTAAATGATCCACGCCCCCTACCCGGATCATTTGAATTAGGCGGGCTTGCGCCGGAGGGATTTACGCTACGCCGCCGCAACTTTACAGGCAAGTGCTTTGTGATTTAAGCACTTGCCCGTAAAACTTGCGGCCGCGTAACGTAAATGCGATACGTTACGCCGCCGCAGATGTACCTGAATCTGGCCCCACATGTGCAACAATCATTTATTTATTATAGCATATTATTTTTTAGTATTCGTGTCGGGACAAGGTCATCTAGCGCTAGGGTGACCACATTTCCAAACTACCATTTGGGGACACCCTCCCTTCAGAGGCGTCTCTAGGGGGGGGCCAGAGGGGGCCCTGACCCCCCCAACATTATGCTGTGCCCCACCATGTGCCCCCCCAAAAAAAAAAAAAAAATTTTTTTTTTTTGCTTTTTTTTTTTTTTTTTTTTTTTTTCGGGCCGCCGCTGGAGTAACAGTCTCTCCTGAGAGGGAGAGCGTCCCCAGTCAGCTCTGCGGGGCATTCCTCCCCCCTCCCTCTGCTCGCTGACACTGCATAATGCGAGCGTTCACACAACCACAGCCGCCCGATCTGCTCCTTCCCCTGCATCCTCATTGGCACGGAGAAGAGCGAGTTGCAGAAAGGACTCCATGAGCACTGTGGGGGAGGGGGGCCCAAGCCTTCATCTCAGTTACTGAAAAAACAGACTGATTTCTCCCGTCTTTAGGACAGGAGAACCAGCCTGTAAATTCCGAGAGTGGTGACTGCAAGCTGAGCCAAGTGTCAGTCTATGACACTCTTTTTCAGCCCAGCGAGTCTAGCCACCCCCCCCACTCTCCTCACATACGAGCAGGGAGGAATAAAGCTCCTCCTCCTTCTCCTTTTAGTCCCGCCCACACTATCTTGGTGTGCTGTATCTGAAGAGAGGGGATGTGTGTTCAGGAAATATGAAAATCAGCAGCATGTGTGTGAATGATGCCTGAGATTCTAGCCTGGACCGTGGGTATGTGTGTGCACTGCAGACTGCAGTACACTGTAATCACTGAACTGCATTATCTCTATCCCTTCTCTCCCCCATCTGTCTCCCTCCCCCTCTCCTGTTCTTTCAAGACATTCACAATTTACTTTCTGTAATGGTCACCACCATTTACGATATTCCAATCCATCGCCCCACGACAGGTTATCCGACAGTCCGACAGACATCAGACACGACCCATTTCATATTTTCCAGAATAAACGAGACAAAACAAGCTCTGGTACTGGCTCCAAAATGAATGAATCCTTTAATGGTAACTTAGCTTTGTTATATACAGTACAAGCATGTTACAGTTAATCACAGGGACAAAGACACACTCCACCCACACATCACACAATGGGGGGGCTTCATACACATTCTTTTAGATAATAACATTCCGATGAGTTAATTACTACTTATTACCCAGACGGTCTGGCTCCGCATTTAGAGGGGTTAATTACTACAGCTTGACAAGTCACATTCCACATCTTAACAGTGTCATTAGCATACACAATGAACAGGTCTTAGGAGCAGACCTAATTAGCACAATGGACACAAAACAGTATTAGCATCACACAAAGGAATGTCTAGGAGCAGACTCAATTAACACCTCAAAAGCATGTGTCCCCCCATTGAATGAAAACACTCTATTGACCTGTCGGAGTCAGACTTTAACAACTTGTAATATTTCAAGATATCCTGCAATACATGAATTATCAGTAATGTCCCATCTCATGTAATTTATAATTATCATTTCTCAGTCACCCTATGCCCAAAAGGGCATAGTGACGCTGGCACAGGAGTAAACCCCATCCTTCAAAAGTCTCTGGGTGTCACGGGCCATTCTGTTACACTTTCACTTTCAGTTAGGCAGGTAATATACAATGCAAATTTTTTTCCTACATCCACAGATTGCAGGAAAGAAACTTGCATGATTCCCCCATCAACACAAACAGTGCTGACGGGAATATCCCTCCTGCCCAGCAATTGTATTCTATACAGTAACCACTGGTGATAATCATAAGAGAATCTGCTCATTAATGGTTCAAATCTCAGCTAGTTCCTGCTGAACCAGCTGAGATTTAAACTGTCTATGGCTGGTCTTAGCTCTTAGGCAGCCCATACATTGATCACTTTTTTTCATTCAACTATTAGGTTGAATAATAAAAAAAAAGAAATGATCCAATTCCCCCACCTACACATTATAGGTGGATGGGGGAATCCTCCCAGTGTGGACCAGTGCTGGAACAACCAGAGTTACTGTCCTGTCCCGGCTATTCACAGCGCTGGTCTCTGTCTCCATGGCAGCGGCGGCAGCACATTGGAAGCCAGAGCTGGTTACTTTATGGGGCTGATGTACAGGAGGGCCAGCACAATTTGTTGTTAGAGATGGGCTGGGCATGTTCAAAATTCCACATGCCAGAGCCTGCCAGGAAGCCCACACTGCACAGCGCTAATCACAGGCAGTGAGACATTTCCTTGTCTGAAGCTGCACAGATCAGGAAATGTCTCACTGCCTGTGGTTAGCGCTGTGGAGTGTCGGCTTCCTGGCGGGATCGGGCATGTGGGATTTCAAACACACCCGAGCCCATCTCTATTGGTTGTAGACAGTTGAGCTCCCTGCAGGTTGCTTAGCAGCAGTGGCGCTTCTCTGACATGCTGATCGTGATCCAATCCAGGTGATGCTCTTAGTCAAATCCTAGTGTTAAATATCAGAGATTTTATTGATCAAAGCCCACACTTTACAGGCATAGAGCCCACATGGCTGCGGAACATACGTTTGATTACATATATATATATATGTGGTTGTACTCTTGATGCTAATAAATATTGTGTTTATTAGATCTGACTGGGAGCATCACCTGGATCACATGCCGATCAGCATGTCAACAGAGAAGGTTATACAGCATTACTGCTGCTAGGTGACCAGCTGGGGGCTCAGCTCTCTATAACCAATAGTGCCAGCCTTCCCCTGCATGCACCCATAATGTCACCAGCACTAGGTCCTAATAGACTGCCGCCCCTGCCAAGGAGACAGACGCCAGACCAGCGCTGTCAATAGCAGGGACAGGACAGCTGGGGAACCCTAGAGTGGCAGAACACCAGGGCCCGGTGGCAAGACAACCTTTGCAACCCTGAAAGTTCTCCCACTGCTTTGGACCCTTATATTTTCTTGGTGTGCTGGTGACATATATCTCTTGTTTTCTGCCACCCTGGGGGGGCCCCAGTATAGTAGGAAGGGAGCTCATGACAGAACATGTAAAAGGACCCGTTGTGGGATCATAGTAAAGGGCCCCAGGAGATTTTATATATATATATATATATATATATATATATATATATATATATATATATATACTGTATATATATAAAATTGCATTTTATAGTTGGCCCCCCTACTTTTTTCCTTGTCCCCCCATGTGCCCCCCCTAAATATGAAAGCTGGAGACGCCACTGCCTCCCTTCCCAAAAATCAGCTTGTGCTGTAACAAATCACAACACCGTGATTGGACACAAGAGGCGGGATTTATGATTTCTCTAATCACAAGCATTGTGCTGTCAGTGAATAAAGCGGTGATGTGATGGTCTTTTTTATGGGTATCAGATTGGCCCGGGGGTGGGGTGGCTGTGTCCGTTTCATTCCGGGACACTGTATTGTCTTGGAATGAATGTGCCCGGGACAGACCTGCAAAATCCGGGACACGTGGTCACCCTATCTAGCACCCAGGACAAAGATGCCAAACGGTGTTCCCTCTCCACAAAATGTACGAGCATTATGTTTTAGAAAAAAAAAAAAACTCCCTCCCCTCCAAAAAGTCGTGAGCACCAATCTGCCCCCAAGCATAAATTCAACTTGCAAGCCAAAATGCTCCCCAAACAAAAATCCCTCCTCTTCCATTAGATCTGCCAGCGTGTACGCAGGCACTCTCCGTGGAATTCATCTCCAAACTTCCTGTGTTGCAGATGCGTGCCCCCCCCCCAGAGCCCCCCCTTTCCTTACCCGAACCCGATCATTCCAGCGACGGGAACAAGCACAGCAGCTCCATCCGCTGTCTCGGGTCCTAGTTGGCTAGATTAATAGCAGCAAGAGCCATTGGCTCCGGTTGCTGTCAATCAAATCCAGTGATAAGGGAGCCAGAGGGGGTAGGGGGGCACGAGTCCTGCTGTCTGTGTCAATGGATGCATCGGACTTGTGAGCGTGCCCGCACAAGTGCCCCCCATGGAATGCAGATCTCCGTGGGGGGTGCTCAATGAAAAGGAGGAGCCAGAAGCGCTGCCAATGGTCCCCAAAAAAAAGGACGATGGGGGGCCGCTCTGTGCAAAACCCTTGCACAGAGCAAGCATGTATAACATGTTTGTTATTTAGGTAAGTATTAGTCCCCTTTCACACATGCGGATCCTGTGAGGATCCATTTTTAAACAACCGCTTGCTCAGCGGGGATCACTTAATCGATCCCCCCTGAGCCGGCAGATGACAGGTCTGTCTCTGCACACTGTGCAGGGACCGACCAGTCAGATCTCCGCTCTTCTTTTTGGGGGATCGGATGAAAACGCATAGGGTTTGCATCCGTCACATTTTAGTGGAGAGGATCGGATCGGGGCTGATCGGGTGTCAGCGGACATGTCACCGCTGACATCCGACGCTCCATAGAGATACATTGAGTGCCCATTCAGATCCGTCCTGAAATAACCGACAGGCGGATCTGAACGGTGCACGCGTGTTAGACCCCATTCACACCTCAGCGTTTTGCAGCTTGAAGGCTGAAGCTACAAAACGCTGGAGGGGAAAAAATACATTATTCTCTATGGAGATGGTTCACATCTCCACTCCAAAAACGCCTTAAGCCAGAAGTTCCAAAACGCCTGAAGCTCAAACAAGTTCTGGGACTTTTTTTTTTTAGGCAGATTTGGGCGTTTTTCTGCTTTTAACATTGGTGACCCTTTTAGGGCCCATTCACACCTGAGCGTTTTGTAGCCTGAAGCTTTAAAATGCTATAAAAACGCTAGAGGGGAAAAAATCCATTATTCTCAATGGAGATGGTTCACATCTCCACTCCAAAACGCCTGAAGCCGAACGCCTGAAGCTCAAACAAGTTTGAGACCCTTTTTTGTTGCGCAAATCGGGCTGATTTAGGCATTTTAGAGCGTTTGTATTCCCATAGAAACGCTCGATTCAAGCGGCTAGCGCGACAACGAGCGTTTCTATGGGCGTTTTGTCACTTTAATCTGTTCTGTGAAATAGAATATTCACCCAGGAAGAAGATAAAAAAATCTACAAACATAGCAACAAATAATGAAAGATGATCATTTTTCCTATTGGCTAAAATAAAAAACGACGGACAACGCTCTATGCAAACGAGCGAATACGTGTGAAAACGCACGACAAAACGCCGGAAAAAACGATCAAAAACACCACGCTCAGGTGTGAATGCAGCCTTAGACGTGTCCAAAATGCGGTAAAACGCGGTAAAAACGCAGCGAAAATTGCGGAAAACGCTATGCTCAGGTGTGAATGCAACCTTAAAGGGGCCTAACATGTTTGTTATTTAGGTAAGTATAACATGTTTGTTATTTAACCACTTGCCGCCCGCCAATGACAGATTGATGTCGGCAAAGTGGTTGTAGAATCCTGACTGGACGTCATATGACGTCCTCAGGATTCTGAGCCGCTGCGCGCCCCCGTTGTTGCAGGGTGTCAGTCTGACACCCCGCAATACCGATCAAGGTAAAGAGTCTCTCACGGAGACCCTTTACCACGTGATCAGCCGTCCAATCACGGCTGATCACGATGTAAATAGGAAAAGCTGGTAATCTTCTTTTCCTCACTCGCGTCTGTCAGATGCGAGTAGAGGAGAGCCGATCGGCTGCTCCTGTGGCAGGGGGGGGTTTGTGCTGATCGATTATCAGCACAGCCCCCCCCCCCCGAGGATGCCCACTGGACCACCAGGGATGCCCACTGGACAACCAGGGATGGTTAAACGGCTGATAAAAAAAAAAAAGCCACCCTAGACCACCAGGGATGAGGAGGACACAAAAAATGGATGCCAATCAGTGCCGCAATGGATGCCAATCAGTGCCCACAATGGGCATCACTGATTGGCAGGCATTGTTTGGCACTGATTGGCATCCATTAGTACAACACATACGATAGTGCCCATCTATGCCCATCCGTGCCACCTATCAGTGCCCATCCATGCCGCCTATCAGTGCCCATCCGTGCCGCCTATCAGTGCTCAGCCGTGCCGCCTATCCGTGCCACCTATCCGTGCCCATCCGTGCCGCCTATCCAAGCCCATCCATGCCGCCTATCCATGCCGCCTATCAGTGCCCATCCGTGCCGCATATTAGTGCCCATCAATGCCACCTCATCGGTGCCCATCAGTGCCGCCTTATCAGTGCCCGTTAGTGCAGTACCATCAGTGCCCATCAGTGAAGGAGAACACGTACTTATTTACAATGTTTTATAACAAACAAACAAAAAAAGTTATTTTTTCTAAATTTTCGGTCACTTTTTTATATTTTTTGCAGAAAATAAATATCCCAGAGGTGATCAAATACCACCAAAAGAAAGCTCTATTTGTGGGTACAAAATTATAAAAATTTAGTTTGGGTACAGTGTAGCATGACCGCGCAATTGTAATTTAAAATGCAACAGCACTGAAAGCTAAAAATTGGTCTGGGCAGGAAGGTGTATAAGTGCCCTGTATGGAAGTGGTTAAAATAAAACAAATAAAATAAAACAAACCTTTACAATCACTTTAAAACATAATAGCAGATTTAAATACACTAACAACGTGAATCCACACTGCAGCTAATAGCTTTTGAGCAGTTACAGCAAACGCATCTTTTTCTTTTGGGATAAAGGTTTTCTATAAATAAATAAATAATAAATAAATAAATAAATAAAAGATGATCATTGCAAACACCCCTGCCAGTATTAAATGTATTGCCTCATACCTGTGACTGCTACATCTGGAAGACAGCTTGTTCTTTTGAAAGAGAGTCACTGGGAGTGTTTGCAATCATCAGCTTTTATTAATTGGAGCTTTTATTAATTTATTAAACTAGGCAGATGCACTAGATGAAAATAGAAGAAAGAAATCATAAAGAAGAAAACTAAAACAGCCATCACATCTAAGACTTGGTAAGCTGCAATATAATAAAATGGTTACTTTGGGGGTTATTACAGTTTTAACTCATTATTATCTTTAAGGAGGAAGCTAAAGAACTGAAATTTTCTTTTTTTACAATCTTTTTTTTTAAACATTATTATCTTTCTGTCAATATTTACTACATCTAAAAGCAAATGAATATCTAAGAAGAAAAATATGACAAAGCATAATGGGCCAAATTCTCAAAAAACCTGCCTAACTTAACTTTCAGGAACAAAGTATACAAAGAAACACCCGAATGTAGCGCTACACCATAGAAACGGTAAACCACAGTGTTCTGTGTGATTAAAAAGTTTCACTAAAACACACACCCGTGCGGCTGTCAACCACTTAAGGAGACATGGGCAAAAAGCAAAAGAACAAAAACATACAGCGCACAAGGGTTAAGTGAATGTCACTTTATAGTCTGTAAAATAATATAGAAAAGCATATATGCATGACAAATTGAAATGGCCACAAATAGCACACAGGAAAATAGAACATTAAAATTCTAAAAAATCTAATAAAAATAGTCCGCATTACATAAGCAGAAGTTCATGTGGAGATGGTAGAGTGAAAACACATACACTTCGGGGGAGATGTTAGGAGTAAATCCAAATGGTGTGCATACACTTGTATGCAGAGGTGATACGATACTTCAACAAAAGCAGCCACTTGTACGTCTCTATGCGGGGAGATGGAATCCGTTGGTGGGAGGATGACAACCACGCCGGGAGCAGGTGTAAATGCTGTTTCCATGCAGAGAGGATACTGCCGTTTAGCCCTCACTAGCTCAAGGGCTGATGGAAAAGGAAAACTTCCTCGCGAACAGGGATCTCAAGCGGCAGGGGAAGTCCTGGAGGGGAACCACCAAGCCGGTTCAGTGACGCGGCCGCGTCACACGGAAGCGAGGAGAGGTGGACGGAAGCCTAATTGAGTCACGCAGAAAGAGAGAAGGAGGTGTCCGGACACCATCGATCAAGCGTCACTTGACTCCAGGCGCCAATCGGTGTGGGCAAAAATCAAGCAGTAAGGGTACTGGCGCTAGCGTCACTGGAAGGATTTCCCGAGTGTCGGCACAACACATCAGCTACAGTGTGCTTCCTGCAAACATATGGGGGCATCAAAGATAGTTATGGTGAGCCGTGACTGACATGTTTCGCGTGCCAGGACGCTTTATCAAATTCACGGACAGGCTCCACCATCAAGTTAATAAAGGGAAAGGAATAGTACCATTGGACAATAGCACGAGGAGGGGGAGGGTTCATGGTCTTAACCCTACCATCACCACCACATTGATAAAAACATCTGAAAAAGTGAAAAAATATACTCGTATATGCACACATATATAAATATATAATGTATATGTATATGATGATCTCTCTCATGAAAGAGTATACATAGAGAACTAATCTGAAAAACACCCACAATACAGCAATAATAATAATAATGATGATAATGAAAAAATAAAAATAAAAATAAAAGTAATAATAAAATTAAAATAAGAATACAAATAAAAATATAAATATAAATAAAAGTAATAATAATCCATAAACAAATAATGATAAATAAGGATAAACCTAAAAATAAAATTAATGAAAATAAAAATAAAAATAAATATAAAATTAAAATAAATAAAAATAAAAATAAAGAAAATAATACATCAAACAATTAAACACCATACATACATACATACAATCCATATATAACGCCTACGCAACTGTCTAGGGAAAATCACTAAATGTACACATATGTACATGGACACATGTCTACATCCATATGTCTCAGGATTGTGGGAAAGAAAAGAATATATATATATATATATATATATAAAATAATAATAATAGTAAATAAAAGTTATTTTACTGTAAACACTGGATATAGATAAAAATAAAAATGAAAATAAAAATGGAAATAAAAATGAAAAATGATGTGTGTGCCCGGTGCACTAGGTTAATTAGTGATGCTGAGAATATCCAGCTCCTCATTAAGGCCACCGGGCGATAAAGTACCAAGCCGAAAGATCCAGAAAGTTTCCCTCTTGCATAGGAGGGAAAATCTTTCGTTCTCAGTCAAAGAACCCGACGGAATAGACTCAATAGCAAAAACCTCTAAACACTTAAAATCTTTGTTGTGAACATGCAAAAAATGTCTAGGGACACTATGCTTATCACAGTCCTTTTTGATCAGGCGTCTGTGTTCACCAATTCTTATGCGTAGGGTGCGGATCGTCCGTCCTACGTATAATAAATTGCATGGGCAGCGTAGTATGTAAACGATGTATTCCGTAGAGCAAGTAAGGAATTGACTGATCGGGAACACACAATCTTTGGTTTTGATAGTATCAGGACCACCTTTTGGAATAGACTGACATGTAAGGCAACCCCTTTTACCGCATCTAAAAATGCCGGTTTTATTATTAAAGTAAGCCCGAATATCTAATGGGCGGGTGGGGTTGATCTTGGATACTTTACTGGGTGCAATGATGTTCCGGATGGTCCGGGACCTTCTGAAGGTAATCTCAGGTTTAGGTGGAAGAGTAGATGACAAATACTGATCAAGATGAAGAATATTGAAGTGTTTATTGATAATATTTATTATGTTTTTATGTTTAGTGTTAAATGTCAAAATAAACCTTATATTAGTCTCAACTTTATCCTTACTGACCTTATTAATTTTATTGATGGTAATATTAGCATTGAAAGCATCGTCTAATAATTCTGGAGGGTATCCCTTCTCTCTAAATTTTGTCTTCATAATCAGGCCCTGGGTCATATAGTCCTCAGTTTTAGTGCAGTTTCTACGCAACCTATTAAATTGGCCATATGGGATATTAGATTTCCAAGACGAGTGGTGACAACTATTAAAGTGTAAATAGGAATTACCACTGGTAGGTTTAATATGATTGCTGGTGGTAATTACTTTCCGATCGTGTGACAGAACCAGATCCAAAAAAATTTAATTGTCCTTGTCATAGACGTGTGTGAACGTGAGGCCTAATGCATTGTCATTACAATGGCCTACGAATGAGGAGAACAAATCAGCACCACCACTCCAAATAAGGACTACGTCGTCTATATAACGACCATAAAAAACGATGTGTTCCAAAAATGGGTTATTGTTCCAAATCTGCAGAGTTTCCCAATAACCCATAGTCAAATTTGCATACACCGGTGCAAAGTTAGCCCCCATTGCGGTCCCCTTCCTTTGTAAAAAGAACTGATCACAAAAAGAAAAATAGTTGTGGGTAAGGCAAAATTCAATACCTCTACTAATAAACTCAGACTGGAAAGAGTTAATGTCATTATTCTTACTTAGGAAGTATTGTACTGCCGCTAATCCAATGTTATGGGGTATCGACGTGTATAGAGAGGCCACGTCAAGTGATGCCCAAGCGTAGCTCTCTTCCCAAGAGTAATTCTCGAGGGTCTTAATGATCTCACTGGAATCTTTAATATATGAGGGTAATTCGCAAACGATGGGCTGTAAGGCATGGTCTATATAGGTGGATAAACCACTGGTAAGGCTATTGGTACTTGCAACGATCGGGCGACCCGGTGGATCCACCAAAGATTTGTGGACCTTCGGGAGGTGGTAGAAGTGTGGGGTGCTGGAAATTTTGGGCAACAAAAATGACCTCTCTCTCTTATTGATGACGCCCTTTCCAAAAGCCGCATCAAGAGTGACTAGTTCTGCTTGATAGTCGGAAAAAGGATCTGCAATCAATTTTTGGTAGGTGTCACCATCCGATAGCAAGCGATATGCTTCTTTCAGGTACTCAGTCTTGTCCTGCACGACAAGGCTGCCCCCCTTGTCAGCTTGTTTGACTACAATATTTTTGTTGGCCGTGAGGTTTTTCAGTGCCTGGCGTTCATCGTGACTTAAATTAGGGGTCCCTGACTTAGAAGGGTTGTCACATAATGTAGAAAAATCCTTGTACACCGCTTGATAAAAGGTCTCGATGTAAGGCCCTTTGGATTGGGTGGGATTAAAAACGGACTGAGGCCTAAAATTTGTGTGGACTATGTCAGGGTCCAAATAAGGACAAAAAGTTTGACTCTCAACGTTACCCTCAATCCACAACTCCTCTAGGATTTGTAATAATCCATCGGGGTCGTGTTCGTTGGCTGAATCCTCACTTTTACCCGATGTGGCACTATCAGAATCCACAACCGTATCAGTATTGGTAGCGTCACGTTTGGCGAAAAATCTTTTAAGGGTGAGGAGTCGGACAAACTTATTAAGGTCTTTAAAAAGTCCAAATTTATTAGGTCCAGTGGAAGGACAAAAACGTAACCCTTTACGTAAAAGGGTAAGTTCAACCGGAGATAACGTATGACTAGAAAGATTAAACATTTTGATAGTACTCTCTTTTAGTTCAAATCTATCTTTTCTTTTTTGTTCAATCTTGGATCTAGATCCTCCTCTTCTACCTCTTCGAGTTTTCTTTTTTCTTTTTGTAGTAAAGTTCCCCTTGGAGGTAGGTCTAAAAAACCTTCATCAATATTATTTACAGAAGAGGGCGGCCCATTGACCCTAGGGCGAGCCCCTTCTTTGATGTAAACATCTAGATCTTTAGATAGGGGGCTATATTTATTTGAGGTGCTCACCGAGAAACATATCGGTAGCTGTGAATATGACATGTTACACTCAGAATTAGCAGTGGCGTCCAATGCTGGTGGACTAGGATTAAGGTCAACCAATATAGTGGGGGGATTAGGTACGAGAACAGGGATGTCCTTAAGCTGACCAATTGGCCCCTCCGAAATAGGCAACATGGGTTTAGAAACATAGCCATGGGGACAGGATGACATTTGGGATCTACCTTGTTTAATTCTAGTATTATTAGGATTATCCCTCACATTCCTTGTCCTTCTATTGCCTCTGTTTTTATTCCTATTCTTGTTCTGTCGTGGTTCTTTAACGTCATTATAATAATTAGGGCGGGTTGTCTGTGGGTTTGTTCCCAAGCTTGATTGCGTATTAGGCTGTTTGGTTTCTAAGACTGGACGTTTCCATTCAAAAACATTTCCAGTCTTGTAATCAGAAACATCTCTCTCAAGTTTATTGGTCTTTTTCTTTATGAGCTCATCTTCATCCTTTTTTATATTAGAATCCTGTATCGAGAGCCATTTTTGAAAAAGACAGGAGGAGCCAAAAAGTTCAACTGTCTGGCCCCTCTCTGCAACCTGTAGTTCGGCAAGTTTTAGTTTTCTTTCTCGTTGCTGGACCAGTATCCTTATCCACTTGGTGGTGCAGAACTCGGATAGGAGACGCCATTCTTTCGAGAGGTCCTCATCAAGAAAGCTGCATTGTTTCTTAATGCAAAGCCCCCGTGGCGTAATACCTAAATCCAAATATTTCTGCAAAAAGGCAAGATCCCACCACTGTGCATTCTCATACTGTTTGGCGTCCTGTAATTTCAAAAACGCTTTCCTCATCTGAATCTCATACGCCTCTGTATGTGGAGGAATGTTAGGCGCGGAAGCATTAGAAATAGAATTCGAAGGATCAGTGGTGGTGATGCCATATAGATCAATCTTGTCAAAGATTGATTGCAATCTGCTGGATCTATCAGCAGCCATAAGAAGCACTAATAATCAAAAAACACACACACACACACACACGCATACACTCACTCTCCCACACACACACACAAACACTCATGCACACACTCACAAACAAAGGGTGTGACAAACTACCTAAACCTAATATAACACAATAATCAGATGCTGCAAAATGAATAAAATATAATCTATAAGAATAAACAAAATATGATCATATATATTCAATGGTAAATGATAAGCAGAAAAACCACCAGAACAATTATAGCACTGGTAAGTCTAACATGTGCCTAAAAACATAATTCATGCAAGGTCTTAAAAAAATATATATATAAAAAAATATATATATAAAACCGTTAACAAATGTGAGCTGCTCCGCGGGAAACCAACAGGAACAAAGTATACAAAGAAACACCCGCACGTAGAACACGGTAAACCACAGTGTTCTGTGTGATTAAAAAGTTTCACTAAAACACACACCCGTGCGGCTGTCAACCACTAAAGAGACATGGGCAAAAAGCAAAAGAACAAAAACATACAGCGCACAAGGGTTAAGTGAATGTCACTTTATAGTCTGTAAAATAATATAGAAAAGCATATATGCATGAAAAATTGAAAAATTGAAATGGCCACAAATAGCACACAGGAAAATAGAACATTAAAATTCTAAAAAATCGAATAAAAATAGTCCGCATTACATAAGCAGAAGTTCATGTGGAGATGGTAGAGTGAAAACACATACACTTCAGGGGAGATGTTAGGAGTAAATCCAAATGGTGTGCATACACTTGTATGCAGAGGTGATACGATACCTCAACAAAAGCAGCCACTTGTACGTCTCTATGCGGGGAGATGGAATCCGTTGGTGGGAGGATGACAACCACGCCGGGAGCAGGTGTAAATGCTGTTTCCATGCAGAGAGGATACTGCCGTTTATGGATTATTATTACTTTTATTTATATTTATATTTTTATTTTTATTCTTATTTTAATTTTATTATTACTTTTATTTTTATTTTTTCATTATCATCATTATTATTATTATTGCTGTATTGTGGGTGTTTTTCAGATTAGTTCTCTATGTATACTCTTTCATGAGAGAGATCATCATATACATATACATTATATATTTATATATGTGTGCATATACGAGTATATTTTTTCACTTTTTCAGATGTTTTTATCAATGTGGTGGTGATGGTAGGGTTAAGACCATGAACCCTCCCCCTCCTCGTGCTATTGTCCAATGGTACTATTCCTTTCCCTTTATTAACTTGATGGTGGAGCCTGTCCGTGACTTTGATAAAGCGTCCTGGCACGCGAAACATGTCAGTCACGGCTCACCATAACTATCTTTGATGCCCCCATATGTTTGCAGGAAGCACACTGTAGCTGATGTGTTGTGCCGACACTCGGGAAATCCTTCCAGTGACGCTAGCGCCAGTACCCTTACTGCTTGATTTTTGCCCACACCGATTGGCGCCTGGAGTCACCTGACGCTTGATCGATGGTGTCCGTACACCTCCTTCTCTCTTTCTGCGTGACTCAATTAGGCTTCCGTCCACCTCTCCTCGCTTCCGTGTGACGCGGCCGCGTCACTGAACCGGCTTGGTGGTTCCCCTCCAGGACTTCCCCTGCCGCTTGAGATCCCTGTTCGCGAGGAAGTTTTCCTTTTCCATCAGCCCTTGAGCTAGTGAGGGCTAAACGGCAGTATCCTCTCTGCATGGAAACAGCATTTACACCTGCTCCCGGCGTGGTTGTCATCCTCCCACCAACGGATTCCATCTCCCCGCATAGAGACGTACAAGTGGCTGCTTTTGTTGAAGTATCGTATCACCTCTGCATACAAGTGTATGCACACCATTTGGATTTACTCCTAACATCTCCCCTGAAGTGTATGTGTTTTCACTCTACCATCTCCACATGAACTTCTGCTTATGTAATGCGGACTATTTTTATTCGATTTTTTAGAATTTTAATGTTCTATTTTCCTGTGTGCTATTTGTGGCCATTTCAATTTTTCAATTTTTCATGCATATATGCTTTTCTATATTATTTTACAGACTATAAAGTGACATTCACTTAACCCTTGTGCGCTGTATGTTTTTGTTCTTTAACTTAACTTTCAGCAGTTAAGTTACACAGGCGTTAAATTTCTACCTAAGTGCCTGATCCACAAAGCACTTACCTAGAAATTACACGCCGTGTAACCTAAGTGCCTCCGTCGCAAGGCGGTTGTCTGCTCGAGGGGGCGATTCCTATTCAAATGAGGCGCGCTCCCGCGCCGGACGTTCGGGGCGCATGCGTGTGACGTCATTTTTCCCGACGTGCATCGCGCGAACGTACTTTACGCCGGGCTTTGTGGATCGCGACGGGACAATAAAGTTGCATCGGGAAAAAACAAAATACGCGCCGGGAAAAAAAATTCAAAATTTTAAAAAAAACGCGGCGATCGAAAAAAACGTTTGTTTTTACAAGGTCTAAACAGTTTAGGCCTTGTAAAAGCATCCCTACTTTTACGTATGCAAAACGTAACTTACGCAGAAAACACAAAGCTAAAAAGCTTTGTGGATCTGCCTAAGTCCTCATTTGCATACGCAAAGCGGCATTTCGACTCGAAATGCCCCCAGCGGCGGATGCGGTACTGCATCCTAAGATCCGACAGTGTAAGTGTCTTACAGATGTCGGATCTTCTGACTATCTTTGGAAAAATCCTTCTGAGGATCGTTTCCAAAGATAGCCACAGGGATACGCAGGCTGAACAGCAGTTCCGCCTGCGTATCTCCTTTGAAGATTTGGCCTAATAGGCTCAGCCATTCATTTTATTAGGCTGGATTCACACCTATGGCATTTTTAGTGCATTTTGCAGATTTGCGGTATACACGCCGCTCCTCTCACCGCTCCAAAGATGCTACTTGCAGGAGATTTTTCTCTCTCCTGCCAGCGCATCGCTTTCACATTGAGGTTACTGGGCAGGAGTTTTTCAGGCGGTATAGCAGCGCTATTTTTAGCGCTGTACCGCCTGAAAAACTCCTCAGTGTGAAAGGGGTTGAATGCCTTTTTTTTTATGCATTTTGCAGAAATGCAGGGAAATTTTTTAACATGGTTTCCTATGGAACATGTTCACATCAATGCTTTTTTGTGCCTCTGCGTTTTTGGAAAGGGTCGGGACTTTTTTTTCCTGCAAAAAGCGTTTTGCATGTAATAGAATTCAATGGACCTGCATCCAAAACGCAAGTACCGCAAATTTGATGCAATTTTTTTACGATTTGCGGTTTGCGTTTTTTTTTACCTGTTTATAGCTGGTTGTTAAAGGAAATGTAAAAAATTTTACCGCGATTTGCGTTTTTTTTATTACTATATTGTTTGTTTTATTTGGCCGGCAATTTTAATTTTTTACATTTCCTATAACAACCAGCTATAAACAGGTTAAAAAAAACGCAAATCGCGGCAAAATCGCTTTTTGCAGGAAAAAAATCCGACCCTTTCCAAAAACGCAGAGGCACAAGAAAGCATTGATGTGAACATGTTCCATGGGAAACCATGTTAAAAAATTTCCCTGCATTTCTGAAAGATGCAACAAAAAACGCATTAGTGTGAATGGAGCCTAACATACAATTTTTCAGGACAAGCTTTCAGGGTGTGTCCCCTTCTTCAAGGTTCAAGTAGTACCGATTCACAATTTTTTTTTTTGCAGAATATTGAAAAAAAAAAGAAAAAAAAAGAAATAAAAAAAACAACAACAACAACAAACAACACACAAACAACACACCACAACAATCTCTGAGGAAAAGGGAAAAAATAATAAGAAAAAAAAAATATATATATATATATATATATATTTTTTATATGTATATATGTTATAAAATAAAAAAAGTATCACGACAGTCCTCAATTTTCTCTATTACTCCGGTGACAAATTCTTACAGTCTCACCTCCCGTCTGCCATTGAAAACACATCTGTTGCTTCCCTTCTGTATTACCATTTCTAAGGATCCTTAAAAAAAAAAAAAGCATCCCTTTCACAAACCGGCCCATGAAATTCCCCCTGGCCAGAGAATGTCAAAAATCTGGAAAAACACTAAAACGCTCCAAGCACAGTCCATCCAATTAAAGTGACGCACGCCCTTGCAAATACTACGCCTTGTCCCTCAGACTCGTCCCAAGGATCTCTCCGATCCTTCCCACCCACGTACAAAAAATGGTAACTGTGACTTTTTCCTTTTTTTCTTTTTTTACCACTTCTCTAAATTATTTTCTCTACTAACAAGAAATAGTCTCTGTAGAGGAATCTATGATAAAACATCAAGCAGAGATAACTTTTAGCACACTGTAAGGGAAGTAATATGATTGCTACTCACCATACTTGTCATTTGGGCAGCTGACTTCATCCACAAGGCATCTGAAGGATTCTAAAAACTGCTCAAAGCTCTGGAGAGGCGTGGCGTCTCATGTTGGAGGTGTTCACTCACATCAATTATGTGTTCAAGAGATCCTGTAAAGGGACAAAATATGAGACCTGCCATTATGGACTTGATTTTTAACCACTTGCTTACTGGGCACATATACCCCCTTCCTGCCCAGGATAAATTTCAGCACTACGTCGCTTTAACTGACAATTGCGCGGTCGTGCGACGTGGCTCCCACACAAAATTGGGGTCATTTTTTTCCCACAAATAGAGCTTTCTTTTGGTGGTATTTGATCACCTCTGTGGTTTTTATTTTTTGCGCTATAAACAAAAAAAGAGCGACAATTTTGATAAAAACACAATGGGCCAGATTCAAGAAGCACTTGCGCCCGCGCAACCATAGGTTGCGCGGCGCAAGTGCTTACTTGCTCCGGTGTAACGAGTGCTCCTGATTCAGGAACCTTGTTACACCGAATGCAGCCTCCTTATGCCTTCACATCCCAGGCTGCATTCTTGCGTTGGCCGCTAGGGGGCGCAGCCATTGTGATCGGCGTATAGTATGCAAATTGCATACTACCACCGATTCACAAAAGTTGCGCGGGCCCTGCGCACGCAAGGTACGGAGTTTCCGTACGGCGACTTTAGCGCAAGGTTGCTCCTGCTATAGCAGGGGCAACCTATGCTAAAGTATAGCTGCGCCTCCCGCCCGTGAAATTTAAATTTCACGTCGTTTACGTAAGTGATTCGTGAATGGCGCTGGACGCCATTCACGTTCACTTAGAAGCAAATGACGTCCTTGCGACGTCATTTGCCGCAATGCACGTCGGGAAAGTTTCCCGACGGAGCATGCGCTGTTCGCTCGGCGCGGGAGCGCGCCTAATTTAAATGATTCCCGCCCCCGGCGGGATCATTTACATTAGGCAGCCTTACGCCCGGCTGTTTAGCATATCGCTCCGCGCAATTTACGGAGCTTCTGCTCCGTGAATCGCTGGGCAAATCGAAATATTTGCGTGGGCGCAGAGAAAAATCTTTGCTCTTTGCCCACGCAAATATTGCTCCATTCTACCTGAATCTGGGCCAATATTTTTTACTTTTAGCTATAATAAATATCCCAATTTAAAAAAATAAATAAATCGCAATAAGCGTATGGTGATTGGTTTGTGCAAAAGTTATAGCACATACAAAATAAGGGACAGAATTATGAAATTTATTTTAAATTTTTTACTAGTAATGGCAGCGATCTGCGATTTTTATTGTGACTGCGACATTATGGCGCACACATCGGACACTTTTGACACATTTTTGGGACGATTCTTTAACCGATGACGGCGACCTCCCCGACTACCTGTTTGAACCTAGGTTCCCTGAGTCGCAGGGCTTCGGAGGATCCCGTGCCCTCCATGGTACTCAAAGGAGGAAGAAACGCTCCGCCCGGAGCGCATCGTGTGGGTCCCAGCAGCCGTCAAATGTTGTCCCTGTTAGACTCACCACCCCTGTGCCCCTTGTTGCTCCCATGTTGAAAGACGCAATAGTGCTGCCGGGACGCGGAGACCCACGCCATTTGCCAAGTTTGGCCAGGCTGCAGTGCCTGGTAATCAAGAGGGTTGCTGCCAACCACGGGTATGAGTACCCATACGTGCCACCTTCCCTGTTAAAGCAGATTGACCAGGAACGGGAAGCTTGGTGCCAGGAGGCCATATGGTCACACTTGAAAATACCCCGTATCCTGGAGGGTGCACACCTAAGGCTTTCTTATCTAAATGTTAAGTTTGAGCGCTGTCACCGTGACTGGAGCTGGGCCCGGCATATCTACAGCGATCGGGTCATGCTGAAGTCTCCTGGGAGAGAGGATCAGGTGTTTTCAACAAGTGAGCTGTATGCCAGTTTGGTCTGACATAAATACTTTGAAGAAGTTCTGGACAAGGGTTTGCCCCATTCAAGTTGTGTTTTTCTCCCTGTTTCCCCTTTCCCCCTGGCCTCTCCGGATCCACATCAAGGCTTATGTGAAGAACTTCGGGGGGGTTGGGTTCAGTCAGTTAGAGGGGGTCCTTGCCAACTTCTCCACAGCAGCACCGGAAGATTCAGTGAGAAAATAAATGTTTTATCTTTTTACTTCCTTTTTGCTGCTACTTCTTTGCAATTGAACTTGGACTGCCACAGTACCAGCGCACTGACCGCTAGGGGCAGTGTTCTGCAACATTCTATTGCAGGACAAAAATGTATATTTGGTTTATATTTTTATATTTCTTGCAACAGAGTAAAGGGTAAATTATCCTCAGCACTTACAGTCCCTGGGGTAGAAAGGGAGATTTCGCGTTCGGGCCCGAGCGTGCAGTCTCACTTCTGACCTTGGAGAATTGTATATAGAAATGTTCTCAATATATTAGGATGTATATTTTTGTATGCTCTCTTTTATATTTGTATGCAGGTTCTGGACCCACCTACTATCAACACTGCGGAGAATGGGCAGCATAGATAGATAGGGCTGTGTATGTGTGTAATGTCATATGTTATTTAAATTGCCAATATTGTAATTTAATGTTTACAATTTTGTTTCCTCTTCTTTTTCCTACTTTTCTATACTGTTAGCAAGTATCAGGCTGGCATTCATGCTTGAATGCCTTAGGACACTGGGGACAGTGTCATTTCAAGTGGGGAGAGTATGTAGTGCCCCCTTACTTTCAGTAAAGGCACTACGCTAAAGTTAGTGGGGAATGAGAGAGATAATTTGCTCTCGAATTATGTTCAATTTGGCTGTCGCCAAATCTGGATTGTTCTGTGGGTCAGACTGCGTTTTACGGATGCGGTACCATCCTTGGGCGGAAGGTGGCACCAGAGAGGTCCAGGCGGAGCCGCTTTTCCTCAGCAGCCAATTAGAGGAGTTTTCCCTCGTGGGGCATGCTGGAGAGGAGTATTTCTGTGGCGGAGGCCGTTGTTCTTGGTTCTTCGCGGGTTCCTGGTTCCACCTTTAGGCTGTGCGCACATCGCGGGCCGCACCACTATGGCCTATCTGGCCTGGGGTCGCGCGCAATGCAGAGTTCCTGACTCTGGGCCCTCCTGGCCTGGAGCAACTGATGCCACAAAGGGGCCCCAGTGACTGACTGGGTCCCCCTTGTACTGAGGAGATCCCAGGCTGTATGCCGTTCGGTGGGGGGGTCGGCTTGAGGAGAACCCGGAGGCAGGTTGTCCAAAAGGGCTTGAACGAACCATCGGGGATCTGGTGACCAGGACATTGACAGGTACACTTCCACTGTCAGCTGGTGACCCTAGCGCAAATTTACTGGGAGGATAAGCTCAACTATTTAGCTCATCCAAGTTCTAGGCATGTGGCAGAGGCCCCATCAGAGCCAGGTCTGTGGCAGAGACCTGCTCCTCCCAGCATCCTTAAAGCGGGGGTTCACCCTAAAATACAACTTTGTACCATGCCATTCAGCATACTAGCGTGATCTACAGTATGCCTTTATTTTTATTTTTTTGTGCTGTACTCACAGTTTAATCGATTAGTTTCGTTTCAGACTCCCCGCGGGGAGTAGGCGTTCCTATGAAGATGGGAACATGATTGACGGCCGGCTATGGCGCGTCACGCTTCCCGAAAATAGCCGGAGTAGGACTCGGCTCTTCACGGCGCTATACGGCGCCTGCGCACAGACTAGGAGCTGACTGCGCAGGCGCCGTGAAGAGCCAAGTCCTATTTCGGCTATTTTCGGGAAGCGTGACGCGCCATAGCCGGCCGTCAATCATGTTCCCCTCTTCATAGGAACGCCTACTCCCGCGGGGAGTCTGAAACTTAACTAATGGATTAAACTGTGAGTACAGCACAAAAAAAATAAAAATAAAGGCATACTGTAGCTCACGCTAGTATGCTGGATGGCATGGTAGACAAAACATTTTTTTTTTTTAGGGTGAACCCCCGCTTTAAAGTGACACTTCGGCTGCCAGGCCTGTGGCATGGGTCTGTCCGGGGGCACTTCACCCACTTTGGCTGGAGTGGCGACAAACTGTACTACTATTACTGAAAGCAGGATTGCTTTCTTCTTCATCCAAGCCTGATACCGCAAAGTTCTTTACCTCATCAACCTTTCCTGTCCTACCTCATGTTGATGTTGGTCGTGTTGGGCCGAGAAATAAAGCATTCAGAAAACCTATTTCGCTGATTGGACATTTGTTTACTGCTCTACTCACTATCACCCTAGACAACGATTAGAGGTAACTTAATACGCCGATCCCAAATCAACCAGCGGCTCCTGAGGGGGTAGCGCTACAGTAACATAAGAAAAAGATACATCGGTGTAGGATGAGCTGAGCTACATAATATGACATAGAAAGGGTGTAAAAGTAAAAAAAACTAAAATAAAACACTTGAACCAATAATCTTACCTATCCTTAAAGCGGAGCTCCACCCTAAAGTGGAACTCCCGCTGATCGAAACCCTCCCCCCTCCGGTGTCACATTTGACACCTTTCAGGTGTCTAAAGACAGGTATTTGCACCCACTTCCGGGCCACACAGTCGCGGGCAGACTCCGGGCAGGACGTCACCTCCCGTCCCCCGTCCCCCCCCCGTTGTGCTCTGGGAACACTCGGCTCTCAGAGCACAGCAGGAGCCAATCAGCAGGCGCAGCTCATTGGCCTGTCTTTACCATAAGTACTTCCAATTTTCCCATCAATGGCTTAGCCCATTACAGCAACTTTTCTTCTGAGCTCAAACCCAGCCCATCCCCATAGTTCGACCAATCCTTAGCATCCATACACCTACATTCTAAAGAGAAAAAGTGCAGCGCAAAATTCAATAAGAATATATATATATATATATATATATATATATATATGTGTATGTGTGTACATATGTGTATGTAAGTATGTATATGTATACAGATCAATGCATATATAAAAATGAAAAAATAAATAAAAAATATAAATAAAGTCCAAAATGTGAAAACGAATTCCAAAAATGCCAGTGTTACAGGAATCTTCACCAGGTGATGATTAAAATCCAAACTTAAAGCGGGGGTTCACCCTGTTAAAAAAAAAAAAAATGTTTTTTTTTATTATTCCATTACTTTCGGCATCGTAGCGCGAGCTACGGTATGCCGGTCCTAAATTTTTAATCCCCGTACTCACTGTGCTATCGTTGATTGAAGAATCCGGGGAATGGGCGTTCCTATGGTGAGAGAAGGTGATTGACGGCCGGCCCTGGCACGTCACGCTTCTCCGGAAATAGCCGAAATAGGCTTGGCTATTCACGGCGCCTGCGCATAGCCTGTGCGCAGGCGCTGTGAATAGCCGAGACCTACTCCGGCTGTCTTCGGGGAGCGTGACGTGCCAGAGCCGGCCGTCAATCATCCTCCCTCTCCATAGGCACGCCCATTCCCCGCGGGAGTCGGATTCTTCAATCAACAATAGCACAGTGAGTACGGGGATTAAAAATTTAAGACCGGCATACCGTAGCTCGCGCTACGATGCCGAAAGTAATGGAATAATGAGGTGAAGGAGGGTGAACTACCGCTTTAAAGTGATCCCTCCACCAGTAAGAATGGGTACTCTCCCCTCCAAACATCGACCACTGTTTTACCAGGTGGTCAAATAAAGCAGATTTCCCAGCATGGAAAGCCAGCAAGCAGGATACATGGATCAATTCTTCACAAGTCAGTGGTAAACCGGACCATACATGAAAAAAGGACTCAAAATCTAAGTGCTCTCTGCTGAGCTAAAACATTTATTAAAAAGTAATGTAACACAGGCTACTCACATTAGCCAAGAAAGAAAATGGCAGTAAAAGATGTACAGATCATTTAAAAACGATCTTTTCCAAGGATGGCAGCGAGCGACGTGTCTCCAGGCTCCTTCCCCCGTACGCGTTACGTTATTGCAACTTCCTCAGCGGACGGACAAAAATACACCTACATTGTCCAGGACCTGGCCATGCCCCCACCAATCAAGGCTTTCCTTATAGGGGGTTCAAGAGGCCTTCGTTGCTCCCACACTGCAACTGTTAAATGCGTCTTTAGTTGACTGGAAAAGTAATTTCACTTACCAGATCCTCCATTCCTGCACGTTCCTTTATGCTGCTAGATCCATTCCCGCAGCCTCTTCTCCCCAATGCTCTGGTGGTCAGATGCCCTCTGATGTCATCAAGACTGATACAGGTCCCATGGACACCAAGGAGAAGTTCACCACTAAAGAATAGGAGAGAGCAGTCTCCTTTGATTTTCTGTTTGGATCGGCCAGTAAAACTGCTTTTCCTGTCCCCTAAACATGTACCTAGGAGCAATTAACCTTTGCAGTACGGGGATAGCCCCACTGCAAGGGAGGATTTTTAACTTTGACTGGATTTGGGTCCCTTCACTGCCGGAGTCGTTTTTTGCACACACTAATTTTAGAGAACACAAATACAATAAATTACCCAATTTTGTAAAATTTAAAAAGATGAGTTTGCACTGAGTAAATCAATACCCAACATGTCAAACCTTAAATTTGTGTGCACCCCCTAAATGGCAACAAACTTCTGTACCCTTTATTTTCCATAGGTGATCACTTAAAGCAGGCATGTCCAAAGTCCGGCCCGCGGACCAGTCGCGGCCCGCTTTCCGGGTTGTGAATGGCCCGCCTGGTAATTTTGGACATGTATATCTTTTGTGGCCCCCAACGAATCCCAGAGCCAAGGGGGCCACGAAAGATATACATGCTGGCCGCCTTGGAGGGGACAGGGAGGAGGCGGGATGAGTGCCGTACAATACAGGTGCATTTCCTGTTTGCACAATGGCCTCTGTAATAGGAAGTCTGTTGTCCATCACAGGAGGCGGGACTTTGTATTAAAGAGGCAGCAGAGAAAACTGATTATGCTCTCCCCTGTCCCATGCCAGGTTGCAGATGGGCATCAATCAGGCTGCACTGATGGCAATAGTGAGTCTGCATTCCTGGCAATGGTAAGACTGCATTCCTGGCAATGGCAGGTCTGCATTCATGTGCTCGGAGGAACACACTTAGAGCGAATTTTAATAGTTCAAAGAATGTCAGGCAAAATGGTCGGCCCTCACGCACGCTCACTTCATCAAATCTGGCCCTATTTCAAAAAAGTTTGGACACCCCTGACTTAAAGCATTTGTTACCGATATGGTAAATGAAAGAAACTTTAGATAGATAAGGTCCCACCCTTCGTAAAACATTAATTGAATTAGCTGCCCTAGCCAGTTAGAGCAATATTAAATCCATCACCATGTTGTGCCACTCTCCATGCCTGTAGCTAACTACATGCTTGTATAATAAATACATCTATTTTTCAATCTGGCTTCAGCAGTCAAAATGTTACTGAAACCCATGAGTTTGAAGGTTTCCTCTACATTACCCCAAAACTTCATATTCCTGATATGTGCCTGCTTTACAGAGGTGACTTTAGATTTTGTGAGGCCTTAGGCAAAACTTGACATGGGGCCCCACTCACTCCCATGATGGGAAAAATAATTCAAGGACAGCCTCTTCCCCACAACTCTGGCCAGTGATTTTGGGGGTCTGCGGGCAGGGGGCTTATCAGAATCTCGAAGCCCTGTTTAACAAGGCAGCCCCCAGATCCTGCTCTTTAGAACCTACGGGGCGGGGGCCACCCGCTGATGTCACCTGGTGAACCTGCCCCCTTCTGACATCATTGACTGAGGGCATGCTGGGTCATTGACATCACAAGGGGTGGTGTCACCGATATTCACTGGTTGTTAGGGACGCTGGGCTCTTAACACTGCCTGAGCACAGCAGTGTTACGGTCCCCTGTCCCTCAAAACTGGAGTAATGCTTTGGATAAGTTAGGCGGACGCGAGGCTCCTGTGAGTGCAAGGCCTTAGGCAACCGCCTAATTTAAAAGCCACCTCTGCTGCTGTACCATGTACTTGTATGAGAAAGTATCCTGTTCCCATAGGCGTGCGCACAGGGTGTGCCCAGGAACACCCTAATCACCCTTTACAGAACAGATTCCGCCTACTTCCCTTGCTCCCTCCTTCCCCCTGCAGTGCTACCAGCTTCCCTCCTCTCCCACCAGCTGTTCCTGCAAGGATGTTTTAGGGTGAGTGGAGGAAGGGGCCGGTGAATATGTAATTGACCATCCCCTTCCCTTTCTGAATGAACATCATGAGTGATCAGTAGTGTGTGTTTGAGCTTTGAGGTGCACACCCTAATGCAATAGACTGCACACACCAATTTCTGTTCTCTTTGTATTGCTTTCTTTGTGTGAAATCCCTGGTGTTTCTGCCAGTCCCTCTGCTTTCCTATTAAAAACTGACCACACTAAGAAAGAGAACACAGCGTCAGTTCTCTAGCTATGCTAGGAATTTAGCTTGCTCTCCTCCAATGATCAGATTTGCCTTGACTGGGGGGGCGTGGCTTGCACGCGATCGAGATGGCCGCTTGAGCGCATAGCTCTGTCAGAGACCGGGGATTAAGCGGCGAAGCAATCATATAGATTGCCGCAAAGGGACGAAAAATCCTCCCTCACACTCATCGGAACCCTCCCGATGTTGCCTCGTAAGAGGAAAGACCAAAAACAAACTAAGAGGCCTGTGGACTTCCTTGAAATGCCTGCTTCAGCGGGGGCTCTGAAACAAGATGGCGTCGGTGACGCCGCTGTGCAACAGCCATCATCCTACACGGATCTCTCAGATGATCCTGGACCATGGGAATCTGAACAGACGGATGTCCAGGCTTTGGGTTTCTCCTCACAGCCCTTCATCACAGAGCCCAGCAAAAGCTAAAAGGAGGATTGATGGCGCAGCCCCTATACTCAGGTATGGCACTTCTACAACAATCTCCTGCAGGCCCCAATGCTGCGTCATCTATTATCAATTACCCTACCTCAGGACTGCCAGTGTTAGATACAACAATGAAAGATATGCTGGTTTCTTTGCAAACGTCTCTTATGTCTAACTTTTCCATGATGATGAACAACTTTTCAATTGAAATGAAAGGTCTGGGGGGACAGAGTTCTTAACGTTGAAAACAAAATGGACGATCAGTCTGAAACAGTTAACGATCTCATTGATGCATATAAAGACTTGTCGGATGATAACGTGAGGATCAGGACCAAGCTCGCAGACCTTGAGGACCGCTCAAGGAGGAATAATATAAAGCTGAGAGGGGTCCCTGAATCCGTGTCCCCAAACGACCTGTCAAAATATGCGAACGATCTTATTGCTAATCTGTTGCCAGAAACCTCCCAAATTGAACGCTTGATAGATCGGATCCACCGCATACCCAAGCCCAAACACCTGAATGCTGCTGTTCCCAGAGATGTCCTGTTGAGAAGAGAATTCATTGTTTCCCTACTAAGGAAAAGGTATTGACGAAAGCTAGAATCCTGTCAGTGCTACATGATCCATATGGAGATATTCATCTATATGCCGATCTCTCGCAACACACTCTGAATTTTAGAAGACAACTAAAAACAACCACCAAATTTCTTGTGAAAAAAAAAAAACAACCACCAAAGCCTTGAACAATCACAGGATTCAATATAAATGGAAACATCCTGAAACACTTTTGATCACCAGAAATGGGACAACCACTATAGTGTCCAAACCTCAAGAAGGCTTACAGCTTCTTCCATCTTGGGGTATAATTCCTGAATTTTCACCTGAAGACAGAAAAGATGCAGGCAGACCATACTTCGGGAATCAAGCACGCGAGAGGGGTTTTCGTCCACCTAAAGGAAATTGATATGCAATAGACAAACCATTTTTTCTTCTCTTTTGACTTTATCTTGCCTTTCTTTATTCATATCTACATATTCCGCTGGTTTCTGATTTGTAGCATTTGTTACTCCTATATTGAACAATACCCCCCCTATTAGTCGGTTACACATTTAGCCCAACTTCCACTTTCTATTTCATTGCTATAACTAACTTTTAGTGTTCCACCGCTGTGGAATATTTTCTTTTTTTTCCCTGATATATTACTAACATTCACATGCTTTTGAATTGTGGCCAATTGGTCTAATTTTATTCCATTTCATTTTTTGTTTTGATTTGTTTTGTTTTGTTTATTGTTTTAATTTTTGTTTCTGTTTTAGTTCTTATTTTTATAGTTGTTACAAAGTACCTGACTGATCTCTTCTTTTTTGATCGTATCTGCTCCTGGGTCATCCTACACCTCCCAATTGATATTCGACCATCAAAGATCAAAAGGACTTGTAAGTATCTTGTAAGGAAACTATCCACAACACTTAAAAATGTCTATTAATTTCTTCTCAATTAATGCAAACGGCTTAAAGCGGGAGTTCACCCGAAAAACTATTTTTAACATTAGATTGAGGCTCGTTTTGTGAAGGGGAATCGGGGTTTTTTTTTTTTAAATAGAAGCATTACTTACCGTTTTAGAGATAGATCTTCTCCGCCGCTTCTGGGTATGGTCTTCGGGACTGGGCGTTCCTATTTGATTGACAGGCTTTTGACAGGCTTCCGACGGTCGCATACATCGGGTCACGAGTAGCCGAAAGAAGCCGCATGTCGGTGCGGCTCTATACGTCGCCTGCGCACCAACGTTCGGAAAATCGTGATGCGCTGTATGCGACCGTCGGAAGCCTGTCGGAAGCCTGTCAATCAAATAGGAACGCCCAGTCCCGCAGCCCATACCCGCAGCACATACCCGGAAGCGGCGGAGAAGATCTATCTCTAAAACGGTATGTACTGCTTCGATTTAAAAAAAAAAACACCCGATTCCACTTCACAAAACGAGCCTCAATCTAATGTTAAATATTGAGTTTTTGGGTGAACCTCCACTTTAAACCACCCAGCTAAAAGGGCCTCAATGTGGAAGACAGCGTTATCCTGTAGATGTGATGTACTTTGCATACAGGAAACACATTTTGCTCAAGATAATGCTCCACACTGCCAGCATAGATCCTACCCTCATGTTTTTAGGGCAGATTTTTCTCGTAAACAAAGAGGTGTATTGACTGCCATACGTGACACCCTAGCCTTCAGTCTATTAAACTGCTATTCAGATCCAGAAGGCAGATTTCTCATTTAGGTTTGTACATTGGACAATGTCTTATATACACTTGTGAATATTTATGCTCCGAATAATAGACAAATGAAATTCCATGGGCCAGATTCACAAAGAGATACGACGGTGTATCTACAGATACACCATCGTATCTCTGACTTACACTGGTCCTATCTATGCGCCTGATTCATAGAATCAGATACGCATAGATAGGGCTAAGATCTGACAGTGTTACACTGTCGGATCTTTTTTTCAATTTAAAAATGGCGCCGGGGGCGTTCCCGCTGATTTACGATAAATAATATGTAAATCAGCGAGATACGCAAATTCACGAACGTACGCGGACCCGTCGCAGTGTTCTTACGTCGTTTCCGTAGCGGTTTTCCCGTCGTATACTTACCCCTGTTTTTAGCAGGCGCAGCCAATGTTAAGTATAGCTGGCGTTCCCGCGTCGAATTTGAATTTTCCAACGTCGTTTGCGTACGCCGATTCACGAACACGCGCGTCGCAAGTCCCGCTCACGTCGAAACCACTGACGTCCTAGTGACGTCAGTGGGAGCAATGCACGCCAGGAAATTCCCCGGACGGCGCATGCGCATTTAAATCGGCGCGGGAACGCGCCTGATTTAAATAGTACACTCCCCTAGCCGCGGAATTTGAATTCCGCCGGGGGATTTAGGATCCGCCGTCGCAAGTTTGGAGGTAAGTGGTTTGTGAATTAGCCACTTTCCTCCTAAACTTGCGGGAGCGGATCTTAATTCACATAGATCGAGCGGATCTATAGATCCGCTGAGCTACGTGAATCTGGCCCCATAAGTCTACTCTGAACAACATTTGAGAAATGCAAAAAGGTCTTTTTTTGATTTGTGGGGATTTTAATTTAGTCCCTGATATTCTAATGGTTTTTTCTTCCATTGCTAAAAGACTAACTTCTCCTCTAACAGCTTTTCTTTCAGAAAATGATTTGTATGATATTTGAAGGTGTTGTCACGCGTCTGAAAGGGATTATACATTCCACTCACCGCGTCACAACAGGTACTCCCGGATAGATTTATTTGTCTCGGACAAATGGCTGCTGCAAAATGTACTGGATGCTAGCATACATACTGCTACATGGTCGGATCACGCCCCGGTTAGTATATCGTTAAGAAATGCGAACTCAAATCATACTTATGGTGTATCAATAATTATATCTTGCAACAACCCGAAAATATAAAATATATCTCTCATAAAATAGATGAGTTTTTTTTCCGACAATATGGGATCAGTGTCCGACCCGGTGGTAGTAAGGAATGCTCATAAAGCTTATGTGCAAGGTATTTTCATACAACTTGGTTCATGAGCAAAAAAAATTAAGAAAGACAAGAATAGATGAACTAACCAAAAAGATAAGTGACGCTGATCTAGAAAACAAGACTAACCCATCGCCCTCTCTTAATTCCCGAATTTTTAAACTAAAACACGAATTGCGCTCTATACTCCTAGACTCTTACGATTTGAGGCTTAAAAAACTAAAAGCAATATCCCATGTCACAAACAACAAGGCAGGGAAACTTATGGCAAACCGTATTAAAAGGTTAAAGACTAAAATATCTCGGGCCAGATTCAGAAAGGAGATACGCCGTTGTATCTCAGAGTGTGCGGCGTCGTATCTATGCGACTGATTCATAGAATCAGTTACGCATAGATTTCCCTAAGATCCGACCGGCGTAAGTGTCTTACACCGTCGTATCTTAGGCTGCATATTTACGCTGGCCGCTTGGTGGCGCTTTCGTATAGTAACGCAATGAATATGCTAATTAGGTAGATACGCCGATTCAGAAACGTATGTCCGGCGCATTTTTTTACGTCGTTTACGTTAGGCTTTTTCCGGCATAAAGTTACCCCTGCTCTATGAGGCGTAGCCAATGTTAAGTATGGACGTCTTCCCGCGTCGAGTTTTGAAAATTTTACGTCGTTTGCGTAAGTCATTCGCGAATAGGGCTGTACGTAAGTTCCGTTCACATCTAAAGCAATGACGATTTGCGGCGTAATTTCGAGCATGCGCACTGGGATTTTTTCACAAACGGCGCATGCGCCGTTCGTAAAATACGTCAAATACACGGGGTCACCATTCATTTAAATAAAACACGCCCACATCATCCCCATTTGAATTAGGCGGGCTTACGCCGGACAACATACGTTACGCCGCCGTAACTAAGGGCGCAAGTTCTTTCTGAATACGTAACTTGCGCCCTAATTTACGGCGGCGTAACGTATCTGAGATATGTTATGCCCCACCTAAAGATACTTCAAAGTATCTGTATCCGGCCCCTCATCTTTATGACCCTGTTACCCGAGATAAAATAATCAACCCTTAATCCATAGCCGATTCATTCAGTTCGTATTACAGTGAATTATACAACCTTAACAAAGATGGTAATACTCACCAACCCTCCACTGCTGAGATCTTAGATTTCCTTTCTCATATTAAACTGCCCTAACTGTCGGATGACCAGCTTAAACAATTAAATGCTCCCTTCTCTAACGTTGAAATTCTATACACTATTAATTCTTTGGCCACGGCCAAGGCTCCTGGTCCAGATGGGTATTTGAATGAATACTTCAAAATATTCAGGAAACTACTTGTACCCCACATGACAGGATTATACAACAATTCTGCTTCCTTATCTTCTCTCCCAGAAGAAATGCTATCTGCACTTATTATTACTCTCCCTAAACCGGGTAAAGACCCTACCTCTCCCTTGAATTTTCGACCTATTTCTCTGCTAAACGTAGATATGAAAATATATGCAAAAGTGCTCGCTAACAGAATTGTCGACATACTCCCAAATCTCATTAACATGGATCAAACTGGTTTCACCAGAGGCCGCCAAACGTCTGATGCGACCAGAAGATTGATCAATGTCATCCACAATATAAACACAACTGGAACGCCTTCTCTGCTCCTTTCATTGGATGCAGAGAAAGCGTTTGATAGAGTTAATTGGACCTATTTATCGCTTACTGTTCAGAAATTCGGCTTTGATGGTTTTATCCTCAAAACCATACTAGCCCTTTATTCAAACCCCCACAGCGCGGGTCTATAAAATTCTAACCTATGATCTAAACCATTTCATATAACTAATGGCACCTTACAAGGTTGCCCGTTGTCCCCCTTAATTTTCAACTTAATGATTGAACCTTTGGCGGAACATGTTAGATCTAATTCTAAAATATCGGGTATCACTATAGGAACCAATGTCCACAAAATTAGCTTGTTCGCTGACGATATAATTTTAATGTTAACATCTCCTTATTCTTCCCTATCTGAGACTCAAAAGATATTGTCTTGGTTTGGTAAGATTTCATTTTACAAAATCAACTAATGCAAATCGTACGCCCTGGATATTGGTATTGATGCAGTAACGAACAAACTTCTTCAACATCAGTTCCCCTATACATGGGCGGATACTAGCATCTCATATCTTGGTATTCATCTGACTAGATCCACTATATCTTTATTTATGCATAATTATATTCCCCTTAAAAACACATTACAAAAAGATTTGGTTGAACTGGGGAAGCACGAATTCTCTTGGTGGGGCAGATTATCTGCATTCAAAATGACCCATCTGCCTCAAGTCCTATACTTGTTTAGATGTCTGCCCATTCCAGTCCCTGTTCATTTTTTTAAATCTTTACAATCAATTCTTTCCAAACATATTTGGAAAGAGAAAAAATCTAGATGTGCCCATTACAAATTAATCAAACATAGAATGTGGGGAGGAGTAGGTTATGTTGACTTTCAGGATTATTTCTATGCCTCCATAATGTCCCAATTAAAAGAATGGTTTCGTCCCTCTCCTACTACGACGTGGGGAATGATTGAATCCTCTTACTGAACCCAATTACCAACTAATTTGTGGCTTCATGGGATTTAAACTCCCCACTATGAAAATATCCATCAATGTGTGGCTTAAGGTTTTGAAATCTGTGGAATCTTCTGATACTAAGATTACAGTAGACATTCCCTTCAAAGTATTACATCTCTTAATGTATAGCACTCCACTAGACCTCTGGAGTGAACGAGGCCTTAAATTTATTCGCAATCTTTATGATAGAAGTGCAATTAAGTCATTCCAAACCATCCAATCAGAATTTAATATACCTCAGAATTGCCTCAATCAGTATACACGAATAGCTAACTGCTTAAGTAAATTTAATGTCAACACCCTATGTGTACATGTGTCGATGTGGTCCTTTTTGATATCTCTTGAACCAAAAACAATTTATTGCAAGGCCAAATAAACGTTTCCATGACTCCTTCTCATTTACAATGGGAAAAAGATTTAGGGCGCTGTTACACAAACGTCCAATGGCACGCAACATGCAAAATAAACCAATCAACCTCCAAATGTACATCCTTATGGGAGTTATCGATAAAGATTACTCTGCGTGGTATTATACACCAGATGTTCTCTCCAAATTTAGCTGCCAACAATCTAACAAGTGTTGGAGAATCTGTGGAAACAAAGGAGACTTTCTAGATATTCTATGGAGCTGTCCCATGCTTGCTAAATACTGGGCAGACATATTTGGTATAATTTCTGTTTTGACGGGATCGTGGATAGTCCCTAACCCGGCCTTAGCTTTACCATCACTGGGTATTGAGGACTTTCCAATCAATCTCCGATGTTCTATTATCCATTTGCTTTTAGCCGCCAGATTATCGATCACTAGGAAATGGAAGGACCCTTGTCCTCCCTCTGTTCTTGAAGCTATCGATTTAACCAATCTCCACTTTACGTATGAACGTATAATAGCCATCTCATCGAATATTATACATAAGCACGATGTTTCCTGGGCCCCTTGGCGAACCTGGTATGAACTTAATGATTAGACTTCACAATTGTATTCTTCTGCCAATTGTCATTATTTGTACTTATTTCTGTGCCATTTGAATCTCAAATATTGACAATTCCTTGTATAAGGTTTGGTTTAGATTTTCCTTTAAATGAACTAAATTGTATTTATTGTATTACAAAATTAAATTCATAGCATATTCAACATTGACGCCTAAGGCCGGGTACTCACGAACAAACATGTACGGTGAAAGCGGTCCGTCGGACCGTTTTCACCGTACATGTCTGCCAGAGGGCTTCTGTACGATGGTTGTACACACCATCGTACAGAAGTCCGCGCGTAAACATTACGCGGGGCGTGTCCGCGTCGTCGCCGCGACGATGACGCGGCGATGACGCGGAGACGTGGGCGGGCCTGCCATTTAAAGGCTTTCACGCATGCGTCGAAGTCATTCGACGCATGCGAGGGACGGCGGGCGCCTGGACATGTACGGTAGGTCTGTACTGACGACCGTACATGTCCGAGCGGGCAGGATTCCAGCGGACGGTTTTAAAGCACGTCCAGGAATATTTGCCCGCTGGGAAAAGGCCCGGCGGGCAAATGTTTGCTGGAATTCGGCCCGCTCGCGCCTACACACGACCAAACATGTATGCTGAAACTGGCCCGCGGACCAGTTTCAGCATACATGTTTGGTCGTGTGTACGGGGCCTAACCCTCATAACGAGTAGATAATTGTTTATTTTATTCTCTTATTATTCATCTCTTCCTGAACATGCATGAATCCATATGTATTTTAACTTAATTCTTACCTTGTACTTTATATGCTATCTATTATTACCTTGTACTTTATATGACGTATTATATATATATATATATATATATATATATATATATATATATATATCTCACAAAAATGTTTTGTAACTTTGAATGTATAATATCAAATAACCAATAAAAAAAATAAAAAAAAGGTTTGTCTTGACTCATTCTCTGTCTTCCCACGGGCCCCACCTTAGCTCCCGGCGCAGACAATTTTATTAGCCCGTGTGCTCCATCTTACATATTCTGGCATGCTGCCTATAAGGAAGTCATCTAGGAGATAGATATCTTCTTCATCTCCATGTTTCCCATTTCTTGTTTTCATGATTAGATTTTTTCATGTCTTTTTGCAGATCTAATTGATCGATCATGCATCCACCCCTGAAGAGTGGCTTATACAGATGCATCATGTCTTAATTTCAGGACCAAACCTTGGCGCCTGCAGAAGTGGGGGCGCCGGACATCTAACAGACTCTCTAACAGAAGCCCTCTCTGTGTCCATCAGAGGCCCCCCTCCCAATAAAGTACTCTGCTTCTCTTCCTGTATTTTGTTTATTGTTAAGAGATCATGTAAGGATCCCAGGTTAATGAAGACTTTGTGGGGGAGCATCTCTGTGGTTGAGTCATTGCCATAGAAACATTTGTAAGTGGGAGGAGTTGGTAAAATTATGACGCCCATGTGGGGGCGCCAGAAATATTTCTGCACCCAGGCGCCTGTGACCCTAGGATCGGCCCTGATTGTTTGTTTCACCTACCAGGTGAATCTCATTCACTAGGTTAACACATTGTGTGCCATTGGTTCACATGTTGAACCACAGCGCCCTCATCCACATATATATTCACGTACACAGTTCACCCCTGTAAACTGAGGAGCAGCTTTTTATTTGTATATTTTGCATATACCATCCTCCCTTTTGGGGGGTTGTATATAGATTACACTATATTTAAATATATAATTTCTGGCGCGGAAAAACACTTTCTATTACTTTATATTGGCCTTTGGAAGTTACAAATGCAGCAATTTAGAGATGAAGGAGCAGATCCACGTAGCGCGGCGCATCTTCCCGCCGGGCGTAGCATATCTAAGATACACTACGCCGCTGTAACGTATTTTTTTTTAAATCCACAAAGAATGTGCGCCGTAAGTTATGGCGGCGTAGTGTATCTTTTGCGGCGTAAGGGCGCGCAATTCAAAACGATGTGATGGGGGCGTGTTTTATGTAAATACGTTGTGACCCGATGTAAACAACGTTTATTTTTTTAACTGCGCATGCGCCGCCCGTGGGGGTTTCCCAGTACGCATGCTCGAAATTAAACCGGAACAAGCCAATGCTTACGACGGTGACGTCATTCTACGCAAATCCCTATTCGCGAACGACTTACGCAAACGACGTAAAAAATAAAATTTTGACGCGGGAACGACGGCCATACTTAACATTGAGTAAGCCACCATATAGCAGCTTTAACTATACGCCAGAAAAAGCCGAACGCAAACGTCGTAAAAAAAAATGCGCCGGCCGGACGTACGTTCGTGGATCGCCGTAACTAGCTAATTTGCATTCTCGACGCGGAATTCGACGGAAACGCCACCTAGCGGCCGGCATAAAAAATGCACCTAAGATCCGACGGCGTACTAAGACGTATGCCTGTCGGATCGACCCGAGATGCAGTTGTATCTTGTTTTGTAGATACAAAACAAAGATATGACGCGGGAAATTTCAAATTACGCCGTGTAATTCTTTTGTGGATCTGCCCCGAAATGTTTAGCATTGGAAAACACTTTTTGATAGATAAAAAGTAAATTGTATATACAACTATATAGATCAGATCAAAATGAGGGACAAATGAGGAGAATGAGGGACAGAGGGACATTGCTCCAAATCAGGGACAGTCCCTCCAAATCAGGGACTGTTGGGAACTATACTACTGCTGTGTGTTTTAGACAATAAACACATCCATATTACATTGTTTTATTGTTGAGCCTCTTCACACACACACACCTCATCTAAAGTCTCAACCCTCATTTTTATGTACCAGATCCAGGGATGGAGATATATGGTCACATATCATATGCAGTCCCAAAAAAAACCCTCTCTCACTTGTCTTGACACGCCTCACTGGTAAGTTCAGTGTGCAGCTGCTTCTCCTCCCACCTGCTGTTATGCAGCTAAGAACAGAGGGAATGTGATTAGAAAAAAAAAAAAAATACAAATATAATATCAATTTTTTTTATATCCATACAAAAATATTTTGCCTTTATTTCTTTTTTAAACGAAATGGGTTGTTTTACAAGGTGGTCCTTTACAATTACTTTAAGAGGCTCTCTATAGCAGTTTTACTGATACAGGGTGGCACCTCTGCTCTGCATCACGTGTGTGTGTGTGTATATATGTAGCGCCTGTGTACTTTCAGTACAGGTGCGATGTCAAATTTAGAGGGGAATGAGAGAGTTATTTTGCTCTCATTCATTATGATTCGTTAAATTAGGTTTCTGTCCGGCTGGACTGTCCTGTGGTTCAATTTTGTGTTCCAAAGATACCGTTCCATCTTTGGATAGCAGGTGGCGCCAGAGGGGTCCAGGGAAGGGCGCCTTCTGTCAGCAGCCAATGAGTGGAGTTTCTTCCTCGCGGGGCATGCTGGGGGAGGGTACTTCTAGGGCAAACGCCATGTTTCGGGGTCTTCGCTTGTTCCTGATTCCGGGTGCGGCACCCACCTTTGGGGTGTGCGCACATCACGGGCCCCGGCGAGATGGCCTACCAGGCCGGGGCGCACGTGCTACGCAAAGTTTCTGGTTCTGGGCCCTCATGACCCGGAGCACCTAAAGCTGCGAAGGGGCCCCAGTGACTTACTGGGTCCCTACACTTCATGAGGAAGATCCCAAGCGAGTTATGCTGTTCGATGGGGAGTCAGTCTGAGGTGAGCCCGGAGGCAGGCAATCCAACAGGGCCTAGACAATCCATCGGGGATCACAGTGATTGTACACTGACAGTTTGTTCGATGGCAACCCAGTGCCTAAATACATGAATGAATATTGAAAAAAAAAAACTTTTCCCTTACAGAGACCTCAGAATAAGTGATCAGTGAATAGAATATCTCTCCTACTTCACCTCCTTTTTTTCTTTTCTTTTTTTGCTGAATATGCCCAGATTTTGTTTTTGAATATTCATTGTTAATAGTAACCATTGGATGTGGGCAGGAGTAATACACCTTGGTTTTCTAGTCACCGATTATTATGTGCTGACTGCAACCGCAGGAACTGTTTGCAAAATTACATTTCCCCTTTTTTTTTTGCTTGTTTTTTGTGTTGTTCTTTGTTGTGGGCATGAACTTCCCCTCCCTTTTTTTTCTTCCTCTCTGCATTTTTTAATCCTTTTGGACTTTTATGTCACGTAAGAATGCTGCGTTGAGACCGAGAGACTTAAAGTGGTTGTAAACCCACTTTTTCACTTTTACCTACAGGTAAGCCTATAATAAGGCTTACCTGTAGGTATAAAGAATATCTCCTAAACATGTACGGTTTAGGAGATATTCCCCTCGCAATGCGCCACTGATTGCAGCGGCGCATGCGCAGGGGGGAATCCACGGCGAAAGGACCGGCAGCCGCCGGACCCTGCCGATTCGAAATCTCCCGCGTGTACGCGCGGGAGTGACGTCATCGCCGCTCCAGCCAATCACAGCGCTGGAGCGGCGATACCCGGAAGACACACCGGAGCAAGATGACATCTCGCTCGGCGTGGACCAGGTAAGTGTTCTTCACCTCGTTCCGAGGTAAGTATTTCATAATCAGCTAGTATGCGGTGCATACTAGCTGATTATGCCTTTTGCCTTGCAGGTTTGAAAAAAAGAAAAAAGTTTATGCGGTTTTCAACCGCTTTATGCCTCGTACACACGATAGGTTAACCAGAGGACAACAGTCTGAAGGACCGTTTTCATCGGTCAAAACCGATCGGGTGTGGGCCCCATAGGTTATTTAACCATAGGTTAAAAAAAAGCCAACTTGCTTTAAAATTAACCTATGGATTGGTAACCGACAGGTCAAAACCGATCATTAGTAGGCACAACCATCGGCTAAAAATCCATGCATGCTCAGAATCAAGTCGACGCATGCTTGGAAGCATTGAACTTTGTTTTTTTCAGCACGTCGTTGTGTTTTACGTCACCGCGTTCTGACATGATCAGTTATTTAACCTATGGTGTGTAGGCGTGACGGACCATCAGTCAGCTTCATCGGTTAACCTATGACAACGGTCCTTCAGACCTTTGTCCTTTGGTTAACCTATCGTGTGGCTTAAGAGACTGAGAACTGGGCCTCTTTTTTTTTGTTACTACCTAGTCCTTAGATATTATTTTTAATATTACTCTGCTACTGTTTTTTGATTACGACCCAACAAAAGCTGGACTCAAGGACACTGAAAGACATCCCGTATTACATTTTGAAGTGGACAATCAAGGGGCCAGGTAAGAGGAGATAGGAAAAGAGGAAAAGGGAGAAAGTGGTGAGTATCTCCCCCAGTACATCAGCCCAGAATAATTTTTTTTTTAGTTTCCTGAATCTGTAGAACTACATCACTTTTCTGAATATAATGGTTTGAACTGACTTAAAACCAGTGTCCCATCGTAGAGAGCCTGTTAGGTGTTACAACAAAGGAATGTAAAACAGTCGCTGGTATAGAAATACTGCGTGAGTGGCATCCAGTGATAATACACAGCGGGCTTCAGGACTACAGGAAGGGGAAGAATAAAAAAATAAAGAAAATAAAAAAGGGAAAGGAGTACCTGAATAAGGGAAAAAAAATCTCCACAAGCAGAACATCAGTAGTGAAAAGGATTAGGAGTACCCCTCCCCCCTTCTTTTTTTTGATGGGGTGGGTTTTTTTTTTCTTCTTTTTTGTGTGTGTGTGTGTGGGGGATGATCGGTAGCATGAGGGGAAGATCAGGAAGGGGAGGAGCAGTGGCAAAGTCACCCTGTTTAAGTCTAAGCCCTGGCCCCATGACGTAAGCGGAAATAACCAGGCCATAGAAAAACAACAGACTACCAAGGGGTGGCAAAATGAGGTAAAGGAGAAAAAAAGAGAAAAAGACACAGAATAAAATAGCCCCAGAAATAAGTATACACATAGGGCCAGATCCACAAAAGAATTACGTCTGCGTATCTCTCGTAATTTCAAATTTTGCGCGTCGTATCTTTGTTTTCTATCTACAAAACAAGATACGACTGCATCTTGGATCGATCCGACAGGCGTACGTCCTAGTACGCCGTCGGATCTTAGGTGCAATTTTTCGGTGGCCGCTAGGTGGCGTTTCCGTCGATTTCCGCGTCGAGTATGCAAATTAGCTAGTTACGGCGATCCACAAAAGTACGTCCGGCGCATTTTTTTACGTCGTTTGCGTTCGGCTTTTTCCGGCGTATAGTTAAACCTGCTATTATTAGGCGTACTTAATGTTAAGTATGGCCGTCGTTCCCGCCTCGCATTTTGAATTTTTTACGTCGTTTGCGTAAGTCGTTCGCGAATAGGGATTTGCGTAGAATGACGTCACCGTCTTAAACATTGGCTTGTTCCGGTTTCATTTCGAGCATGCGCACTGGGAAACCCCCACGGACGGCGCATGCGCCATTAAAAAAAAAACATTGTTTACGTCGGGTCACAACGTATTTACATAAAACACGCCACCATTACATCCATTTGAATTCCGCGCCCTTACACCGCCAAAGATACACTACGCCACCGTAACTTACGGTGCAAAGTCTTCGAGGATTCGAAAAAAAAAAAAAAGTTACGGCGGCGTAGTGTATCTTAGGTACGCTGCGCCCGGTGGAAAGATGCGCGGAGGTACGTGGATCTGCCCCATAGACTCTTGTGAAGAAATTGAGGTTGAAATAGAGGGAGAGACAGGAAAAGAGGAACAATTCAGAAAAGATCAACTTCCAACGAAATGTGACATGGAAAATATGTTTGCAGTTCTGGAGAAATCGTTGAAGAGCCTAGAAAGCTCTTTGAAAAAATAAATAGCTATAATCCATAATGATGTGCGACATCTACTTACGAGAGTGGAAAAAGTGGAAAATAAAGTGGCTATTCATACAAGTACAATAAAGGAGTTAAAAGGAGAAAAAATAATTTTAGGAACAGAGCAGCAAGAACAAGCATATAGAATGGAAGAACAGGAAAATAAGAACAGGAGAAAGAATCTGCGAATAAGAGGACTTCCTGAAAACCCTCAGAAAGAAGATTTAATAGAAATAATTGGGAAAATATTTAACCCACTATTGGGAAAGCAAGAAGTAAACAGCATAAAAATTGAAGGAGTCTATAGATTGCGGAGACCCAAAGGAATCCCAGCAGAAAGTCCAAGGGACATAATAGTAAGATTCAAGAACCTAGAAGAAAAAAATCAAGTATAGAGAAATATGAAGGGAAAGCCCCCCAAAAAAATACGAAAAAAAATTACAAATTTTTCCGGACTTATCTCAAGAAACTTTAAGTAGAAGACGGATGTTAAAACCTCTGCTGAAAATCTTACAAGAACATGAGATCCAATATAACTGGGGGTTTCCCGCATGTCTGATTGGCAGGAAAAATGGGCGCACAGTAAAACTCAGGTTTGTGGAAGTACAGGAGTTCTGCGGAAAATTAGAAATCCCAGTGCCAGAGGCTTTACGGGGAAGAAATTTCAGACAAGAAGCAGAAATAGAGGATGATGAACACTGGCAACTGATCCCCAGGAGGAAGACATAGATAGGGAAGGGAAAGGGGAGACGGGAAGCAAAAAAAAAAAGGGGGGGGTAGGAGACCTGGACTTTCGGAGTGCCTTTGAGCCATCTTCCTTTATAAAGGAGGTAGGCAATAGCGCCAAACAGTACACCACCTCGGCGTAATATAGCAGGAAGGCCAGGAAGGTCATAGAAAGAGAAGAGAAGAAAATTAGTACCTCCAGTCGATTTGCTGTCTCCAGAGTCGTGGGGCGGGAGAGTCCCCCGGTGCATAACGGGGCATAGGGTCTCTTCATCCCTGTACAAATGGAAGAAAGGTGGAAAGGAAAAAAGAAGAATGGATTCGATAAAATTTATAACATACAATGTTAGAGGGCTAAACTCTCCACAGAAGCGACATATGGTGCTACGGGAATTAGTAAGAAAGGGTGCAGAAATAATATTTTTACAAGAAACCCATCTGGCATTGGATGGCAATATCAAATTATATTCTAAGAAGATCCCTATATGGTATTATGGAGATTCACCCACAAAAAGGGCAAAAGGGGTGGCAATTGGCTTTGGAAATAACGTTGGCTTCAAGATTGAGGACAAGAAGGTCGATCCTGAAGGCAGATTCCTGTTCCTGAGAGGAACTATATCAGGCATAAAATACACCTTGGCAAATGTATACTATCCCAATAAGCACCCTAAAAAATATTTGCTAGAGATCTTAAAGGAACTAGGTGAATTTAAAAAAGGCTACTTAATATTGGCTGGAGACTTAAACTTTACTATGGACAGCAAATTAGATTCCACTTCCGGGGCTGTAGATAAACAAAAAAAAAGTATTAAGAAGAGTAAAAGGAAAACTATTTGAACATCAATTAGTAGACGTCTGGAGGATTCAACATCCTAGTGTAAAAGACTTTACATACCACTCAACGATACATGGAATGTACTCCAGACTGATCGAACATAGAGCATTGGAGGTAGTAATAGAAACATCAATAGAAATAGCCACAATATCAGATCACGCCCCAGTGACAATGAAGCTAAAATTAAAAAGGGAAGTGATGGGGAGAGGAGCCTGGAGAATAAATAAAGATGTAATTGAAGATCAAGAAGTAGAGAAGATAATGGAAACAGAAATTGACCAGTATTTCCTGATCAATGATACACCAGAATCGAGTAAACAATAATATGGGAAGCGCACAAGGCCGTTATAAGGGGCCAATTGATAGCTATTGGGGCCAGAAAAAAGAAAGAGAAACTAATATGCAAAAAATCTTAAAAGAAATATATGACTTGGAACAAAGACATAAGAGAAATGTCGAAAAGGAAACCCAACGTGCCTTAATACTAAAAAGGGAATCATTGAAAGATCTAATGGAGCAGGAAACAAGAAAGGAGTTCAACAGAATCAGAAAGGACTGATACAAAGGAGGAAACAAGCCTGGAAAATACCTTGCCAAAATGTTAAGACGCAAAAAGTCACTAAATTATATAGAGAAGATAAAGAATGGAAGAGGAGAAATGGTGAATAAAACAGCTGATATTGCAACAGCATTCCAAACATATTATAGTGCATTATACGCAATTAGAAAGGAAGATACATATAAGGAGAAGGAGAAGAGGAAAAAAAAAAAAAAAAAAGAATATTTAAAGAATGCGAAATTGCCAAAAATACACGAAGAACGCCTGACAGCTTTGGAAGCAGGGATCACACAGGAAGAAATTATAAGAGCATTAAAAGAAACACCCACTGGGAAAAGTCCTGGACCAGATGGGTTCACCATCAAATATTATAAAAAAAAATCAGAGCCAACTGATCCCGAGACTATGTGATTACTTTAACCAAATAGGGGAAGAAGAGGAAATGCGACACAAATCTTTAATGGCCCACATCACTATAATACCAAAATCTGGGAAAGGTAAGACATTATGTTTTAGTTATAGGCCTATAGCATTACTAAATGTTGACACAAAACTATACGCAAAAATTTTAGCCACGCGATTAAAGGACCTAATGCCAGATTGGGTTGATCCAGACCAGACCGGGTTTATACCCGGAAGAGAAGGTAGACATAATAGTCTAAAAACTATATTACTACTGCAGGAAAACAAGAGCGTAAAATCCCCAGTCCCACTCCTGTCAATAGATGCAGAGAAAGCATTTGACAGGGAAGACTGGGGATTTATGATGGACACGCTCCAACATCTGGGAATGGGACCTAAAAATTAGACACTGGATACAAACTTTGTACAGTAGACCAACGGCAATGGTCAAGGTTAATATTAAAATGTCATCGCCCTTTGAAATGCATAATGGGACTATACAAGGGTGCCCGCTCTCGCCACTTCTATATGTACCAACGCTGGAACCTTTTTTGGCAACCCTACGAAATAATCCAAAAATAGAGGGGGCGAGAATAGGCGAAGAAGAACACAAGATAGCGGCATACGCCGACGATATCTTAATGTACATAACTAACCCAAGGGTGACCCTGCCAAACATAGCTAAGGAAATAAAAAAGTACAGAGAACTTTCGAACTTCAAAATAAATCCTATAAAAACAGAAATTATAAATATATGAGTGGAGAAAAAAAAAGAACTTGCATTGCAAAAACAAATACGTGGGTGAGAGGAGAGCTAACTTATTTGGGGGTTAAACTGACATCTACAGTAGACGGTCTGTATCTTGCTAACTGTATCCCTCTGCTAAATGACATAAAAACAGATTTAAAAAAAAGAATATAACAAGATCACTTTCATTCGCGTGCTCCGGTCAACCAACCAAAACCTTCTCCAAATCCCCAAATCCCGCTACAAATCTAAGGGAGAACGTAGATTTGCAGTCCAAGGACCCCGGCTTTGGAATGCTCTACCCACGACCATCCGCATGGAAGAAAACCATCGGGCTTTTAGGAAAAAACTAAAGACCCACCTTTTCTAAAGGATCAGGATGACACTGGATGCAAGCGCCTTGAGGCGATTAAGTTCGCATTTGTTGCGCTATACAAGTTACTCACTCACTCACCATTGTGTATGGATTTTTATTATTATTCTTTTTACCAGAGTTTATATTATAATTTTCATGATTCATACCACATGTTTACATCCAATAAAATCTTTAAAACCAAACAATGCATATTATACATTATATATTATAATTATTTAATTTTTGCTTGCCTAAAAACCCCACCGGGGTAACTTTCCCATAATGTACCATAATGTGCCGAAACCTCAGTTAATTGTCTTGAAACTTCCCAAACATATCCAAGATGTTTCAAGCGTTTCAAGCGATTCGGTGTTCCGCAAGACAAACTAGGCTTGTTTTTTGGGGAGCTTAATGTGGCTAAACGTACAAATATGACCTTAAATGTTAACCAATGTTCCCCAAACTTCACACAATAGAAGAATCTATCCATTCCAACATATTCTAAAAAAAAAAAATCAAAAAATTCAATGTTATTCAATTAATGTAAAAAGAGCTTAACGTACCATATCAATCAATTGTCTTGAAACTTTGCACAGCCCAAGTTCTCAACTTCCCAAACCAATCCAAGAAGTTTCACACATTTCGGCGTTCCACAAGGCAAATTAGCGAGCTTAATGTGGCTTAAAGCGGAGTTCCATCCAAAAGTGGAACTTCCGCTCATCTTATTCCCCCCTCCGGTGCCAAAATTGGTACCTTTCAGGGGAGGGGGGACAGGATACCTGTCTTTGACAAGTATCCTTTCCCACTTCCAGGAGTCCCTGCCGTAGAGCCGTGACGTCACCGGGCCAAGAGGAGCTGGGCCTCGAGCATGTGCAGTAGGGTTCCCGGCATGAAGCCGAAAGGCTACATTGCTGGGTTCCTGTACCCGCAATGTAGGCAGAGAACCCGACAGCTGATGGAAACATCAGCTGCGGGTGCCGACATCGCTGGACTCCAGGACAGGTAAGTGTCCATTTATTAAAAGCCAGCAGCTGCAGTATGTGTAGCTGCTGGCTTTTAATGTTTTTTTTTTTGGCGGAACACCACTTTAAAGTACAAAAAAGATCTTAAATGTTAACCAGTTTGCCCTGAAACGTCGATTCTGTCTATGTTAACATACTCCGAATATTTCAGCTTATTTGATAAATCACACCAAAAGTTATTGACAATAAGCTATATTTTACAATCCCAAAACACCTTATGGGTAGAGCTCCAAAGGGGAAAATAAGGGGAAAATAATACTGGGAGTATGCTATAGCCCCCCTAACCTGAGGGAGGAGGGGGAGACAGATCTATCACAATTTGGATTAGCAGCAAGGATAAGAAGTGTTATCATAATGGGGGGATTTTAATTATCCAGACATAGACTGGGCGGAGGGAACCACGCATTCATCTAAGGCTCGCCAGTTCTTAGATGTCTTGCAGAACAATTTTATGGGTCAGATGGTAGATGCACCAACTAGAAATGTTACTAAATCTACTGATTACCAACAGTACAGACCTGATTATGGATGTGGAAATATGGGGCAATTTAGGTAACAGCGATCACAGGTCAATTGGCTTCAGTATAAAGCACACAAATAGGAAACATAAGAGGAATACAAAGACACTGAATTTCAAAAGAGCTAACTTCCCTAAACTACGAACCTTGCTAGAAGGCATAAATTGGGATAAAATCTTAAGCTCCATACACACAGTCACACTTTTTGCCAACCAACTTCAAAATCTGCAAGTTTTCTAATTTGTTTGACCGTGTGTACGCTCCATCGGACCAACTTTTTCGGGTTTCATCCAACAAAAAGTTGGGTCTGCAAACGGACCAACTTTTCGGCAACAAAAGTCCGATGGTGCCTTGTCTGACTGTGTGTACAGCAATCCAACCAACTTTTGGACAAAGTGCAAATACGCATGCTCAGAACCAATGTTAAAAGCAACAAACAATAGCAGAAGTTAACCAAAGGGTGGCGGTAAAGAGCAGAAAAGAGCAAAAAAAAACGTGATGTTAGGAACGTTTTAGAAAAGTTTGCAGAAAAGTCTGACTGTGTGTATGCTATGGGTGTGGCCGGACAAATCAATTAGGAAAAAAATCCAAGGGAAATTTTGTTGGATGTCTGACTGTGTGTATGAGCCTTAAGGAACAAAGAACACAGAGGAGAGATGGGTTTGCTTTAAGAGCATATTAAATATTGGCATTAGCCAATGCATCCCGTTGGGTAATACATTTAAAAGAGTAAAAGTCCTGGATGGCTTAACTCCAATGTAAAAATGCATATAAAAGCAAAGGAGAAGGCCTTCAAAAAATACAAGGTTGAGGGATCATCATCAGCATTCAGACTTTATAAAGAATGCAACAAGAAATGTAAGGGTTCAATTAGGGCGGGCGAAGATAGAACATGAAATATACATAGCAGAGGAGAGCGAAAAAAATCCCAAGAAAGTACCAGTATATAAATAGTAAAAGAGGGAAGACAGACCATATTGGCCCCATAAAGAATGAGAAAGGACATCTGGTTACAAAGGATGGGGAGATAGGTATTGAATTTATTCTTCTCCTCAGTATTCATGAGGGAATTGGGGGGCTTCAGTCACTAAAACTGCAGTGTCTATCCTCATGACACATCACAGGAAGCACCCCTATGGTTAACAGAGGACAGATTTAAAATTAGACTTGGGAAACTTAACATTAATAAATCACTGGGACCAGGTGGCATGCACCCGAGGGTACTTAGGCAACTCAGTCAAGTAATTGCCAGACCATTGTTCCTAATTTTTACTGACAGTCTACTGACTGGAGAAAGAACAATGTAGCACCAATATTTGAAAAGGGCCCAAAATACATCCCTGGGAATTACAGCCCAGTTAGCCTAACATCAATAGAATGTAAGCTCTTGGAGGGGATGATAAGGGACTATATACAAGATTTTAGTAATGAGAACGGTATCATTAGCAGTAATCATCATGGATTCATGAATATTTGTTCTTACCAAACCAATCTATTAACCTTCTATGAGGGGGGTTGCCATCTAGATAAAGGAGGACCCGTAGATGTGGTGTATCTGGATTTTGCAAAAGCATTTGACACAGTTTCCCATAAACGTTTACTGCACAAAGTAAGGTCTGTTGGCATGGACCATAGGGTGAGTATGTGGATTGAAAACTGGCTACAATGGCGAGTTCAGAGGGTGGTGATAAATGGGGAGTACTCGGAATGGTCCGGGGTGGGTAGTGGGGTCCCCCAGGGTTCTGTGCTGGGACCAATCCTATTTAATTTGATCATGAATGACCTGGAGGATGGGGTAAACAGTGCAATCTCTGTATTTGCGGACGATACTAAGCTAAGCAGAGCAATAAATTCTCCGCAGGATGTGGAAACCTTGCAAGAAGATCTGAACAAATGAATGAGGTGGGCAACTACATAGCAAATGAGGTTCAATGTAGAAAAATGTAAAATAATGCATTTGGGTGGCAAAAATATGAATGCAATCTATACACTGGGGGGAGAACCTCTGGGGGAATCTAGGATGGAAAAGGACCTGGAGTCCTAGTAGATGATAGGCTCAGCAATGGCATGCAATGCTAAGCTGCTGCTAACAAAGCAAACAGAATATATAAAAAAAAAAAGGGGGCGAATACATTTGCAAGGCACTGTAGAAAACTGAGCAGTATATTTGACTGAAACAGCTGCTGGAGAGGGCTACAGGACCTGCACAGAGTTTTCTAAAATGTCCAAAAAGCACTCATGCTCACTTGGACAGCTCTTAATTTCTGACATGATTGACAGGTATTCTAAAACGATTTTAGTGCTGTAGTTAAAAAAGTAAGCATAAAGTCAAGTTCTTTTATTAGGGTTTACATACACACTTTAAAAAGTCCCACACCTAAACCAACCTAACACGATCGGAAATTCTGACAACAAAACCGTGGATTGTCTTCCGACGGAGCTTTGGCTCAAACTTGTCTTGCATACACACGGTCACACAAATGTTGTCGGAAATTCTGAACGGCAAGAACGCGGTGACGTACAAGACTACGACAAGCCGAGAAAAATTAAGTTCAATGATTCCGAGCATGCGCAGAATTTTTGTGCTTTGGAATTGCATACAGACGATCAGAATTTCCGACAAGAACTTTTGCTGTCGGAAAAATTGAGAACCAGCTCTTAAATTGTTCTTGTCGGAATATCCGACAAAAAGCTCACATCGAAAAAATTGACGGAATTTCCGGCATTAGACCATTCAAGATCAATGAATCATTAATCATCACTTTATTTGGGGTCTTTAATCCAGTTTTCTATCCATCTACAGGCTGGAATTTCTAACCTTGTACAGATCAATTTACATTTTTACATTTTTTGAGAAATTGTGTCAAAAACAATTAGCAAAAGTCTAAATATACTACATTCACAGCTAAACACGTCTAAGTTTGAGCGTAGTTCCTCATCAAATCTAAGAAGAATTTGTGGTAATATTGTGGAAATATTTATGGAATCTTGTCAACCCCTTTGACCAAGTTTCTGCTTACTTCTTTATGAAAGGAAGCCTAATGCCTTGTACCAGGGCTTTTTTTCCTCAAAGAATAGGTGCAGGAACACCCCCTTTCCAATTCATCCCTTGTCTCCGCCTCTTACCCACCTCTGAGCACCGTTTCTTGGTTCCACCCCCTACCTATCTCCCAAGACCGCCTCTTTTAGAGAATACAAAAGAATGTAACATTTGTGGTACTAACTAATTTGTATGGAACTCGTTAATGATAATAACAAAAGCAGTAAAATAGGGCCAGATTCACATAGAACTGCGGCGGCGTAACGTATCGTAGATACGTTACACCGCCGCAAGTTCTCATTGCAAGTGCCTGATTCACAGAGCACTTGCGATGAAAACTACGCCGGCGGCCTCCGGCGCAAGGCGGGCCAATTCAAATGGGCGTGTGCCATTTAAATTAGGCGCGCTCCCGCGCCGGACCTACTGCGCATGCTCTGTTTCGCAAATCCCGTCGTGCTTTGCGTGCCGTATTCCCGGACGTGTTACGCAAACGACGTTCATTTTTAAATTTCGACGCGGGAACGACGGCCATACTTTAGACAGCAATACGTTTGCTGACTAAAGTTAGGGCACCTAAAACGACGACTAACTTTGCGACGGGAAACTAGACTAGCGGCGACGTAGCGAACGCAAAAATCCGTTGGGGATCCGCTGTAACTGCTAATTTGCATACCCAACACTGGTTTACGACGCGAACTCCACCCAGCGGCGGCCGCGGTATTGCATCCTAAGATCCGACAGTGTAAAACAATTACACCTGTCGGATCTTATGGATATCTATGCGTAACTGATTCTATGAATCAGTCGCATAGATAGAAACAGAGATACGACGGCGTATCAGGAGATACGCCGTCGTATCTCTTTGGTGAATCTGGCCCATAGATCCTCCGCAGCCAGCAACAATAGATTCCCATGGCATCAATGGACCACCCATAAAAAAAATACCCTCCTCCCAAGTATCAATAACCCCCCTAAGGTAACAACAGATCTCCCCCAGCCAGCATCAATAGACCCCCAAGCAACAATAGATCCCTTCAGCAACAACAGACCACCTACAACAAAATACCACCCCCTTCCTCAGCAATAATAGACCTTCAACAGCAACCAGCAGCCAGCAACAATAGGTTTCTCTCTCAACAGCAAATCCCTACCAGCAACAACTGACCCCCCCCCAGTAACATAAGACCCACCCTCAGCAACAATAGATCCCCTACCAGCAACAACCAACCTCCCCAGCAACAACAGACCCTCCTCCCACAAAATAGATCCCCCCAGCAGCCAGCATCAACAGGCCTTACAGCACACCCCACCACCCCTTGCCATTACATACATTCAGTCCTGGAGGTGCCAGAACTATGTTCCCCCGCGTTCCCGCTGAAAAAATGCCCTGCCTTGAACACACAAGCAGAATTTCCGACGGAAAAAGTTAGAAAAAGTTAGACGGAAGCTTTTCATCGGCTATTCCGCCCGTGTGTATGCCCCATCGGTCTTTTTCTTTTGGAAATGTCCAATTTCTATTGGATGCAATTCCGACGGACTAAAAACAATTAATGCACAGAATCAAGTCGACACATGCTCAGAAGCATTGAACTTAATTTTTCTCAGCTCGTCGTGGTGTTGTACGTCACCGATGGTCGGAATTTGGTGTGACCGCGTGTATGCAAGACAGCTTGAGCGGAATTCCGTCGGAAAAACCGTCTAAGTTTATTCCGACGGGAAAACCGGTCGTGTGTACAGGGCATAAGAAGACATTGCTGTAATTTTGTGGAATATTGTGGGGAACTGGTTAGTTTTGAAGTAGAAGAATGCGATGTGAAAAGTTAGTCCAGCCTTTCTCACGCTTTTTACCCAAGAGGAACCCATAAAATAATTTTCAGGTCTCAGAGAACCCCCTTCTAAAACCAATTAATTGGGGGTCAATGAGAAAAAATGTCCCTTAACCACTTCAGCCCCGGACCATTTGACTGGCCAAAGACCTGGCCACTTTTTGCGATTCGGCATTGCGTCGTTTTAACTGACAATTGCGTGGTCGTGCGACGTGGCTCCCACACAAAATGTATGTCCTTTCCCCCCCACAAATAGAGCTTTCTTTTGGTCATATTTGATCACCTCTGCGGTTTTTATTTTTTGCGCTATAAAAAAAAATAGAGCGACAATTTTGAAAACAATGCAATATTTTGTGCTTTCTGCTATAATAAATATCCCCCCCCCTTTTTTTTTAAAGCTCTATTTTCTCAGTTTAGGCCGATATGTATTCTTTTTTTTTATCAAAAATATGTAGAAATCGCAATAAGCGTGTATTGATTGGTTTGCGCAAATGTTATAGGAGAGGGGCGGATATTTACATGAAGGGGGCGGATTTTTAAATGATGGGCAGTGGTGGGGGCGGAATTTATATCGATGGCCAAACAAAGCTGGAAAATAAATCTTTATCGAATATAGAAAAATCCGCCCTTTATTGACTAAACACGCCCCACAAGCGTACATAATGAATAGCAGATAAAGATTTATGGCCAGATTCATAAAGAGTTACGCCGGCGTATCAGTAGATACGCCGACGTAACTCGGAATCTGCGCCGTCGTAAGTTTAAGTGTATGCTCAAACTGAGATACACTTAAACCTATCTAAGATACGACGGCCTGCGCCGTCGTATCTTAGGGTGCAATATTTACGCTGGCCGCTAGGTGGCGCTCCATTGAGTTCGGCGTAGAATATGTAAATGCCTAGATACGTCGATTCACGAACGTACGTGCGCCCGTCGCAGTAAAGATACGCCGTTTCCGTAAGAGATACGCCGCGTAAAGATAAAGCTGCCCCCTAGGTGGCGTAGCCAATGTTAAGTATGGCCGTCGTTCCCGCGTCGAAATTTGAAAATTTTACGTCGTTTGCGTAAGTCGTCCGTGAATGGGGCTGGACGTAATTTACGTTCACGTTGAAACCAATACGTCGTTGCGCTGTACTTTGGAGCAATGCACACTGGGATATGTACACAGACGGCGCATGCGCCGTTCGTAAAAAACGTCAATCACCAAACATTAACATAAAACATGCCCCCCCACCCTCATTTGAATTAGGCGCGCTTACGTCGACCCCATTTACGCTACGCCGCCGTAAGTTAGGAGGCAAGTGCTTTGTGAATACAGTACTTGCCTCTCTGACTTAAGGCGGCGTAGCGTAAATACGATACGCTACGCCGCCTTAAAGATACGCGCCCCTACCTGAATCTGGTAATTATTTTGTAGATTTGTTTGGCCATTGATTAAAATTTCGCCCCCACCACTGCCTATCATTTAAGAAATCCGCCACTTACATGTAAATATCCGCCCTTCTCCTACATGAACATGCCTCTGCAAGGTGAGACAACAGCTGACCGTAAACTCAGCCGTGCTGAGGCTCCGCACTGCGCATGCGCAGTTCCGGCCGGGCATTTCTCGACATGACATTGGTACAAAGCGCCCCTGGGATGAACAGTATTTCAGGCACAGATACCAAATCCAGTGAGGTAGTGACAAACAGTGTAGTGTTTATTGTTGATATATGCAAGTCTATATACAGGTGCTGTACAGTGTTCAGAAAAGCAAACAGAACAAAAATAGCCAAACAAAAACCTAGCCGCGCCTCGGCTAGGGATGCCACCTGTCCGGTTTTGACCTGGACCATGGATCAGAGATCCCTGAATGTGTATGAGAGGAGCCTGGGAGACGTATAAACCCCTAACAGGACTTTTTCTGGATGAGCGAGTTTGGGGTGGAGGAACTTGACTGGCCTGCACAGAGTCCTGACCTCAACCCAATAGAACAACTTTGGAATGAATTAGAGCGGAGACTGCGAGCCAGGCCTTCTCATCAACATCAGTGCCTGACCTCATAAATGCGCTTCTGGAAGAATGGTCAAAGAATCCCATAGCAGGGTTGCCAACCATTAGTACAATTATGGACAGTTTGTAAAATCCTTGATGTTTACATATGTCCGTGAATGTCCATTATGGACCTGCAGTCTGCATGTCTGTAACAGACATTTACAGACAAATGTAAAAGTCGCAGTGAATTTACTGATGGTTGGTAACCCTGTCCCATAGATACACTCCTAAACCTTGTGGACAACCTTCCCAAAAGAGTTGAAGCTGTTCTAGCTGCAAAGGGAGGGTCAGTTTAATATTGAACCCTACGGACTAAGACTGGTATGCCATTAAAGTTCATGTGCATGTAAAGGCAGGTGTCCCAATACTTTTGGTAATATAATGTGTGTGTATGTAATATATATAAATCATTATATTATGTAGATTGTATGGTCAGCTTAACCACTTAAGCCCCGGACCATATTGCTGGTCAAATACCAGGCCATTTTTTCCGATTCGGCACTGCGTCGCTTTAACTGACAATTGCGCGGTCTTGCGATGTGGCTCCCAAACAAAATTGGCGTCCTTTTTTCCCCACAAATAGAGCTTTCTTTTGGTGGTATTTGATCGTCTCTGCGGTTTTTAGTTTTTGCGCTTTAAACAAAAATAGAGCGACAATTTTGAAAAAAAATTATATTTTTTACTTTTTGCTATAATAAATATCCCCCAAAAACATATATATAAAAAACTTTTTTTTCCCTCAGTTTAGGCCGATACATATTCTTCTACATATTTTTCGTAAAAAAAAAAAAAATCGCAATAAGCATTTATTGATTGGTTTGCACAAAAGTTATAGCGTTTACAAAATAGGGGATAGTTTTATGGCATTTTTATTAATATTTTTATATTTTTATCGGTACTGCGACATTATGGCGGGCACTTCGGACACTTTTGACACATTTTTGGGACCATCGGTGCTATAAAAATGCATTAATTACTATAAAAATGCCACTGGCAGGGAAGGGGTTAACACTAGGGGGCGAGGAAGGGGTTAAGTATGTTCCCTGTGTGTGTTCTAACTGAAGGGGGGGTGGGACTGACTTGGGGAAATGACAAATCGCTGTTCATACATTGTATGAACAGACGGTCAGGCATTTCTCCCCTAACAGGACCGGGAGCTGTGTGTTTACACACACAGCTCCCGGTTCTCGCTCTGTAACGAGCGATCGCGGGTGATCGCGACCGCCAGGCACGCACGTCGGCGCCAGGGGCAAGCGGGGGGCTCGCGTGCGCCCCTATTGGCTGTTTGGCGAGATGACGTATAGCTACGTGATCTCGCCCAGCAGAGCCGACCTGCGGCTGGTCGGCAAGCAGTTGACAGAGCCGTCACGGCTATGAATGTTCCCTTCATCCAGCCAGGTCATGGTTTAACTCAGGGATCCTCAAACTACGGCCCTCCAGCTGTTGTAGAACTACACATCCCATGAGGCATTGTAACACACTAACATTCACAGACATGACTAGGCATGATGGGAATTGTAGTTCCTGAACAACTGGAGGGGCGTAGTTTGAAGACCCATGGTTTTACGAGTCAGGGCTGATCCTAGGGTAATTCTGTGATTATTCCATAAATAATCACAATAACATAAATTAAATAGATTCATGTGCTGCTATGAGTCCATAGAACTGTAGTGTACTGCAAGATCCACAACAATTGCCACGAACATCCAGTGAAATACCGTATTTATCGGCGTATATCGCGCACTTTTTTGCCCTGAAAATCAGGGCAAAATCGTGGGTGCGCGATATACGCCGATACCCGCTTCCCGCGCCGAGTTTTGAATACTGCGCCGGCATATACCGAGCGCAGTACACTCGGGCAGGCTCGGCCAGTCTCGGCTTCTTCCGCGGTCACGTCCTGGACGTACAGGACGTGAGCGCGACAGTTGCCGAGCCTGCCCGAGTGTACTGCGCTCGGCATATGCTGGCGCAGTATTCAAAACTCGGCGCGGGAAACGAGCGGGGAGGACGCGAGGACGCCGCGAGGACGCCGGACCCGCCGAAGAGGACACCGGACCCGCCGAAGAGGACACCGGACCCGCCGCAGAAGAACACCCGACGACGCAGAAGGACGCCGGACCCGCCGAAGAGGACACCCGAAGCCGCAGAAGGACGCCGGACCCGACGAGGCCGCCGATGGACGCCGCGCAAGACACCAAAACTGTAAGTACAAAAATAATTTTTTTTCCACAGGTTTGGGGGTCACTTTGGGGGTGCGCGGTATACGCGGGAGCGCGTTATACCGCGATAAATACGGTAATATCCAGTCATAAAAGCTGTTAATGGTCCACCTTCACCGACTCTAATAAGAACACCCACAAAAGTGCTCAAAAGGTGGCAGCTTACCACAAGTAGTTGACCCTTTTAAGTTGGCCTTTGCTATTAACAGATGAAATAAGCAGATGATGGAACAGCCTCTTAACCCATGGAGACTCAGGACGACATATGCAAATAAGAAGATAAGGTCTGAAATAGTGTAATCCCATTTATTAAACTTAAAAATGTTCGAATAAAAAGCCAAATGGCTGCTTACTTTAGGAGTTCCCAAGGCCCGGCACTGAGGCTGGATGGCATAGAAACAAATTGTTGGAGATGGTCCCGACTCGTGTGCGCTGGCGTGCGTTCCACCCTGCACCGCTGTGAGCCAAAGGGAACCGGAGGTGACCTGGGTACGTGACCAGGTGACGCCTCTACGTTCGTTTCGTTTGACACGTCTTCAGAAAGCGATGCACCCTGCCTAGGATCGGCCCTGTAACTAGTAGAATCTGGATGCCGATAATAAAGACCTTTCACTGCCCATCAAAGGACAACTGGTTCTCAAAAGACATGAAAAAGCCATTTATGCAAAACTGGAACAACCAGTCTAAACAAGGGTGGGGGCTTTTAACATCATCTGTCATCCATACACAATGCCACTGCAACATCCCCACCCCAATGATATAACAACAATTCACACCTTATGCTATGTACAGTAACTTGACTGACTAACCTAAACATCACCCCAGTTCACTGATTGAATTACAAAATTAGAACAAGGAGGTTCTACAAATTTAACACCGCCGACCATATTCTAGGACAATCAACATCTACCTTGACGCATTACATGGTAAATGGATTAGGCAATTAAAATACAGTAAAACCTTGGTTTGAGAGTAACTTGATTTGAGAGCGTTTTGCAAGACAAGCAAAAATGTTTTAATAAATTTTGCCTTGATATACAAGCGATGTCTTGATATAAGAGTAGCGTCATGTCACAACTGAGTATAAAAGAGAAGAGAGGAGCCTCTAAGTGTAGCAATATGGTTACATTTAATGAAGGTACAACATTTAGCAACTTATTGCTACACTTAGAGGCGCCTCTCTTCTCGTTTATACCCTGTAAAAAAAAAATGCTTTGATATACAAGTGCTTTGGATTACAAGCATGTTTCTGGAGTGAATTATGCTCGCAATCCAAAATTTTACTGTACAGTGATTTCTCGAACATTTTCACCTCCAATAAAACGATTTTCTGGTTTAACCCCCAATTAACCTCTTAAAACCCAACTAGTCCAAATGAATTCCTTGTGTAAACAAGCTGCTACCAATATATTGCTATACAGTAAAACGTTGGTTTGAGAGTAACTTGATTTAACCACTTAAGCCCCCCGGAAGAATTTATCCCTTTCTTGACCAGAGCACTTTTTGCGATTCGGCACTGCGTCTCTTTAACTGACAACTGCGCGGTCGTGCGACGTTGCACCCAAATAAAATTGACATCCTTTTTTTCTCACAAATAGAGCTTTTGTTTGGTGGTATTTGATCACCTCTGCGGTTTTTATTTTTTGCGCTATAAACAAAAGAAGAGCGACGATTTTGAAAAAAAACACAATATTTTTTACTTTTTGATTTAATAAATATCATTTTTTTTTTTTATACTTTTTTTTTCAGTTTAGGCCAATATGTATTCTTCTACATATTTTTGGTAAAAAAAAACATTGAATCGTTCATGTCGAATGGTCTACCCCAACACTGTCTCTATAATGTTGCTTTTCTCTCTGTGTAGAATAATCTTGGACTAATAGAGTTAGGTTAGGCACATTCGACCGCAGATTCGATGGACACAGATTGCGATTGTCAGCGTCATGTCGAATCTCCTATCTATATCGAACTGTTGTAGCAAGAAAACAAAAAAGTCGGATCTTTCGGATTTGGGATTCTGAGTGTTCGTTTTAGTTTGTTAAAACGATAACGAAAATACCCGAAATTCGGACGAAAATGCATTTGGATGAAAACGAATGCACATGTCTAGTTTTTTGTGTGCTGACTAGCTGCAGAATGTGTTGGGGAATATGTATATTGTTTTGTGTATTGTCCTACCCATGCGTTCCTCCTTTTTCTAGCTATAAATTGATCTGAGAAGCTGCCATTGTTGCTTTGTTGGATTTGGTGCGCGATGTTACTATTTATAAAGAATTGGCTACTCTATACGAAGAGTTTCCTGTGCAAACATCTCAAACATGTGCATAGTCTTTACAAATAATCCCAGTATTTGTGTAATATGTGTATTTCCTCTGCTGGATGCTGATGATTAGAGGAAGTAAACATATTTACACGAATTACAGGGATTATTCACGATGGCTGTGCAAATGCTTTTTTTTTATTTATAAATATAATATAAAATGTTACATAAACATAAATAATCCAAAATGTTAAAACAATTTAAAGCTAAGCAAATATTGTCCTAATACAAGAGACATTTCCACTATGGAGCATATTCCTGGTCAAAGACCGGTCACTGCTGCTCTCTCTCCTTGTGCAGGGGGACTGGTCTTCTCTCCGCCCCCTCCTGCAGTTTTCTGCAGGCAGCTTGAAGTGGGTGGGACCTGCTGGGCCCCTCCCACAGCTCTGCTCTCTGCACAGGCTATGTACAGCACAGTGATGATGTCACTGCTACTTTTACAAGGTAATATCTATGGGCCAGATTCTCGTATAGCGGCGTATCTTTGCGGCGGCGTAACGTATCCGATTTCCGTTACGCCTCCGCAACTTAGACGGGCAAGTGCTGTATTCTCAAAGCACTTGCTCCGTAAGTTGCGGCGGCGTAGCGTAAATCGGCGTAACGGTTGGCGAAAGGAGCCGAACGGCGAGTCGGCGCTATACTGCGCATGCGCATCGCCATTCGGCTCCTTTCGCCAATCGTGACGCGGCTTACGCGACGGGGGGAGAGCTCGTTTTTGGGGAAAACGTCAATCAACAGCCTGTGAGGAACGCCCACTCCCGCGGGACTCGCAACCCGGATGCATGGGTGAATATGCTGTACTAAGGTATGTACAGCAGGAAAAAAATATTAAGAGCATTAATCGTGATGGAATGTGGGGGGGCAGTGGAATAAAAAAAAATTGTTTTTAAGGGGGAACCACTGCTTTAAGTATGGACGTCGGGACAGCGTCGAATTTTGCGTCGTTTGCGTAAGTCGTTCGCGAATAGGGCTTTGCGTAAATTACGTTCACGTCGAAAGCATCGACTATTTGCAACGTGATTAGGAGCATGTGCACTGGGATACGTATGCGCCGTCCGTTAGAGACGCCATTTACGTGGGGTCATGTTTTATTTCCATAAAACACGCCCACCTCTTCTCAATTTGAATTTGGCGCGTTTACGCCGGCAGATGTACGCTACGCCGCCATAACTTAGGGCGCAGGTTCTTTGTGAATCCAGCCCCAGCCTCACTAAGTTACGGCGGCGTAGCGTATCTGAGATACGCTACGCCCGCACAAACTTACGGCGGGCTATTTGAATCTAGCCCTTGATTGTGATTGCTGGGAAATATATTTAAATTGAACATTTTTGTTGTGCCTTTAAACAGGCTTTTTGTGCTCACAAGCTAAAGAATGTCCATGGAGGGGAAGCTTGTCTATTATAAATAGAACATTCCATTAGGTACCGGGAAAGAATGTAAGTGCCGCAGTCGCTATGAAGTTAGCTGTTTGACCATTGTTAGTAGAAGAGGAGAAATGGGCGAGGCCACACACAGGGCCAGGGATGGAAAATATGTCCTCAGGGAAAAGCAGAACAGGAAAAGAAACCGGAGGAGGATGCTTGTAGGAGTTAAAGGGGTTGTAAAGGCTATTTTTTTCTATTTTCTAAATCAGTTGCTTTAACCACATAAAGAGGATGTCCGCTGAAAAAAAAATATTAAAAGTCAGCAGCTACAAATACTGCAGCGTAATACTGACTTTTAATATCGACACACTTACCTGTCCTGGAGTCCAGCGCCGTCCGCAGCAGAGGACGAGCGATCGCTCGTCACTCTGTTGCCCCCCCCTGCCATCCTCGGTGAGGGAACCAGGAAGTGAAGCGCTCCGGCTTCACTTCTCGGTTCCCTACGGCGCAATGCGCGAGTTGCGCTGCGCCTGCTGATTGGCTCCCGCTGTGCTCTGGGAGCCGAGTGTTCCCAGAGCATAACGGGGGACGGACGGGGGACGGACGGGAGGTGACGTCCTGCCCGCAGGCTGTGGCCGGAAGTGGGTGCAAATACCTGTCTTTAGACGCCGTGCCATTCTGCTGACGTACAGCGACGTGCGGCGGTCGGTAGGTGGTTAAGCTAGTGCATTGTTGGTTCACTTACCTTTTCCTTTCATTTCCATTCTAAATGTTTTTTTTCTTTGTCTGAATTTCTCACATCCTGTTTCTCCTCAGTAAGCTTGCCCCCATCATCCGAGCCGTTCTGGCTGGGGGTTATTCAGTGTGCTTATTTTTCCATGGCATTAAAGTTGTTGAGCGGGGGGTGGGGGGTGGGGTGCTACCGAGGGACGATAATGAAAGTATTGAGCAGGGGGGGTCTGACCTGAAAGTTGTTGAGTGGGGATGCTACCGCAGGACGATGATAATGAAAGTGTTGAGCGGGGGGGTGGGAGGCTTTTGACCAGAAAGTTGTTGAACGGGTGAAGGGGGCGGGGCTCTGACATGCAAGTCGTTGAGCGGGGGGGGCTACCGCGGGTCAGCGATAGTGATGAAAGTTTTGCAGTAAATTGACGCCGATCAGGGGGGGGGGGTGCGGTTCTACTCCTCTCCTCCTCCCATGCTGCCACCACTGTCTCCTCCTCCGTTCCGAGAAAATGACCGCTATCGCAGGAATGAAGTGTCTGTGGGGTAAAGCCCCGCAGAATCCATGCGGGTTGGGAGGTATGTGCTCGCCCCCTCCCTTGGGGCTAAATCCCTGCGGGGAGACGATGTGAACACAGGGATGTAGTCCCAAGGGAGAGGGCGAGCACGCTGACTAACCCCCAGACAGAACGGCTCGGATGATGGGGGCAAGCTTACTGAGGAGGAACAGGAAGTTAGAAATTCAGACAAAGAAAAAAAACATTTAGAAGGGAAATGGAAGGAAAAGGTAAGTGAACCAACAATGCACTAGCTTAAAGGAACCTATTTAGAAAATAATAAAACAAACCTTTACAACCCCTTTAACCGCTTAACGACCGCCGCATGTACATATACGTCGGCAGAATGACACGGACAGGCAGAACGACGTGCCCGCACGTCGCTGCCTAGACTTGGGTCGGGGGTCCGATCGGGAACCCCCCCGCTACATGCGGCGGTCGGTAACCCGCGGGGAGCGATCCGGGATGAGGGGGCGCCTATTCGTTTCTAGCCGCCCCCTCGCGATCGCTCCCCGGAGCTGAAGAACGGGGAGAGCCGTATGTAAACACGGCTTCCCCGTGCTTCACTGTGGCGGCGCATCGATCGTGTGATCCCTTTTATAGGGAGATACAATCGATGATGTCAGACCTACAGCCACACCACCCTACAGTTGTAAACACACACTAGGTGGAACATAACTCCTTCAGCGCCCCCTGTGGTTAATTCCCAAACTGCAACTGTCATTTTCCCAATAAACAATGCAATTTAAACAATGCATTTTTTGCTGTGAAAATGACAATGGTCCCAAAAATGTGTCAAAATTGTCCGAAGTGTCCGCCATAATGTCGCAGTCATGAAAAAAAATCGCTGATCGCCGCCATTAGTAGTAAAAAATAAAAAAAATTATAAAAATGCAATAAAACTATCCTCTATTTTGTAAACGCTATAAATTTTGCGCAAACCAACCGATAAACGCTTATTGCGACTTTTTTTACCAAAAATATGTAGAAGAATACGTATCGGCCTAAACTGAGGAAATTTTTTTTTTTTTATATATATATTTTTGGGGGATATTTATTATAGAAAAAAGTAAAAAATATTGCATTTTGTTTTCAAAATTGTCGCTCTATTTTTGTTTATAGCACAAAAAATAAAAACCGCAGAGGTGATCAAATACCACCAAAAGAAAGCTCTATTTGTGGGGAAAAAAGGTCGTCAATTTTGTTTGGGAGCCACATCGCACGACCGCGCAATTGTCTGTTAACGCAACGCAGTGCCGAATCACAAAACCTGGCCTGGGCATTTAGCTGCTTAAAGGTCCGGGGCTTAAGTGGTTAAAAGAGCAAAGAACTAGCAGGGTTAATGGTGGAGAGAAGACGAGACATCATACAGATTGCTAGGTTGATAAAAAGCAGGAGACGATTAGCTACGATCAAACAGAACAAAGACTATTGCAAAAAAAAGGATTCCATACGGTTCCCAGAAGTTTGATGCGTGGGTTTAGGGCTGGAAAGTAGATCCGGGCTGCTGATAGTCAGAAAGTAGATCCGGGCTGCTGATAGTCGGAGCCCCCTTCTCCTTCTCGTGTTTCTCGCTTGCTGTGTTCCAGGCAAAGTCTTGTGTTCGGTCCTCTCCTAAATCACGTCTGGTTTTAATTCCAAATTTAGCATTTATGGAATTGGCAAAAGTAACGGAGGCGAGAGCTGGGATGCAGTGAAAAGTTTCGTGCTTAGGAGCCAAGCTGACGTGAGCTCCAATGAGTGGAACTAAGGAGGGTATAAAAGCCATCAGCTGAGGTCAGATAACATGAGGGTGGAGCACTAAGAAAAGAAAAAAATCAGGCCCGTTATAAACTGTGTACAGTGTTGGCACAGAGAAGCAGGAGCAAAAAATCTAAATAAATATCCAGAGCGGGATGGACATCTCTGATATAAGATAATATACAGTAAAACCTTGGATTGGGAGCATAATTAGTTCCAGAAACATGCTTGTAATCCAAAGCACTTGTATATCAAAGCAAATTTTCCCATAAGAAATAATGGAAACTCAAATGATTCGTTCCACAACCATTTACTCTTCGTTTACAAAAAGCTTTATTTAGAAGACAGCAAGATTACAAACGCACAACCATTTATTCTTAAAGGAGTTGTAAATAAAAAAAATGTTTTTGCTGAAATGACTATTTACAGGGTATAGAGACATAGGGGCAGATCCACAGAGAGAATACGCCGGCGTATCTACTGATACGCCGGCGTACTTTCAAATTTCCTGCGTCGTATCTTTGTTTTGAATCCTCAAACCAAGATACGACGGCATTTGGGTTAAATCCGACAGGCTTATGGCTTCGTACACTTTCGGATCTAAGATGCAATTCTTCGGCGTCCGCTGGGTGGCGTTCCCTTTGTTTTTCGCGTCGAGTATGCAAATTAGCTATTTCCGACGATCCACGAACGTACGAGCGGCCGGCGCATTCCTTTACGTCGTCTCTAGTTGGCTTTTTCCGGCGTATAGTTAAAGCTGCTATTTCGTGGCGTACTCAATGTTAAGTATGGCCGTCATTCCCGCGTATAATTTTTTTTTTTTTTTTTTTTTGCGTAAGTCGTTCGTGAATCAGGATGGACGTAATTTATGTCCAGGTCAAAACCAATGACGTCCTTGCGACGTCATTTAGCGCAATGCACGGCAGTTCGTTCGGCGCGGGGACGCACTTCATTTAAATTAAACATGCCCCCCTACTCGCCGATTTGAATTAGACGCCGTTACGCCGCAAGAGATACACTACGCCGCCGTAACTTACGGCGCAAATTCTTTCTGGATTCGAAGCATCAAAAAGTAAGTTACAGCGGCGTAGCGTATCTCCCATACGCTGCACCCATGCAATTCTACGTGGATCTGCCCCACAATAGTTAACTGATTCCTTTTAAAAACGATTAAAAATAGATAAAAATCAATCATATAATGTACCTGTAGTTTCTAGTTTCGTTTTTGCATGTTGTTTCCTGCCTCTCTGCTGTACAGAGCCACAGAGCCAATACAGGGCAGTGATGGTTTGGAAAACGAAACTGATTAGTGTTGAGGGGTTTTAGACACACAGTAATCACACCTCCTTGATTAGTGACCACAGAGAGAAAGCTCCCAGCACTGTGGTCATCAGGAAACAGACAACCAGGAAGTGTGGAGATCAGAGAAGAATTACAGCAACTTGAGAGCAAAAACGAACAATGAGGACATGAAAACAGCACTGCATTAAGGTAAAGGAAGCTATTAAGATAAAAAAAATATTCCTTTACAAACCCTTTAAGTCCCTCAGTTTATAGTCCATATAAAAAGATTATAGCAATGTGATCATAAAATGTCCATCCACAAATGGAAGCCTCCACAAGGGGATTAGAAGCAAAATCCAGCAGGAGCTACAGAGTATAAAAGAGAAGAGGGGCGCCTCTAAGTGTAGCAATATGGTTACATTTAACCACTTCAATACCGGGCATTTTCATCCCCTTCCTGCCCAGGCCAATTTTCAGCTTTCAGCGCTGTCACACTTTGAATGACAATTGTGCGGTCGTGTGACGTTGTACCCAAATTAAAGTTTGATCATTTTTTTTCCCCACAAAATAGAGCTTTCTTTTGGTGGTATTTGATCACCTCTGTGTTTTTAATTTTTTTGCGCTATAAACAAAAAAGGGTGACAATTTTGAAAATTTTGAAAAAAAAATTTTTTTTTTTTACTTTTTGCAATAATAAATATCCTATTTTTTTTTTAACTATTTTTTTCCTCAGCTTAGGCTGATACTTATACTTCTACATATTTTTGGTAAAAAAAAAAAAAAAATCGCAATAAGCATATATTGATTGGTTTGCGCAAAAGTTCTAGCGTCTACAAAATAGGGTATAGATTTATGGATTTTTTTTTTTTTTTACTACTAATGGCAGCGATCTGCGATTTTTATCGTGACTGTGACTTTGCGGCGGACACATCGGACACTTTTGACACTATTTTGGGACCATTCACAAATATACAGCGATCCGTGCTATAAAAATGCATTGATTACTGTATAAATATGACTGGCAGGGAAGGGGGTTAACACTAGGGGGCAATCAAGGGGTTAATTGTGTGCCTAGGGAGTGATTCTAACTGTAGGGGGAGGGGAATCACAAGGGGAGGAGACAAATAGACTTTCAAAGTAAAGAAAATGGAAATTGAAGCACCACACCACTGCAAAGGGCTCCAGGTCTTACCAGCATGACTTTTACCTATAGGCTTACCTATAGGTAAAAGTCATGCATGGAATTTAAAGCGGAGTTCCACCCAAAAATGTAACTTCCACTTTAAGAGTTGGTGACCCCCCTGACATGCCACCTTTGGCATGTCATTTTTTTGGGGGGGGCGGGTACCCTGTTTTTACAGGCACCCAGCTCCCACTTCCTCCCATGGCTCTGTAAACATTACCTCTCCCCCTCCCTCTCTGCAATCTTCTGGGACACGTCACAGATCCCAGAAGTTTGCCCGGCCATTCACAGCATGCAGCGTGGCTCGTGCATGCGCAGTGCGTGCCTGGCTATGAAGCCACAGCCGGGCACCCACATTTAGAATGCCGGTGCCTCGGAGAGGAGGAGTAAAAGAACATGTTTTGACGGAAGAAATTCCGTTCGTCTGTATGGAATTCCGACGGAGAAAAAAACATGCATGCTAGGTAACAATTCAACGCATGCTCAGAAGCATTGAACTTTATTCTTCTAGGCTCGTTGTAGTGTTGTATGTAACCGCATTTTCGACGGTTGGAATTTGGTGTGTTCGTGTGTATGGAAGACAGCTTGAGCGGAATTCCGTCGGAAAAACCCATTGCGGTTTATTTCGACTGGAAATCCAATCATGTGTACGGGGCATAAGTCAGTCAGAATTTCCAATGGAAAAACTCAGATGGGGCATACACACGGTCGGAATATCTGATGAAAAAATTCCATCTGACTTTTTCCATCGGAAATTCCGACCGTGTGTACGAGGCATGAGTTGTTTGTAGTGTGTGAATAATATGTACAACTCAATAAAAAGGTATTTTGGGAAAAAAGTACAAAATATACAATAAAAAGAAAAAAGGATACACACTGCCCAGGTCAGTTCTGCAAACACATTAATATAATATATGCAATAATGTAGCAAACTAACCTTTGCTGGTCCTGATTCTGCATCCCTGTAGTCACTGGTGGCTTCTTGGGTGATGGACACGTTGAAGTACATTCCTCATTATAAATAATTGACTTTCTTTATTGCAAATAAGGTCACAGTAAAAAAACTATATACGTAAAAATAAAACATCTGCCAGAGACTGTTTTACATTGACATCATTATTTTTCGGGGATTCAGACTATTTGGCAACTGCCATGCTGAAAGCCAAGAGAAGAGCCAATAATTAACCTCTTCATCTTAATGCGTAGTCCGTCAGTGCTTAGTTATAATGCAAACAATTGCTACATTGTGATCATTATTTTTGCAGGACATTAAGACACAATCATTTGGGCATTGTATAGTAATGCCGCGTACACACGATCGAATCGTCTGATGAAAATGCTCCAATGGACCATTTTCATCACACGAACCGATCGTGTGTGGGCCCCATCGTTTTTTTTCCCATCGGTGAAAAAACGTAGACCCTGTTTTAAGATGATCTGATGGTTAAAAAACCGATAGAAAAAAGTCCATCGGTTAAAAATCCATGCATGCTCAGAATCAAGTCGACGCATGCTCGGAAGCATTAAACTTAGTTTTTCTCAGTAGGTTGTAGTGCTTTACGTCACCGCGTTCTGACACAAACGTTTTTTTAACTGATGGTGTGTAGGCAAGACTGATGAAAGTCAGCTTCATCGGATATCTGATCAAAAAAATCCATCGGTCTGTTTTTATCGGATGAACCGATCGTGTGTACAGGGCATTACAGTACAAACGAAGTGAACAATTCTGGAAGAATAAAGAAAAAAATTTTTACCGTTTATACTCGAGTATAAGACAAGTTTTTTAGCCCTTTTTTTAAGGCTGAAAATACCCCCCTCGGCTTATACTCGAGTCAGTGTACCTGAAATTATTGACAGGCTGCGGGTGTCCATTGTTTAAAAGTCACGGTCTCCTCCTGGTCCCTTCCGTGATGGGCGTTTCTCAGCAGACACAGTTCCGCCTATCACCGATGTTCTCTTATCCTCGGACTCAGTTTCCCAGCAGACACTGTGTTCAGTGTTCCGCCAATCACGGACGTCCTTTCATCCTCGGACAAGAGAATGTCTGTGATTGGCGGAAGACTAAACACAGTGTCTGCTGGAAAACTGAGTCTGAGGATGAGAGAACGTCCGTGATAGGCGGAACTGTGTCTGCTGAGAAACGCCCATCGCGGAAGGGACCAGGAGGAGACTGTGACTTTTTAACAATGAATGGACGCCTGCAGCCTATCAATAATTTCAGGTACACTGACTTGGGCACAGTGAGGCTGCAATGGGCACAGGGAGGATGGGCACAGTGAGGTTTCAATGTGCACAGTGAGGTTTCAATGTGCACAGTGAGGTTTCAATGTGCACAGTGAGGTTTCAATGTGCACAGTGAGGTTTCAATGTGCACAGTGAGGTTTCAATGTGCACAGTGAGGTTGGGCACAGTGAGGTTGCAATGGGCACAGTGAAGCTGCAAATAGGCATTGTTGACCCTCTTTTCCGCTTACAGTAGCTGCTGCATTTTTCACCCTAGGCTCATACTCGAGTCAATACGTTTTCCCATTTTTTTGTGGTAAAATTAGGTACCTCGGCTTATACTCGAAGAATAAAATACAATCATTATTATACTAAACAAAAAGCAAGCATAATTCAAAGGGAAAATAAGAAAGTTAGAATCTCTAGAAATAATTATTATTGGCAGTTATACACAGTAATGCTGGCCGTTTACACAACACTTTACATATTGTCTTCAAAGACGCATGCCGCGTACACACGATCATTTTTCGGCATGAAAAAAAAACATTGTTTTTCAGCATGTCCAAAAAACGAAGTTGTTCCAACTTCATAATTAAAAATGATGTTGCCCACACACCATCGTTTTTAAAAAAATTATGAAAAAAGCGCGGTGACGTACAACACGTACAACGGCACTATGAAGGGGAAGTTCTATTTGCCTTTGGGCTGCTTTAGCTGATTCCGTGTTAGTAAAAGACGATTTGCTCTTTTCTGTCTGTTACAGCGTGATGAATGTGCTTACTCCATTATGAATGGTAGTTTTACCTGAACGAGCGCTCCCATCTCATAACTTTCTTCTGAGCATGCGCGGGTTTAAAACGTTGTTTTAGCCCACACACGATCATTTTTTACAACACGAAAAACTACATTTTTTAAAACAACGTTAAAAAATGCATCATGTTATCTTCAAGAAAACTGCCTAAAATCTCGATGAGAAAAATGGAGAACCTGCTCTCTATTTTCTCGTTGTGATTCTCGGCAGTGTTTTCACGAGAGTGTGTATACTTACCTGTCGCCGTAGAAACCCGCGCAGGCTCGAAATGACTTTGACGCATTTGCGGTAGCTTCCTAGGCATAGGTAGGGTGCAGCAAGATGGCGGCGTTGTACGCAATGATGTCACCGCGTTCTTGCCTTTCAAAAGAACCGCGGTTCTTTTGAAAGGAGTGTCTGTACACTCGGGCGCCAAGAGAATCTTGCCAAGAATCTCACAGGAAAAACGAGGGTTTTTTCCTAACGAGATTCTGGCCTGTGTGCACAGGGCTTTAATGCATGGTTTCCAATGGCATCCTAACATATGGGGCCATATTCTGAGTAAAGTTACGATGGAGTATCTCAGGATACTCCATCGTATCTCTCTTTTTTGCCCAGTGTATCTATGCGAGTGATTCTTAGAATCATTTTCGCATAGATACACTGAAGATCCGACATGTGTAAGTCACTTACACTGTCGGATCTTAAATGTAATTACTCCGCCGGCCGCTAGGTGGCGTTTACGTTCAGGTCTCATTTGTTTATGCAAATGAGCCTGATACGCCGATTCCTGAACGAATTTGCGTCGCGTAACTGTCGCTAACTTCGTTTGTGTAGGCGTAAGGTTACCCCTGCTATATGAGGGGTAACCTTACGCCAGTCCCACGTAGGCCATGTTAAGTATGGCGTCGGGTCCGGGTCGTGTTTTCCCGTCGGGTACGTCGTTTTACTAAGTCGTTCTTGAATACGTCATTGACGTTTTACGCCGAGAACTGGAGCATGCGCACTGGGCTATTTTAAGCCCGGCGCATGCGCAGTTCGTTAGAATCGGGGGCACGCTTAATTTAAATAGAAGCCGCCCCCTTGGAGATACGCGGGGATACGCCGGGCCAAATACACTCCGCCACCCCAAACTACGGAGCAAGTGTTTGGGGAATACAGCACTTGCTCCTGTAGGTTGGGGCGGCGGAGTGTAAATGGCTTACGTGCCACCCGCCGGAATTATACGAGAATATGGCCCATGGTTACAGTAGCCAGCAAAGCACACTCTCACTACAGTGCATTATAATCTACATTCCTTGTGCTGTGCTTTGTTGAATAAAAGGTACATGTCTAGTTTTACATGAATTGTGCTGTCAACCCATTTAAAATGACTGGGCCTCCCTAATGCACAGTGCCTTTGATGTTCAGTACAAACATGTCAAGTGCAGGAAATCCATACCGGTCTACATAATCCTTTAATCGGTTGCAGTCTCCTTATTACTTGCTTTAAAGCAAGCTTCTGAAACAACATTGAAGTAATAATGGGATTTACTCCCTATGAAATCGTGCACTAATTTAAAGCGGAGCTCCACCCTAAAGTGGAACTGCCGCTGATCGGAACCCTCCCCCCCTCCGGTGTCACATTTGACACCTTTCAGGGGGGAGGGGGTCTAAAGACAGGTATTTGCACCCACTTCCGGCCACAGTCTGCGGGCAGGACGTCACCTCCCGTCCCCGTCCCCCCATTGTGTTCTGGGAACACTCTGCTCTCAGAGCACAGCGGGTGCCAAGTCGGAGCGCTTCACTTCCTGGTTCCCTCACCGAGGATGGCGGGGGGGCAGCAGAGTGACGAGCGATCGCTCATCCTCTGCTGCGGACAGCGCTGGACTCCAGGACAGGTAAGTGTGTCGATATTAAAAGTCAGCAGCTGCAGCGGACATCCGCTTTAAAGTGATTGTAAATAATCACCTTGTAAAACAACCCATTTAGTTTAAAATTGAAATGAAAGGCAAACATTTCTGTATATATTTCTATATATTTTTTTTTTTATAAGTGATTACATTCCCTTTGTTGCCTCCAAAAAAAAACATCAATTGTAGCCTCACTGTGCCCATCAATTGTAGCCTCACTGGGCCAGATTCACAGTGGAGATACGACGGCGTATCTCTGTTTCTATCTATGCGACTGATTCATAGAATCAGTTACGCATAGATAGCCAGAAGATCCGACAGGTGTAATTGTTTTACACTGTCGGATCTTAGGATGCAATACCGCGGCCGCCGCTGGGGGGAGTTCGCGTCGTAAACCAGCGTCGGGTATGCAAATTAAGAGTTACGGCGATTCACAACGGATTTTCGCGTTCGATACGTCGCCGCTAGTCTAGTTTCCCGTCGCAAAGTTAGTCGTCGTTTTAGGTGCCCTAACTTTAGTCAGCAAGTGTATTGCTGTCTAAAGTATGGCCGTCGTTCCCGCGTCGAAATTTAAAAATCAACGTCGTTTGCGTAAGCCGTCCAGGAATACGGAATTACACTACGCGCGTCGCCGTTCGAGGGTCCGGCGCGGGAGCGCGCCTAATTTAAATGGCACACGCCCATTTCAATTGGCCCGCCTTGCGCCGGAGGCCGCCGGCGTAGGTTTTCATCGCAAGTGCTTGGTGAATTGCGATACGTTACGCCGCCGCTCTCCTATGTCAATCTGGCCCACTGTGCCCATCAATTGTAGCCTCACTGTGTCCATCAATTGCAGCCACTGTACCAGGGCCGGACTGGGAATAAAAAACCAGCCCTGGAATTTTTTTTTATACCATCCCAAAAGCATAACGTCATTATTTTCTTGTTCATAAAAAGGGAAAACCATACATTTTAAAGCACATTTGAAGAGTGTATTATATATAGATAAGACAGATATGAAAGCACATAGGGCTAGGGATATATAAGAGAAAATTCCAGTTAAAAGTGTAGCAATCAAGGGGGACCCCCAGAGACTCTGTGAATATGAGGAGGGGGGCGGGGCGGCTCTGGTGACCAGAGACCACTTTTAAATGCAGCCCACATGTGCAATGCCCACCAAATGCAGCCCACCTGTACAGTGCACACCAGTGCAATGTCCACCAAATGCAGCCCACCTGTGCAGTGCCCACCAATGCAATTCCCACCAAATGCAGCCCACCAGTGCAATGCCCACCTGTGCAGAGCCCACTAAATGCAGCCCGCCAAATGCAGCCCACCAGTGCAATGAGACAGAGAGATTGTTATACAGATTACAATTTGCAGAGGCAGCAAGCAAAGGTGACAGAGGGGGGGGGGGGGGGGGGGAGGGCACCATCCATGCAATGGTGAGAGAGATTATTATTATACAGAGTACAATTAAATTGCAGGGGCAGCAAAGGTGACAGAGAGAGGAGGGGGGGGGGGGGTGCACCGTGCAATGGTGAGAGAGAGAGATTCATTATACAGTTTATAATGAACAGCGTGGTGGTGAGAATGGCCTCCACGCCCCTGGTGACGTCAGATGCGACAAAATGCGTAGGATGGAGCTATAGCTTGTGACGTCACCATGCACACTGTAACCAGGTAGTCACTAGATTAAACCAGTATTTTATTTAATACTGATTTTTGTATCAATATGAGTGGCTCGCATTTGTTTTATACATTTTGGGGCAGATCCACATACATACGCTGCGCCCGGCGCAGATGTAAGATACGCTACGCCGCTGTAACTTACTTGGCTTTGGTTTGAATCCTCAACGAATTTGCGCCGTAAGTTACGGCGGCGTAGTGTATCTCTCGCGGCGTAAGGGCGCGGAATTCAAATTGGGCGGGTAGGGGGCGTGTTGGGCGCAAGGACGTCATTGTTTTCAACGTGAGCGTAAATGGCATCCAGCCCCATTCACGGACGACTTACGCAAACGACGTAAAATTTACAAAATTAGACGCGGGAACGACGGCCATACTTAACATGGAGTACGCCACCATATAGCAGCTTTAACTATACGCCGGAAAAAGCAGAACGGAAACGACACAGATGCCGTTGTATCTTGTTTTGTGGATACCAAAACAAAGATACGACGCGCAAAATTTGAAATTACGTGGCGTATCAAGAGATACGCCGGCGTAATTTCTTTGAGGATCTGCCCCTTTGTATACAGTTTTACACTATGTTGGCCTTACCGATACTGGGGTAGATTCAGGTAGGGGCGCGCAATGATACGGCGGCGTAGCTTATCGTCTTTAGGCTACGCCGCCGTAACTTACAGGAGCAAGTGCTGTATTCACAAAGCACTTGCTCCATAAGTTGCGGCGGCGTAGCGTAAAAGGGGCCGGCGTAAGCGCGTGTAATTCAAATGTGGAAGGGGGGCGTGTTTTATGTAAATGTATGATTACCTGACGTGTACATATCCCAGTGTGCATTGCTTCCAAGTACGGCGCAACGTCGTATTGGTTTCGACGTGAACGTAAATTACGTCCAGCCCTATTCGCGAACGACTTGCGCAAACGACGAAAAAAATTCAAATTTCGAAAAGGGGACGACGTCCATACTTAACATTGGCTGCGCCTCCTAATAGCAGGAACAACGTTACGCCGAAAAAGCCTTAACGCAAACAACGTAAAAAACGAACGCCGGGCGCACCTACGTTTGCGAATCGGCGTATCTAGGAAATTAGCAAATTCTACGCCGACAACAACGGATGCACCCCTAGCGGCCAGCGTCAGAATGCACCCTAAGATACGACGGCGTAAGAGACTTATGCCAGTCGTATCTTAGGCTAAAGTCGGCGTATCTTGCTTTCTGAATAGAATACAATATGTTTGAGTCACGATTTTTGCTTGAAGTTTTTACCGCGGCAATGTGGATTTATATTTTGGTCTTCAATTTATCTAATTGTTTTTGCAAACTGCTTTTTTTTTCTGACCTGTTACCGCAATTTCTGTTTGTTTATATAAATACCATGACAACTAACATGAAGACATCATCCCATGACAAACGGAACTTGAAACTGGTTACAAATCTCCATGAAACTAAAATGTAAAACAATTGTTGTTACTTTGTCTTTTGTAGATGGACTTTTTTCTCAGTTTTTTTAAAAACTTAATAAAATAGAATTTATAAAAAAAAAAAAAAAAGAAATGTAAACCAAAAGCAGGCAGATGCATAGGAGAGGGATTCTAAAGAGAATTTATTTTAAAACTGCAGGAATATGAACTCTTTCCGACAAGCGCATGCATATATGTGACCTCACAGTGTCTTCTTTTGTGGGGCCACATATATGCAACTTTGTGTTTGTGCCAAAAGAGCGCTGCACAGCCCACTCACAACATTGAGGTTGATTTGCTAAAACTGGAGAGTGCAAATTCTGATGCAGCTGTGCATGGTGGCCAATCAGCTTCTAACTTCAGCTTGTTCAATTAAACTGGATGTAAACCCACTCTCATCCTCATCAAATGTCTCCCCTCTGTCTGTTATAAGAACTGAAAAACTGCAGATTATGTGGGTCAGCAGGGCCGCCATCAGGAATCATGGGGCCCCTTACACAGCTTCAGGCATAGGCCCGCAGGAGCAGAGAGGGGGGGGGGGTTGGGGGATGTGCTGGCGCGAAATGAGAAGCGGGGGGGTGCCGCCACTAATTGAGAAAATTGAAAAAATATATATTAAAAAAAAGGGGGGGGGGTAGCCATCCGGGGTCCTGGGGACCTCTGGGCCCTTTAATAAAAAGAAAAAAAAAAGAAAGAAAAAAAAATATATATATATATATATACCGTATTTATCGGCGTATACCGCGCACTATTTTGCCCTGAAAATCAGGGCAAAATCGTGGGTGCGCGATATACGCCGATACCCGCTTTCCCGCCATGAGTTTGAATACTGCGCCCGCATATAGCGAGCGCAGTACACTCGTGAATCTTCGACCAGTCTCGGCGCCTCTCGTACTGACGTCCTGACGTCCTGAGCGTACAGGACGTCAGTGCGAGAGGCGCCCGAGCCTGCCCGAAGATTCACGAGTGTACTGCGCTCGCTATATGCGGGCGCAGTATTCAAAGTCGTGGCGGGAAACGAGCGGGAGGACGCCGCCGAAGGACGCCGGACCCGCCGAAGATGGACACCGGACCCGCCGAAGATGGACACCGGACCCGCCGAAGATGGACGCCCGACCCGCCGAAGATGGACGCCCGACCCGCCGAAGACGGACGCCGGACCCGCCGAAGAGGACACCCGACGAGGCCGCAGAAGGACGCCGGACCCGACGAGGCTGCAGATGGACGCCGCGCAAGACATCAAAACTGTAAGTACAAAACAACAAAAAATCTTTTTTTCCCACAGGATTGGGGGCCACTTTGGGGGTGCGCGGTATACGCCAGAGCGCGTTATACCGCGATAAATACGGTATATATATTTTTTTTTATATATAAAAAAAAGGGGGGGGGGTTGCTATCCAGGGCCCTGGGCCCTTAAAAAAAAAATATATATATATATATATATATATATATATATATATATATATATATATAATTTTTTTTAATAAAAATAAATTACAAAAAAGGGGGCTTGCCATCCGGGACCCTGGGGACCTCTGGGCCCTTTAATAAAAATAAAAAATAAATAAACCTCTGGGCCCTTTAATAAAAAATAAACAAAAGAATATTGAAAAAATAAATAAAATTAATTTATAAATAAATAAATAAAAAAGGGGGGTTGCATCCGGGGCCCTGGGGACCTCCGGGCCCTTTAATAAAAAAATATATAAAAAAATAAACATTTTATATAAAAAAAATAAGGGGGGTTGCCACATGGGGACCTCTGGGTCCTTTAAAAAAAAATATATATATATATATATATATATATAAAAAATTATATAATTTTTTTTAATTTTTTTATAAAAAAGGGGAGATGCCATCTGGGGACCTGGGGATCTCTGGGCCCTTTAATAATAATACAAAAAAATACATACCTACATACATACATACATATGTATATGGGAAAAAAAAGGAAACAAAAAAAGGGGGGGGGGGATGCCATGCCATCCGAGCCCCTTACAGGTGTACTGCCTGTACCCCCCTGATGACGGCCCTTTGTGGGTGGATCTGTTTTCTGGAGCTCTGTGGGTGGAGTCGTGATGTCAGTAGACTCCATGCCCTCCTCTACACTCCCCTTGTCAACATGCATTTTTCCTGTGTATTCCTTACACTAAATTCTGCTATGATCACTAACATCCAGTCAAAATCCAGAAAAGTAACCACATGACTTCAGAAAAGGAGTGGGGGTGGGAATTAAAAAATATTGCCTGTCTCCAGGCTAGTGCATGAAATATGTAAATAACTTGTCACTCACAGCAAGGGGGCGGAACGGACCAAGGTTTTTCTCTGTAAATCCGTTTTATTTCTCTGAACAATAAATAAGGATTGCTCAGAGCTGGATTAACTCTATGTGGTAAGACTGGGCACAGGTGATAGGCAATCTTATACTGTACATTGTGACATCAACAAAATAAATAAAAAAAATTCTGGTTTACATCCACTTTAAGCTTTGACAAATAAAAGAAAACGTTGGAAGCTGATTGGTTTCTTTGCAGACCTGCACAAGATTTCCAGTTTTAGTAAATCAACCCCAAAGAGGCTGAACTTTCACCAAATATTCCTGGCATTGGCGGCTGGTGCTCCAAATTTTTTGGGGTGGCGCAAACAAATGAACAAAAACCCCCATAAATTGTAGTCTCACTGTGCCCATCAAACGCAGCCACTGTGCCCATCAAACGCAGCCACTGTGCTCATCAAACGCAGCAACTGTGCCATCACTTGTTGCCACTGTGCCATCAAACGCAGCCCCTGTGCTCATCAAACGCAGCAACTGTGCCATCACTTGTTGCCACTGGGCCATCAAACGCAGCCCCTGTGCCAGCAAATGCAGCCACTGTGCCCATCAAACGCAGCCACTCTGCCCATCAAACGCAGCCCCTGTGCCTGTGCTCATCAAACGCAGCAACTGTGCCATCACTTGTTGCCACTGTGCCATCAAACGCAGCCCCTGTGCCAGCAAATGCAGCCACTGTGCCCATCAAACGCAGCCACTCTGCCCATCAAACGCAGCACCTGTGCCATCAAACGCAGCCCCTGTGCCATCAAACGCAGCCACTGTGCCCATCAAACGCAGCCACTGTGCCCATCAAACGCAGCCACTGTCCCAATAATTGTCGCCACTGTGCCATCAAACACAGCCACTGTGCCATCAAACGCAGCCACTGTACCATCAATTGTCGCCACTGTGCTATTAATTGTCGCCACTGTGCCATCAATTGTCGCCACTGTGCCATCAATTGTCGCCACTGTGCCATCAAACGCAGCCACTGTGCCATCAAACGCAGCCACTGTGCCATCAATTGTCGCCACTGTGCCATCAAACGCAGCCACTGTGCCATCAAACGCAGCCACTATGCCATCAAACGCAGCCACTGTTCTATTGTCGCCACTCTACTATCAAACGCAGCCACAATCAATTGTCGCCACTGTGCCATCAATTGTCGCCACTGTGCCATCAATTGTCGCCACTGTGCCATCAATTGTCGCCACTGTGCCATCAATTGTCTCCACTGTGCCATCAATTGTCTCCACTGTGCCATCAATTGTCTCCACTGTGCCATAAATTGTCGCCACTGTGCCATTAAACGCAGCCACTGTGCCATCAAACGCAGCCACTGTGCCAATCAATTGTTGCCACTGTGCCAATCAATTATTGCCACTGTGCCCATCAATTGTCGCCACTGTGCCCATCAATTGTCGCCAGTTTGCCCCATACAATGCCGCCAGTTTGCCCTGTAAAATACCGCCAGTTTGCCCTGTAAAATACCGCCAGTTTGCCCTGTAAAATACTGCCAGTTTGCCCCCGCCCGGCACTTACTTTTCTCAGGTCAGCCATCCTCCTCCACGATCCCTCGATGTCTTCTCCCGCCCTCAATGACGCTTCAGCCAATCAGGTGACCGGTACCCAGACCCGGTGAACCTGATTGGCTGAGACACGTGTCAGTGTTAACCAGGGAACGCACACCCTGTGCGCCCCCTGGTTAACCATTTGGAAGCCCATTAGAGCCCACAGGCCGCTGGCTCTGATAGCCATCTCCAAAACACACCCACCGTTGTTATTCAGAATAGTGGGCGGCAGCGGCGACAATACATAGATTCATGCAATACCCGTTTTCCGATTGGCCAAAAAGAGAAGTCTCTCAATTGGCTGCTGAGGAGGACGAAGGAAACAGAAGCTACCACCAACGTCGCCGTATTGACCCGTGGAGAGCAGGGGAACAGGAGGCCTCCGCTGAGTCTGGGAAGTGGCCGATGATGGGGTAAGTGCTACCGACCAACCAGGAAGGGTTGGCATACTGTTTGCCACCCCCCAAAAATTTCTACCGGCTGCCACTGATGCAAACAACAAATAATATTCTCATAAGTGGTTTTGTCGCTGCGATTGTCAGGAGCAGGAGAACTTATTTTGGGTTGTTCCTTTTCGGTAGGTTATAGTAATAGCAAGAAATACATAGCTGGATCTTCAAAAATCATTGTTTTGTTTTCACAAAAGGCCCAAAGTATGAATAAATAAAGAGAAGGACCAAAATGATACAAACAATACAATTGTTTCCTCTTTGGAGTTCCCCTTCTTTTCATGTGTGATATTGTTTATGCTTTGCATTGTTTTTGTCAGTTCATCCTCTCCTTGCAGCTGTAAAAAAAAATTAAAAGCATTTCTTCAGTCAAAATGTAAAAATCATTTATTCATTTCCACATTGTATTTCAATAATTTCTTGCCCACTCCTCTAAATCTGAACAATCTTAAAGTTTGTAAACTTACATTGTGAAGATTCCACACATTTACTTCCTTGATTTCTGTGACACGTAGTCCTTATGTCCTGTGAGTAGGCACTGATGTGCCACACATGTCACAGAGCCTGCCTTCTGAACTACAGAGGTGCTGATAGGATTTTAATGAGGTGGAGCCAGTACAGGAATCACTGCTTGCAAGGTACTGTGGGATATGTAGTCCTAGCAATTGAGGAGATGCTGGAAAGCATGCAGGAAATCCAGGAAGTTGTGGAAAGAGATGGCCAGCAGACAGGCAGGATTCATAACATGAAGGAGATTTTTCAAGTGAGTTTATTTTGCATTGTAACAAATAATTATTGTTTGTATTGTTCTTACAATGCCGATGTTAAAAAATAAAAATGTATGCTGTGACCACAGATTACCTATAACTTTCCTTCTTAAATAAGAGTGTTGTCATCCTGCAGCAATAGTGTGTAGGGTTCAGCAACCATTTTCCACTAAAGGGCCAGATTCAGTGTATGTGAATGCATGGAGGGCCCCATTCACCTGCTAAATAATAAATGAAGATAATAATAATCCTAACATAGTAATAATTACAGTACAGGTTTACCTCACTTTAGGGTGCTTCCCTAATACAAAGCCAGTTTAGTCTGAGGGAGCATGTGGCTGGGGATTCAGACTTTACTGCCCCATCCTGGCACCCAAGGGTGGCTGATGCCAGACCTGCCAGGCAGCATGGTCTGGAGATGGGGTTCCTGTCCCCAGAGGTGATGGGGTTCCTACCCTGGATGAGACTCATCTTTCTCCATGGATTGTGGTCCTGCCTCTTGTGAAGATACAGGATGTTACACAATTTACTGTATTTATTAGCATATAACACGCACAGGCGTATAACACGCACATTCATTTTAAGAGGGAAGTTTCAGGAAAAAAACTTAAAGGGTCACTTTTTTTTAGCTAAATAGCTTCCTTTACTTTACTGCAGTCCTGGTTTCATGATCTCATTGTTCGTTTTTGCTCTGATGTTGCTGTAATCCTTCTCTGTTCTGAACAGTCTGTTTCCTGATGAAAAAAGTCATGGGAGCTTTCTCTCTGTGGCACTAATCAAGGAGGTGTGATTACTGTGTGTCTTAAACCCCTCAGAACCAATCACTTTAGTTTTACAAACCATCACTGCCCTCTATTGGCTCTGTGTCTCTGTACTTCACAGAAGCATGAAACTAGATACATAAATGAAACTGAAACTGTAGGTACATCATATGATTGATTTTTATCTATTTTTAATCATTTTTAAAAGAAATCACTTAACTATTATGTCTCTATACCCTGTAAACAGTCATTTTAGCAAAACAAAAAAAATATTTCCTTTACAACTCCTTTAAGTTTTAAATAAAGAACTTTAAAACAAAATAAGGGTCAGTGCCCATCAATGCAGCTTGATCAATGCCCATCTATAGCCTCACAATTGCCCATCAATGCAGCTTGATCAATGCCCATCTGCAGCCTCCCCCTTGCCATCAATGCAGCCTGATCAATGCCCATCTCTGGGAGGGGGCCGGGATGAGCGCCGTCAGATTATATACAGCGAGAATCTCCTATTTACTCGGCAGCCTCTTTAATTCAAAGTCCCGCCTCCTAGACCGGCTTCTGTGATAAACAGAACATTTGGTCCAATGCCGGCCCAAGAGACGGTACTTCCTATTACAGAGGACGCTGTGTAAACAGGAGATTCTCACTGTATGTAATCTGACATCGATTGTCCCGCCCCCCTCCCCGTTCTCTCCGAGGCAGCCCAAATTGCAGTTATCGTGTATAACACGCACCAGGGGCAGACTGACAACTCATGGTGCCCCCGGGCAATGGGAGATTATGGGGCCCCCGGGCAATGGGAGGTTATGGGGCCCACAGGCAATAGATTATGGGGCCACACAGTACACACACATACAGTATACATACACAGTATACACACACAGTATACATACACAAACTGGAAAGGTACTGGAGAGGCGGGGCAGCTATAATCTTGGGATTTAATAAAAAAAACACAGCTTTTTAGATACTGTCCCTGGTTTTACTGTGGCTGGCAACCCTGATGGGGCCCCCTAGTGGCATGGGGCCCTCGGGCAGTGCCGGGAGCCGAATGGTCAGTCCGCCCCTGACACGCACACATTATCTTCAACTGATTTGCAGGGTGAAAAAGTGAGTGTTATACGCCAATAAATACAGCAAAAAAAAAAAATAGGCTTTTATTTATGCTCACATGAAATGTAAATTGTAAAGATGCTAGTCCTTACAGGTTTTTCTTTTTGTTTCTACATAACCTCCCATTCTGAAAGAACTACATGTACACAATAAGCAATTATCATTCGGTTTTTGAGCCGATGGTTGTGGAGGGAGTAGAGCACTTCTCAACACGTTTCCCATACATTAAAATCACAAGAAATAAGGATTATTTTTAGGGGTTAGCCAACATACCTGGGTTCAATTCAAGCCAGGTTAGCAGAACCTGAACTCCATTAAAATCAATGGGAGCGAAATGTAAAAACACATTAGTGACTCGTTTCTGGGGAAGGGGTTGTCATATAAATGGCATGGAAAGATGGACACCACCCTGTGAGTCACGTACCAAGAAAATAAAAAAAAGTCCTTTATTTAGAAAAAAAAAAGTCCCATAATATACATCTATCATTAATCACATTGTCCAGTGATGCAGATCCACAGCAGTCACGATAAATAATGCCCTCCATCAGAAAATAAATCCTGTTGACCAATAGATACGTCTGATCCCATCAAGACTTGTGTGGAATTCCATCTAACGGGGCCCTGACTTTAAAAGTAAACTAAGTGGTGGGGTCCCCTAGGTCAGTGGTCATCAACCCTGTCCTCAGGGCCCACTAACAGGCCAGGTTTGCAAGATAACTGAAATACATCACAGGTGATATCATTTGCTGCTCAGTGATTGCAGTATTCTAGTCTGCATCTCCCAAGGTAATACATAAAACCCGGCCAGTTAGTGGGCCCTGAGGACAGGGTTGATGACCACTGCCCTAGGTGACCAAGTATGACCACGGCCAATATTTGGTCATGGTCGCTGCCCAAATAATGCAATTTGGCCATATTTGGTCAGCGATGTCATGCTATCCCCAGCTGGGGATTCACAGACAGTAAATTAATTGGGTTGTATGACAACACTGGTTGCTAAGGACATGGCAGGTGCTGACATACACCACGTTCTTAGCAACCATTGAAAGATAGAAAGCTATCTTATATAGTAGTGGAAGAAACAACCACATTTGAGCTCAATAGCTCATCCCTATCAGCTAGCCAATATCTTTTGGCATAATAGTACACCTATATCACCTCTTATTAGAGAATCTTTTCTGTGGTTACTTTTATACAGCCTAATAACAATTTGGGGACAATCCTGCAGGGTGCTAATACTGATGTGACAGGGTTGCTATATCCCCTTTCCAAATATTTAACTCTAAATCTTAGCCTAAAGATCCAGATATTTTTTAACCCCTTGGCACCGGCTGCACACAAATATGCGGACTCTCTGCGCCATAAAGTTGCAGACACAAAAGCATCTACAGGAGGGGGCAAAGACAAGACCAGTTACCCTGCACAAGCAGAGAGATCAGCAGTTAGCAGTCTTTATTACAGGAAGGAAAAGGTTTTATTTTTATTTTTTTGTGTAACTTCTTCCTTCCTCTTCTGGTAACCATGGATTACTGCACAGATCTGGAAGAAAGGCACACCAAGATTAGGGCTGGGTTCACACTATTGGGAATTGGATGTGGATTTACCGCATCCAATTCGCAATAGCAGGGGATTTTGACTGGCTCTCTATGGTGCTTGTTCACATATCTCAGCAATGCAATGGTGTGATCTGCACAGGAGTCCGTGCGTCTTTTGGTCTGTTTCAGGTCCGAATTCAGGCCAAAATTTGGGCTGAAATTGGACCTGAAACAGTGAACAGGGGCGCACAGGACTCCTGCTGTGAGACGTATGCGGCGATAGTGTGAACCCAGCCTCAAGAAGGATATATAGATGTGTAGGTATTTAAAATATTGTGTTATGTGTATGGCATGGTATATCTGTGTCACATACAGGCATTCAAGGTTACACATCAAAAGGTGTTTGCTGACCAAAAGGGTTAGTGGTCAAACACAGATCAAAGGAACAGCTGAGGACCCTTTGATGTGTTAATCTTATCTAAGACTAGGTGTGTGAGATGGCCTGGTACTTCCTTACATACATAAGGAAGTATTTATTGATGGTAATTAGACTTGGGGAATTATTCCTATTCAGGGAAACGGTTGGCTGACCTGGAAGAACCACTCCCTCCAGTGTGAGACCAGTATTTGAGAAAGTCAAGCTGGCATTCAGTCTTGTCACTCTATGATGAATATAGCATAGGTCTAGGAAAAGATGGGATTCTGAATTACTCTGTTGAATTTGTATCGTCTGTTGACTTTGTATTTTATTTGAAGTTAATTAAATTTGCGTTCTCTGGAGAGCCTGTGTGTTGCTGCGAAACAACGTAATTTATAAGTCATCATACTATACATCTATATCACTACATTTATTGGACACATTTTATGAGATCACTACATTGGATCTTATGGTTCTGTGTTGGATACATTTTATGAGATCACTACATCTCTCTCTGTATTTTAATGCTCTGTGTGATTTAAGTTCCTGTGTGGTTACCAGAAGAGGAAGGAAGAAGTTTTTAAGGAGTTCCACAAAAAAATAAAAATAAATCAACATCTCTTATGACTATAAAGTTCTATGACTAATAGCACAATGGACTTTAACACGCAAGTAAACCCAAAAATAAAACTTATTTTTAGTGGGGATCCTGACAATAAGACATTACCTATTTGGGTTGACAATGCTCAGTCACCTTAGTGTATCAGGACAACTGAAACAGGACAGGACAGGTCTACAGCTGTGCCGCCCCCTAATCTATGTGCCCGGCCCCTAATCTACATGCAGGGTGCTGCACGCATTGATTCCAATGTTTGTTTTTTTTTAAGCACAGGCTTAGAGCCTAAGGCTCTAATTGGCTTCAAAATGGGTGGGTTTGGGGCGCAGAGCACTGAGCCATGAGCCCACCAGTTGTGTGACCATTGCAAATTTCCTATTGTCTTCCTGCTTCTCCTCTCAGCCAATTAGGGAGCAGGTTCTGAGACCCGATTGGCCGAGATGGAGAAGCGACCGTTTTGGCCGGCATCGGGGAGGATGTACAGGGAGAAGGCCGTCCTCCTCAGAGCGATCCGATAACTGCTCTGCAGCTGAACACATCCTTTTGAAGCTAGGCTGGGGAATGCCTTTGTAAACAAGGCATTCCCTTATTCTGCCTAGTGACATTGTCACTGATAACCGTTCCCTGTGATCGGGAACAGTCATCAGTGACGTGTTACGTGTAGCCACACCCCCTAACAGTAAGAATCACTTCCTAGGGAACACTTAAATGGGTTGTAAAGGAATTTTTTTTTTTTCATAATAAGCATCCTTTACCTGCAGACATTCCTCTTTTCACTTCCTCATTGTTAGTTTTTGCTCAGAAGTTGCTCTATTTCTTCTCTGTTCTGTTCACTTCCTGCTTGTCTGATTTTACTGACCACCGTGATGGGAGGCTTTACTGCGGTGGTCAGTGACGTGCTCGCCCCCTCCTGGGAACTACATCTGTGTGGCAGGACACTCTCTACATGTTAGAGACTTCAAGGAGGTGTGAATTACTGTGCGTGCCGCAATTCATACTGGGAAATGTAGTTCCTACATGAACGAGCGCCGCAAACCAGGAAGTGATTGAGAGAACAGAAACTAGAATGCCGGAGGTGATATAGATGAAGGAATTTAATAGGTATTTACTTGTTTTTTAACAAAATCATTACACTATTCTGTCTGTCTACCTTGCAGACATTAATTTTAGGCAATTTTTTTTTCCTTTACAACTCCTTTAACGCCATCTAGTGGTTAACCCCTTCATTGCCAGTGTCATTTTCACAGTAATCAGTGCATTTTTATAGCACTGATCACTGTAAAAATGACAATGGTCCCAAAATGGTGACAAAAGTGTCCGATGTGTCTGCCATAATGTCGCAGTTCCGATAAAAAAATCGCTGATCGCCGCCATAACTAGTAAAAAAAAAAAAAAAAATTAATAAAAATGCCATAAAACAGTCCTCTATTTTGTAGACGCTATAACTTTTGCACAAACCAATCGATAAATGCTTATTGCGATTTTTTTTTTACCAAAAATATGTAGAAGAATACGTATCGGCCCAAACTAAGGAAAAAAAATGTTTTTTTATATACTTTTGGGGGATATTTATTATAGAAAAAAGTAAAAAATATTGAATTTTCTTTTAAAACTGTCGCTCTATTTTTGTTTATAGCGCAAAAAAATAAAAACCGCAGAGGTGATCAAATACCACCAAAAGAAAGCTCTATTTGTGGGAAACAAAGGACGTCAATTTTGTTTGGGAGCCACGTCGCACGACCGCGCAATTGTCTGTTAAAGCGGCGCAATGCCGAATCGCAAAACCTGGCCTGGGCTTTTAGCTGCATTTTGGTCCGGGGCTTAAGTGGTTAAAGACCTCGTTTTATGCTGATTTTAATGTATGATGCTTTGTAATTAGCTATAGTATTTGGTTATTGAAAAAAATAAGAAACATCGCCCGGGGTTTACGTCCTTTTTAATGGTAAATTAATTTATCTAGTTAGCATGTTGTGTTTTCCTTCCATTTACTGTGGATTAGGCTTGCTGCCTTTATATTATATATATATAATATTATATTATATATATATATATATATATATATATATAATATAATATTATATTTTTATATATATATACACATATATATATATATATATATATATATATATATATATATATATATATATATATATATATATATATATATATATATATATATATATATATATATATATATATATATATATATATATATATATATATATGTATATATATATATACACACATACATACACACATACACACGCATTCATTTATATATTCTGCTTGTGCTCTATCTTATTCCTTGGGGGACAATACTTTGCGTAAAAAGAAAGCTTACAGGTTTTGATCTCATCCAAAAGGGTCAAGATGTTCTTCTCTTATTCTGAAGGACACATATTTCCCAAGAACAAGGACAGCAGTCTTCCTCCCCATCTTTAGTTCTGTGGAATTTTAAGTTGAGTATTGAACTTTGGCCAACTATGTCTAGTAGCAAATTCATTTTAACCGCTTAAAGACCACCCTGCATACATATACTGTGGAAGGGCAGCCCTAAGACCCCTTTCACACTGAAAAGCTTTTACAGCATTTTACAGTTGAAAATAGCGCTATTAAAACGCTCAATAAAACGCTCTCCATGCATCTCAATGGACACTTTCACACTGAGTCCTGCAAGCAGCATCTTTGGAGCAGCTTTTGGGCGCTGAAAAAAACGCTCCAAAAACGCCCCTCTCCATTGAAATAAATTAAAAGCGCTGTAAAAACGCCTTACCCTTTCACACTGAGGCACTGCAAAAACGACCCTGAAACGTTAGGGTCTTTGCGATGCTTTACCAGCACATTGTGATTGTAGATGAGGCTTCGCTCGAAAAACGCTCGAAAAAAGCTTGAATATCGCCCCAGTGTGAAAGGGGCCTTAAGAGCAAAATCACGTACCTGTACGTGAGTTCTTCTTCTGAGTCTGGGAAACCAGTGTGTGTGCCGCCGACCTGAAGTCCACTGGGACCCGTCGATTGTTCCCTAGGCAGACAGAACGGCGGTCTGCCTATGTAAACAAGGTTCTGTGACAGGAGAAGACATAGATCCTTTGTTTCTGCTAAGCAATGCGGCGTACAGACGATCGGAAATTCCGACAACAAAACCGTGGATTTTTTTCCAACTGATGTTGGCTCAAACTTGTCTTGCATACACACGGTCGCACAAATGTTGTCGAAAATTCTGAGCGCCAGGAACGCGGTGACGTACAACACGTACGCACTATTAATGAGAAGTTCAATACCAGTCGTGTTAGTAGAAGTTTGATGAGAGACGATTCGCGCTTTTCAGCCTCATGCTTTTCAGTCCGTTACAGCGTGATGAATGTGCTATCTCCATTACGAATGCTAGTTTTATACGAACGATGCTTCCGTCTCGTACTTGTTTCAGAGCATGCGTACAATTTTATTTATTCATTATGATGGTTTTTATTACTGTTATTATAGTAATAATCTTTTAACCCTTTAGTACAATTTTTATTACATATTTTTGATGGTTTTATATGTTTTATTGATAATATTGAATAGTGTTGATGCATCTATTTAATTGTATTTTTAAATGTTCATCTACTTATTCTATGCTTGTTGTATATCTGGCCACAAGAGGGCAGTAGATTGCAAATGCAAATGCAAATGCACCATCTGCATAGCAAACAACATAGAATGTTTTTAAAGTTTTATATTAATTAAAAAAAAATTAATTTGTTTATTAAAATTATGTGTGTCTATGCATCGACATTTGATCTCACTAGAATTCAGCTATGTGAGTAAAGTTTTGCCGAAATGATGTTTGTCTTTCCCTTTGGTTGCTCACACTAATGTAAACGCTGTCAATGAGAAGGCTATCTAAACCCCAAGCCATTCTCATAACGTAGAAATCCATGAGTAAGTCGCGTGCCTGTGACGTAACGCGTAGGGAGGAGCCTGCGATCGAATCCGAGTGCATCGGATCGAGCTGAGGAAACAGCATACTGAGTGGCGTTTTCATGCTTTACTGAAAGCGGGGATTCGTGAGTGCATATGTCAATGCTCTGATTACATTTTTGATCTGTCATCGAATATTGCGCAATGAGGTTTTTCTCTTTTCTTTCATGCAATCCCTGTCTGTGAGTGCCTGTATCATCTGATCACAGCGGTGAAGGGCTGGATTAGCATTCAGATTGAAGAGAGTGATTTTTTCCCTGCATGGAATCCTGCTAATCACTGTGCACTAATTAAGGACATATTAGTAATTCACAGTTTATGGAGTGTTCTCCCTGATTAGTTTTCTTTGTACGTTTTATCACCTTTTAAGTTAATATTAGCGCATCTATATTTTATATGTACAATTTTGTGAATTGTCCACACACGATCGGAATTTCCGAGAACGGATTTTGTTGTCGGAAAATTTAAGAACAAGCTCTCAAATTTTTGTTGTCGGAAACTCCGACAACAAATGTCCGATGGAGCCTACACACGGTCAGAAGCTCCCATCGAACATTTGTTGTCGGAAATTCCGACCGTGTGTAGGCAGCATTACAGTACAACCACAGTTAGGGAGCACCCCCTAGGCACAGAGTTAACCCTTTGATCGCCCCTGATGTTAACCCTTTCCCAGCCAGTGTGTTTAGTATAGTTACAGTACGTATTTTTCAGAACTGATCACTATATTGGTGTCGCTGGTAAACAGAAAAGTATCAAATGTGACACTTATGCCGCGTACACACGATCATTTTTTGGGAAGTAAAAAACAAAGGGCTAGATTCAGGTACGAGATACGACGGCGTATCTCCAGATACGCCGTCGTATCTCTGAGTTGCGGCGTCGTATCTATGCGCCTGATTTTTAGAATCAGTTACGCATAGATTTGACTAAGATCCGACTGTCTTTTACGCCGTCGTATCTTAGTTGCAATTTTACGCTGGCCGCTAGGTGGCGCTTCTGTCGCTTCAACTTTTGCAAAAACCAATCAATATACGCTTATTGCGTTTTTTTTTTACCAAAAACATGTAGAAGAATACGCATCGGCCTAAACTGAGAAAAAATGTGCTTTTTAAAAAAATAAAATTGGGGATATTTGTTAAAGCAAAAAGTACTAAATATTTTATTTTTATTTTTTCAAAAAATTATTATAGCACAAAAAAAAAAAAACTGCAGAGGTGATCAAATACTGCCAAAAGAAAGCTCTATTTGTTGGAAAAAAAGGACGTCAATTCTATTTGGGAGCCACTTCGCACGACCGCGCATTTGTCAGTTAAAGCAACGCAGTGCCGAATCGCAAAGGGTGGCCTGGTCTTTGGCCAGCCGAATGGTCCAGGGCTTAAAGTGGAGTTCCACCCAGAATTTTTTTTCAGCCAAAAAATCCTAAAAAAAAAAATAGATTTTTTTTTTTATATACTCACCCGAAATACCTGTTGCTATGCGGAAGTCCGTAATATGCCTCTTCCGTAACCGCGGTCTATCTTCTTCTTCATCCTCTTCTAGTAAATGGGGCGCGCTGCTTTCTGGGAACTGTGTGTAATCCCAGAGAGCAGCCGCACATTCACAAGTAGGCGCGAGACTCGCGCATGCGCAGTAGGGCAGTAGTCGTGCATGCGCAGTTGGAAACTGTTTCCCTTAGGCCGCGTACAGACGACCGAACCTGTCCGCTTGAAACTGTCCGACGGGCAGTTTCCGGCGTACAAGGCAGATTTGTCTTTTGGTCTGCTGGCTTGTACACACCAGCGGACCAAATTCCCGTCGGACCAGAACGCGTGCACGTAAATCACGTACGACGTCACTATAAAGGGAAAGCCCAAAGTCAATGGCGCCGCCCTCTGTTCCGCTTTTGCTAGTTACGGGTTTGCTCGTGTTAGTGAAGGTTTGGTTAGAGACGATTCACGCTTTTCGGTCTCCGCGCTTTACAAGGTAGTATTCTCGGGTTCAGTGCGTGTGCTTGCGGGATCGTAGTTGGCAATCGGGTACAGGCTTTCAGGTCGTTCTGCTTTGCAGTTGCGTCCTGTCCGCTCGTATCTGTTTGTCGCGCGTTCTTTGCAGGTAGTGCTGGATTTGCGAGTGCTTTCTGAAGGAGTGTGTTCTTGACTGACCAGCCGGCCGGTTTGAAGCCATGATGGAGCAGCAGCGTCAATTTTCGCGAGTTGGTGCTGGTTATGGGATGGCTACTGGATATGCTCATCATTCTAGTAGTTTGGCCAGGAACAGGGGGAGGAGGCGTTTCTGGGCCAAGAATTGGTTGCGCCACCGTGACCAGTTCTCTCATATGCCTCTGCTTAGGGAACTCCAGGAGAATAATCCTAATGACTATAGGAACTTTCTCCGCATGACGGACCCCGTATTCAACCGTCTGCTGGATCTTCTGTCCCCCTATATCACGAGGCAAGACACTGTGATGCGCCAAGCCATCACGGCCGAGCAGAGGCTTATTGCCATGTTGCGGTACCTGGCGACTGGGAGGAGCCTGCAGGACCTCAAGTTCTCGACAGGCATCTCTCCGCAGGCGCTTGGGGTCATCATACCGGACACGTGTTCTGCCATCATCAGAGTTCTGCAGGAGGAGTATATTAAGGTAAGTTTCCTCATTTTAACCTCACAATGTGTCTTTAATAATGTGGGCAAATGACCTTTTTTTTCGTTCCCAGATATGCTGTGTGTTTAACTAACGTTCCCTTTTCTCCCTATGCATGTTGATATAAGCTTTCCATGTTATTTTTCTTGGCCTACCTGCATATTTGTCCCTTACCCAATATTAAACTGTCCAGCATGCTATCCTAGGGACAACCCCACCTTGCCAATTTTTATCTGGACTTTTTAGTTTTTCAGTTCAAACCCCCCCCCCCCCCCCCTTAAAACTGTTTTTGTCCCCATCAGAGGGCTGTGGAGTCTCTTAATTAAGTGGGCCTATATATTTGTGCCCCGAAATTCTCCCTTCACAATTTGAAAATGCTATTTGAAAACTGTGAAGTTGCACAAGGATGCTTGTAGGATTATGTTTTGAATGTTTATGTGCCAAAGTACTAAATCTCTTTATTTGTTTGTCCCCACAGCTACCCTCCACACCACAGGAATGGCAGTCTGTGGCTTCCCAATTTGCCCAGCGGTGGGATTTCCCGAACTGCGGTGGAGCAATAGATGGGAAACACGTCCGCATAGTGCCCCCACCCCACTCGGGGTCCTACTATTATAACTACAAGGGTTATCATAGTATTGTGTTGATGGCGGTGGTGTCGGCACAGTATGAGTTTCTATATGTGGACGTGGGGAAGAACGGCCGGATGTCTGATGGGGGAGTGTTCTCACGGACTGAATTCTACGATCGTCTACAAACTGGTGGTCTGGCACTGCCACCAGATGAAGATAATGTGGAAGGACTTCCGTTTGTGTTTCTAGCGGACGAGGCTTTCGGGCTTGGACCTCACCTAATGCGGCCTTTTCCCCAGAGGACCCTCACCTCAGAGAGGAGGGTGTTCAATTATCGGTTGTCCAGGGCTCGGAGGGTAGTCGAGAATGCCTTTGGGATTCTCACCAACCGGTTCCGCCTGTTCCTGACAGCTATACATCTGGCGGAATATAAATTGAACACCGTTGTATTTGCCTGCTGCATTTTGCACAACTTTTTACGCAGGCACTCCCAGACGTACCTACCCGAAAGCGTTTCTGAGGCAAGACTACTCTCAGATCCTCTCCCTGGGCTGGACACTGGTCGCGCTGGCTTTGCCACCCAATCAGCTCGTGAGGTACGCGACAAATATGTTGAGTACTTCATGGGTCGGGGGGCCATTGCTATGCCAGATCATATTTCTTTCTAATTCGGCCCCCAAAAGAAAGGAATATTCTCAGAACTAATAAATAATTAGACCATTGGACTTTATACAGTTGTTTGTCATTACTGCTTTTTCTCTTTTTATCTGTCTTCCTGCTTCTCACCAAAAATAGTGCACTTCTAGTGCCAAATGTATGGTTCAGGTTTTAGTAAATAAACACAATTGCACATTATTCACTCATCTCCAAACTGGGTATTCAGCATATCAAAGAATAAAGCCACTCATTTTTAGGATTTTTGAAAAGCTTTTTTTATTTGCAGCTTTTTCATTTTCCTTGATTTTTCTGTAGATTTTTAGTAATAAACATGCCAACATTTTTAGTTTGCAAGGCTTTTATTTTTTTGTTTTTTGTGTGTTTTCTAATTTTATTTATTTATTTATTTTTTATATTTTTTTCCAAAAATTTTAAGAAAATTGAGAAAAATTATTTCTTATTTTTTTTTTTTTCCAAAAATTTTAAGAAAATTGAGAAAAATTATTTCTTATTTTTTTTTTTTTATATATTTTTTTCCCAAAATTTTAAGAAAATTGAGAAAAATTATTTATTTTTTTTTTATTTTTTTTTTATTCAAAAAAAAAAGATTGGTAACATTTTTTGGCTAGATTTGTTACCCAATTTTTTATTTTTTAAATACTTTTTTTAGAAAATTTTTATTTTTTAAGTTTTTTTGATTTTTCAGGCTTGTTGATTGTAAGCCATTTTTTTGCTTGAAAAAATATAACATGTCCAAAACATTTAAAAGACAAATGTGTCACTTTTACATTCACAATAACAGTCATGGTGTGATTTCACACCTGAACATGCCAAAATTCTCCATTTCACTGCTGCACTCCATCACTTGCTGGATAATTATTCCCGCACTTGCGCGAGAAAAATGCGGAACAGCATCTTCATCCCCTACAAAACGAATCAAAAATATAAAATTAACAATTTTACCGGCCTATCTACATCTAGGGTTGCCACCTCATCCCTTTAAACCAGAACACATATTAATTACACCGGTTCTGTGGCTGATTAAAAGGTGGTAATTTAACTCACCTGGTGCCATATCTGCATTACATTAGCCACAGAACATGTGTAATCCATATGTGTTTGGGATTAAAGGGATGAGGTGGCAACCCTATCTACATCTGTTTTGCCCTATAAAGCTGGGGTGACACTGACCTGATGTTGTGCGAATTTCCTCCTCCTCCACCACTTCTCCATCTTCAATAACTCCTCCTTCTTGAACCACTTCCCCCTCATCCTCCACGACTCCTCCTTCTTCTTCCACCAATCCACCATCTTCAAATTCTCCAAAATCATCTTCTTCAATTTCATCTTCATCCTCCACAACTACCAAATTTAAAATTACTCCATCCTCCTCTCTTCCTTCCTCCTCTCTTCCTTCCTCCTCCTCCTCCACATCCTCCTCTCTTCCTTCCACCACATCCTCCTCTCTTCCTTCCACCTCCTCCTCCACATCCTCCTCTCTTCCTTCCTCCTCCTCCTCCACATCCTCCTCTCTTCCTTCCTCCTCTCTTCCTTCCACCTCCTCCTCCACATCCTCATCTCTTCCTTCCTCCTCCTCCTCCACATCCTCCTCTCTTCCTTCCACCTCCTCCTCCACATCCTCCTCTCTTCCTTCCACCTCCTCCTCCTCTCTTCCTTCCTCCTCCTCCTCCACATCCTCCTCCTCCACATCCTCCTCTCTTCCTTCCTCCTCTCTTCCTTCCACCTCCTCCTCCACATCCTCATCTCTTCCTTCCTCCTCCTCCTCCACATCCTCCTCCTCCACATCCTCCTCTCTTCCTTCCTCCTCTTTTCCTTCCTCCTCCTCCTCCACATCCTCATCTCTTCCTTCCTCCTCCTCCTCCACATCCTCCTCTCTTCCTTCCACCTCCTCCTCCACATCCTCCTCTCTTCCTTCCACCTCCTCCTCCACATCCTCCTCTCTTCCTTCCTCCTCCTCCTCCACATCCTCCTCCTCCACATCCTCCTCTCTTCCTTCCACCTCCTCCTCCACATCCTCCTCTCTTCCTTCCTCCTCCTCCTCCACATCCTCCTCCTCCACATCCTCCTCTCTTCCTTCCACCTCCTCCTCCACATCCTCATCTCTTCCTTCCTCCTCCTCCTCCACATCCTCCTCTTCCACATCCTCCTCTCTTCCTTCCTCCTCCTCCTCCACATCCTCCTCCTCCACATCCTCCTCTCTTCCTTCCACCTCCTCCTCCACATACTCATCTCTTCCTTCCTCCTCCTCCTCCACATCCTCCTCCTCCACATCCTCCTCTCTTCCTTCCTCCTCCTCCTCCACATCCTCCTCTCTTCCTTCCTCCTCTCTTCCTTCCACCTCCTCCTCCACATCCTCATCTCTTCCTTCCTCCTCCTCCTCCACATCCTCCTCCTCCACATCCTCCTCTCTTCCTTCCTCCTCCTCCACATGGCCAGATGGCAGATTCCGGGCGTGTCTGGCCCTCTCTGCCTCCTCGAAATGCTGGCGTCTTCTTTCCCCTATAAATAACACAAAAACAAAAGGTATACTCATCAGCACACAGATATTGTAGAGCAGAAATCGCACACATTGCATAGAAGTTTAGAGGCTTTATTTTTTTTTATTTTTGGTGTCTTATCACCCCAAACCTACATTTTTGGATGACTTCTAGGCCAAGCTCTGATTCAGTCCCTTTTTTAGCAAAGTGACACACATGGATGTCCCCCCCTTAAAATTTGGAGCTGAGACTATACAAATTTTAGTGTAATATTTAGGGGGAGACACAGGTGCTCTGGATTCCAGATATGAAAACACCTGCTTAGTAGCACTGTTTGCATTTCCCATTCTAGGATTCAAATTTTAGAAAAATATATTTTTACACAATGTTTACAAACAATGTTTTTGGCCAGAGAGGCATGTCCAGGTGTGTTGTTCCTGGGCCAACATCGTATTTGTGAGAAGCAATCTGATGTGAATGAGGTTTCCTATTAACACTCGTTGGCCAAGCAAATGATATTTTTTGAAAAAATACTATTTCAACATGTGTTCAGAAGTACAACTAGGCCAAGGATACAGATGTAGAAATGTACCTGACCAAACATTAAACTAATAAAATTGTCCCCCCCCCACAAACAAAAAAAGAACTTACTTTTTTTGAGTATTTTTTTTATTTTCTTCAATTGATGTGGCTCACGGAGTTTCAAGTCGGAACACCGCTTCCGTAGCTGCTCCTTGGACCTGGTGATCCCAAACATCCTCTGCATTTTCCTTGCCACCTTCTCCATAATGTTCCCCTTCCTGCGGTTTGGGGTCTTGTCTTGTATTGGGGGATCAAATGGAGGGCCGGCAATCAATGTCAAGCCTTCCTTCCAGCCGGCATCGCAGCAGACCTTCCACGGATCACCACAGCCAGGAGGAGTACGGTGAGGGGCTGGCTGGCAGGCATCAAAATCTGCGACTCTCCACTTCTTTTGAGGTAGAGTATTTTTCTAAATGTTTTTGGGCTGCTAATTATTGTTTGTTTATTGAGTTGATATTGTAATCCCAAAACAAAAAATGGCCTAGAAAAGTCATGGGCATAAAAATAAGGGTCATGGATGCCAAGTGCAGGGATCAGAAGGAGAGTCTATTCAAGTTTAAAGTAAGATAAAACAAACCAGTCTAGAGCATGAAAATGTGTGTGATTTGCTTGTGCCAAATTGTAAAACATGTCCCTTTTTTTGCCACAGGAAGAAGTGAGCAGCCATGAGATTTCGGCTACTGATGCGGAGATGCATGCCAGCCAGGAGGAAGGGGTCATTGGCAGCCAGGAGGAGGAGGCCGGGCCCAGCACCAGTCAGCAGGGCCCCAGGCCCAGGGTCAGCACCACCAGGCAAGTCCCTCCCCCCCCGGGTCAGGCAAGCAGGCCTAATGAGGCACAGGAGGCAAGTGGAGGATGAGAGCCTCGAGATGATACGGGAGGCTAGCGCCTTAATCAGGGCCCCCCTCAACCCCACTGAGGCCTACAGTGCCTACGTGGCACACGAAATGTCACAAGCGGGGGAGGCCGATCAGAGGCGTGCCAAGGACCTGTTTAACCAGGTCCTTTTATGGATGCACCAGGGCTGGCTGACCAATGACACTGAGCTGAGTGACCCGGCCCATCCTGCCCAACACCTGCTAACTCCTCCTGCTGCCACATCATCCCCACCTGCAAGGGGCCGTGGACGGGTCCGTGGAAGATCTGCTGCAATGCAGGCTGCAAGGAGGGTTACAAGGAACAGGAGAAGATGATTCCCAGCCTTCCATTTGATCCCCCAAAAACTTTGGTTTTTTTGGACTACCACAGCCTGGGCTCCATTGGCTCACTTGCTGCTGCTCCTGGTTTTTGTTTTTGTGGTTGTTCTTTTTTAGTTCTCGGTATGTGGTCCTCAAGGTTTGCCATTTTCTCCTTGACTATGTTGCTTGTCTTGTCTGGAACACAAGTCTGCATGTATGTTGCTATCTCATCAAGTGCTGCCGTTCTAGGTAATTTATTTTTGTTTATGGCCAAAATAAATGGTTATTTGATTTACTGAAATACCTTGTCTATTGTGTTTTAATACTGTGGTGATTAGGCATGAAACATTTTAGCAAATAATATGTGTCATTTAGAAAGGACACCAACTCCTTGGGGGGGGTACATTTGGCGTACCAACTTGGGAAAACAAAAAAGGAAAAACACACGCCAAAATAAAATGGTGACATAACTTGACAAAAAATAAAAAATAAAAATGTGCAAGAAAAAACAATGGTGACATAACTTGCACCAAAAAAAAAAAAAAAATGTGCAAGAAAAAACAATGGTGACATAAATTGCAAAAAAAAAAAAAAAAAAAAAAAAAATTCAAGAAAAAACAATGGTGACATAACTTGCACCAAAAAAAAAATAAATGTGCAAGAAAAAACAATGGTGACATAAATTGCAAAAAAATAAAAATAAAAAAAAAAAATTCAAGAAAAAACAATGGTGACATAACTTGCACCAAAAAAAAAATAAAAAAAAAAATGCAAGAAAAAACAATGGCCCAGATTCAAGAAGCTATTGCGCCCGCGCAACCATAGGTTGCGCGGTGCAATAGCTGTTTTGCTCCCGCGTAGCGAATGCCCCTGATTCAGGAACATCGCTACGTGGACTGCAGCCTAGGATATGACAGGCATAAGCCTCCTTATGCCTTCATATCTCAGGCTGCATTCTTGCGTTGTCCGCTAGGGGGCGCGGCCATTGTGATCGGCGTATAGTATGCAAATTGCATACTACCACCGATTCACAAAAGTTGCGCGGGCCCTGCGCACGCAAGGTACGGAGTTTCCGTACGGCGACTTTAGCGCAAGGTTGCTCCTGCTATAGCAGGGGCAACCAATGCTAAAGTATAGCCGCCCTTCCCGCTCGTGAAATTTAAATTTCACGTCGTTTACGTAAGTGATTCGTGAATGGCGCTGGACGCCATTCACGTTCACTTAGAAGCAAATGACGTCCTTGCGACGTCATTTGCCGCAATGCACGTCGGGAAAGTTTCCCGACGGAGCATGCGCTGTTCGCTCGGCGCGGGAGCGCGCCTAATTTAAATGATTCCCGCCCCCGGCGGGATCATTTACATTAGGCGCCCTTACGCCGGGCTATTTAGCATAGTGCCCGCGCAATTTACGGAGCTACTGCTCCGTGAATCGCGGGCATATCAAAATATTTGCGTGGGCGCAGAGCAAAACTCGTTGCCCTTTGCCCACGCAAATATTGCGCGGATCTACCTGAATCTGGCCCAATGGTGACATAAATTGCACAAAAAAAACAAAAAAAAAAGAAACAACATTAAATTAAAAACCAAAAAATATAAACATTGACATGTGGAGGACAAAAAGAAAGTTCCAACATCTGGATAGATAGCATCAGCAAGAGAACGGGTTTATTCTAGCAAGAGAACGCCGAAAAAACAAGAGGCAATAAACGACACACTAGATATTTAAAAGGACGAATGTGCCATATCACAAACAAACGAGAGTTTTACCTGAACGAGCGCTCCCATCCCCTTATTTTGTCTGAGCATGCGCGGGGTTCTTATCCGCGGATATTGTGTACTAACCAACGGATCTGTCCGTCGGATAGATTCGCAGCGGATAGATTTGTTTAGCATGTCAGCAAATATTCAATCTGCTGAAAAGCGAGTCGACGGATAAATATACGCGGAAACCGATCCGCTGGAGTGTACACACCATAGGATCTATCCGCTGAAACCCATTAGCTGGGATTTATCCGCGGATGGATTCTATCGTGTGTATGGGGCCTAAGGGTTCTGTACATACCTGCAGATCATCACCCCCCCTCCCCGGCGAATCCACCGCAGAGACCACCGTTATCGTTTAAAGGACCGCTCACTAAAAAGATGGATATTTCGGTTGTGGCAGTGGCTGCTGCCATTACCAAGATATCCATCTTTAAAAAAATTACGTATATATACAGTGAGGGGTCCTTAACTTCATGATCCTGGTCACATTTCCCTACAGACTGCATATCTGGTACAAAATACTTCTGCTTAGAGTCTGTACTAACGTTCATTTCTAAACGCTTGCTTGACTCTGCTTTAGACTTTCCAATATTCTGTAACTCAAACAACTGAATATCTTTTATTTGAATTGCACTTTGCAAATCATCTATTCATTCAGTCAAAATCTAACAATTAATACATAAACTATTGTCCTTTGTTTTGTCCTTTTGTACAAACAACATTCCAGAACTCCTAATATCATTGTTTCAAAAACGTTAACTGACTTTATCACATTTCTAACCTGTTTGCTGAATTTCTTAAAGCGGTTGTAAACCGCATATATAATTTTTTTTTTTTTTTTACCTGCAAGGCAAAATGCATAATCAGCTAGTATGCACCGCATAATAGCTGATTATGAAATACTTACCTCAAAACGAGGTGAACAACACTTACCTGGTTCACGCCGAGCGAGATGTCATCTTGCTCCGGCGTGTCTTCCGGGTATCGCCGCTCCAGCGCTGTGATTGGCTGGAGCGGCGCCGCTCCAGCGCTGTGATTGGCTGGAGCGGCGATGACGTCACTCCCGCGCATGCGCGCGGGAGATTTAAAATCGGCAAGGTCCGGCGGCTGCCGGATCTTCCGCCGTGGATCCCCCCTGCGCATGCGCCGCCCGCATTGCGAGGGGAATATCTCCTAAACCGTACAGGTTTAGGAGATATTCTTTTTACCTACAGGTAAGCCTTGTTATAGGCTTACCTGTAGGTAAAAGTGCAAATTTAAGGTTTACAACCGCTTTAAAAGTAAATTTAGATTTTTGTATCTCGATATTAGCTTGTAAGCATTCATTGAACATGTAACACCATAATTCATCATCTTTAACAAATTTTGACAGATTTTTGAATTCTAATTTACTCTCACTAGATAATTCATCAATGAAATCCATTACTTGCCAATGTAGGATAGACTTCCCTCTCTTGGCAGGAAATTACGTCATCAAGAAACAGGATTTTCTTGCATGTGTGCAAAAATCACCAAATCTGATAATTCTACATTGCCAGATTACCGTATTTATCGGCGTATACCGCGCACTATTTTGCCCTGAAAATCAGGGCAAAATCGTGGGTGCGCGATATACGCAGATACCCACTTTCCCGCCACGAGTTTGAATACTGCGCCCGCATATAGCGAGCGCAGTACACTCGTGAATCTTCGGGCAGTCTCGGCGCCTCTCGTACTGACGTCCTGACGTCCTGAGCGTACAGGACGTCAGTGCGAGAGGCGCCCGAGCCTGCCCGAAGATTCACGAGTGTACTGCGCTCGCTATATGCGGGCGCAGTATTCAAAGTCGTGGCGGGAAACGAGCGGGAGGACGCCGCAGAAGGACACCGGACCCGCCGAAGATGGACACCGGACCCGCCGAAGATGGACACCGGACCCGCCGAAGATGGACACCGGACCCGCCGAAGATGGACGCCCGACCCGCCGAAGACGGACGCCGGACCCGCCGAAGAGGACACCCAAAGCCGCAGAAGGACGCCGGACCCGACGAGGCCGCAGATGGACGCCGCGCAAGACACCAAAACTGTAAGTACAAAAAAGCAAAAAATCTTTTTTTCCCACAGGATTGGGGGCCACTTTGGGGGTGCGCGGTATACGCCAGAGCGCGTTATACCGCGATAAATACGGTAATTTGATGATGCCGAAAGTTCATTTGTTGTTTCTACCCCTCTTGGAAGCTTGACTAGAAGCTAGAAATTAAGGCCGGTGATCTGCCGAGCTGGTTCCGGCTATCGTGGAAGTTCCTGCGCAGGCGCAATCTGATGTGCCGAGATGGTTCCGGCTAACGGGAAAGTTCCTTCAAGGACTGCGCAGGCGCAAACTTGCCGACGGAAATCTCCGAACCTCGGCCGGCATCCAGGGCGACGTGGATTTCGAGGTAAGTGGCCAGTCGCTGCGCTCGGACGGCTCGCTCCGCTCGCTCGGCCTCCTGGCTCTTTTTTTAACATCCTCCAATCCACGGGGATGTTAAAGAATGAGCCTGGATGCCGGGCGAGGTTCAGAGATTTCTGTCGGCAAGTTTGCGCCTGCGCAGTCCTTGAAGGAACTTCCCCGTTAGGGGAACCTTAAGGACAAGTCACCGGGTTCACACCTATGCGAATTGGTTGCGGCTTAAACCGCATCTAATTCGCATAACATTATAAAATACATTGATTTCAATGAGGCTGGTTCACATATGTGCGATGCATTCGCACTGCGCATTGCCGAAGAAACGTGTGCCTTTTCTAGGCATTGCGGTGTACGGCTCATTCACCTCAATACACTTCCCCCCTCCCCCTCTCCCAGGTCTCCAAATTCGCAGCTAAAACAGAGATAATCTGCTGAACACCGCACAAGTGTGAATCCGGCCTTAAAGGAGTTCTCTGAGCTAAAACTTTTAACCCCCGCTGTGCCCGGGCTGTAAAACTATACAAAATAAACTTTCACTTACCTGCCTACGATCCCCCGTTGTTCCGATATCGCCGTCCCGTTCTCCGGTCCCGGTCTCTTCCACTTCCTGGGGGTCGGTGACTCACAGTGCGCTCAGCCTATCAGCGGCCGCAGCAATGTCCCGTCGCGGCCGCTGATAGGTGAAAGTGAAGGTTTATTTTGTATAGTTTTACAGCCCGGGCACAGCGGGGGTTAAAAGTTTTAGCTCAGAGAACTCCTTTAAGGTTTGACCTCATATTAGATGGTTTTGGTAAACCTGAAGAGAAAAACCTGCAGGAAAACTGATAGGGCCAGATCCACAAAGATCTGCCTATCTTTAGAAAGGCGTAGCGTATCTCAGATACACTACGCCGCCGTAACTTACAGCGTAGATTCCGTATCCAGAAAGAATTTGCACCGTAAGTTATGGCGGCGTAGTGTAAATGTGTCGGCGTAAGGGCGCGGAATTCAAATGACTAAGATGTGGGCGTGTTTTATGTCAATGCATCTTGACCTCACGTCGCAAATAGTCAATGCTTTCGACGTGAACGTAATTTACGCAAAGCCCTATTCGCGAACGTTTTACGCAAACGACGGAAAATTCTACGCTGTCCCGACGTCCATACTTAACATTGCGTACGCCTCATAGACCCAGGGGTAACGTTACGCCGAAAAAAGCCTTACGTAAACGACGTAAAAAAATGCGCCAGGCGGACGTACGTTTAAGGATCGGCGTATCTAGCTAATTTGCATACTCTACGCGGAAAACAACGGAAGCGCCACCTAGCGGCCAGCGTAAATATGCACCTAAGATCCGATGGCGTACTAAGACGTACGTCAGTCGGATCGAGCCCACATTCAGTCGTATCTTGTTTTGTGGATACAAAACAAAGATACAACGGGGCATCGTAGAACTTGCGCGGCGTATCAATAGATATGCCGGCGTATGTTCTTTGTGGATCTGGCCCATAGTGTGTATGGGGCCTTAGTCAGAATAGGTGTTAGGAGGGGGCATTTTTTAGATGAGTAAGGTATATCTCAGAATTAAACTTTAATATTACCGCATGACATCTTCATCAGCTATGTAAAGTTGCTGTTGGGGCTGCTTCTTGGAGGAAGAAATATCAGGGGGCCTTAGGTCAGTTTTTATTGTGCCCAACAACACATCTTCCAAGAACCCTTTCCCAAGAGGCAAAACAGCAGCATTGGGAATAAATCAATGTATGCATGTGAAGGGGGATACAAGTAGGCTGGGATAGGGGAGGAGTCTGTAGTCCAGAAGAGGAGAACTCCGGCAGGGCTGGCAACACTGTTTTGGGATTGGGAGCAGAGACACCATGTTTTCGGCTCATTAAAGGAAGTTAGGAGCTCACTGGATTTCCAGCAGATGAAGTTTGTTTTAGAAGTTTTAAAAAGGGAAAAAAAAAAAAAAAGATTGGGCATGAATTGGACAAATGCATTTTTTTATTTTACCCAGACATACAATTTAATACTGTGTTCGATGATAGTCTCCCAAACAAAAGCTCTTTACTCTTCCGCTACAGCCAAGTATTGCACCTGTCGCAAATTGTAGTTATGTATAAGGCTGGGTTCACACTACGATTTTCCCGTCCGTCAGCCGCATACGATTTATATGAAAAACCGTATGCGGCTGAAACAGACGGGAACGTATGGAACCGCACATATGTGCGTTTTCCATTGACGTTAATGTTAAAGAAAAACGTATGCGTTTGCCATACTGTTTTAAAAACGGCCGCAAAACCGTGGTTGAACACGGTTTTGCGTACGTTTAAAAAACGTTTTGCCGGCAAATCGTACGCACCCGGATGCATCTGAGTGCATACGATTTGCAATGCATTGTCTATCTATACGTTTTCCCGTCCGGGCCCGTATGTTTTCAATACTGAAATCGTATGCGGCTGACGGACGGGAAAATCGTAGTGTGAACCCAGCCTTAGTAGTGGTGTGTTAATGTTTAATAATCATTGTATCACTTACTGCTGCCAAAAATCGTTTTATTATTGTGGCCTTTTTATTTTGTTATGGTGATGTGTTCTAAAAATATTTTTTGGGTAGGGTAGTAAGCATGACCTGCAGGTTGCTATAAACATAATCTATTCTATTTATAACCATTGACTAGAACCCTTGTTTCCAATTCTATTTTAAAGTAATAAGACTTACCTATATATTGTATATGTTACAGGTAGGTTAGAATGAATAATAAGACTGCATTTAACAAGAGTAAACTAAAAAGCCACATAGAACATAATTCAGATTTTGTTTATTGACTGGAGATATTTACAAAAGCTATTGCACTGACATTTTTCAGTGTTTTGCACTAATAAGCAAAGTGAAGATTTGACTGTAATGATAAAAAGCTAGTATGCATTTTTACAAAATGGCGACAAGTTTTAAGAAATAAACTTAGTTCCATTTTAAATGGAGTGTGATGAGGGAAGGCTGTATGCAGGCTATACTTTGTAGATTGTTAGATTCCTCCAGCTTACCCCTACTTCACCTTTCCACACAGTTCCCACATGTCTGGTACTGGGAGGATACAGGTACTGACTGAAATATTTGGGGCAGACACGTTATTTAAAGAAAGTGTAAAATAGCATTGGACCCATGAGATTATCTTGTAGGTATTGCAATCCTATCTTAGGGCCCTTTCAAACTAATCAGCCTTACCAAAAGCAGAAGAAAAATGCATGACCATTAAATCCTCCTGAACTCTTCACACCAGTCAGGCCCCATACACACGATAGAATTTATCCGCAGATACGGTTCAGCGGACCGTATCCGCGGATAAATCCTCTCTAAGATTTCAGAGGATTTCAATGCGATGGCGTGTACACACCATCGCATTGAAATCCGCGCTGAAATCCTCTGCCGATGACGTGTCGCGCCGTCGCCGCTATTATGACGCGGCGACGGGCGCGACGCTGTCATATAAGGAATTCCACGCATGCGTCTATTCATTACGGCGCGTGCGGGGAATCCCTTTGGACGGATGGATCCGGTAAGTCTGTACAGACGAGCGGATCCATCCGTTGGAATGGATTCCAGCAGATAGATATTCTGTGCATGTCGACAAATATTTATCTGCTGGAAATCCATTCCAGGGGAGATTTATCTGCGGATAAATATCCGTTGGCGTGTACACACCATAGGATCTATCCGCAGAAACCCATTTGATGGGATTTATCTGCGGATAGATTCTATGGTGTGTATGGGGCCTCAGTTGTGGGTCAGTTGCACAAATGCATGCTGCATTTTTTGATGCATGTTTGGTGCAGTAAAAAGAAATGCACCAAAAATGCACCTCCCATTCAAATAAATGGAAAACGCTGTAATAACGTATCACAAATGCACCCACGGTTGCATTTTTTGAGTCACATGTCCTTTTTTACAGGAGGGAAAAAAAATAAAAAAATCATATGCATTTTTACCATGTTTTTGCAACAGAGTAGTGTGAAAGCAGCCTTAAAGCGGGAGTTCACCCGAAAAAAATATTTTAACCTTAGATTGATGCTCATTTTGTCTAGGGGAATCGGGTAGTTTTTTAAAAATCGAAGCCGTACTTACCGTTTTAGAGAGCGATCTTCTCCGCCGCTTCCGGGTATGGCCTTCGGGACTGGGTGTTCCTATTTGATTGACAGGCTTCCGACGGTCACATCTATCGCGTCACGAGTAGCCGAAAGAAGCCAAATGTCGGTGCGGCTCTATACGGCGCCTGCGCACCGACGTTCGGCTACTTTCGGAAAATCGTGATGGATAGATAGATAGATGCGACCGTCGGAAGCCTGTCGGAAGACTGTCAATCAAATAGGAACGCCCAGTCCCGCAGCCCATACCCGGAAGTGGCGGAGAAGATCGCTCTCTAAAACGGTAAGTACAGCTTCGATTTTAAAAAAACTACCTGATTCCCCTTCACAAAATGAGCAGGAATCTAAGGGTAAAAATGTACTTTTCGGGTGAACCTCCACTTTAATGTAACAATGTTGATGGAGGTGATATGGTTCCCTGGCCGGAAGATTCTACACCCAATAGGATCTCCACGTTTTCCTTGGCTTGTAGTGTAGTGTAGTAAAAATGTGAATTGAAGAACCACACCACTGCTGAAAGGTTCAGATAAGACTTTATTCCAGTAAGGGTCGGGGGGGACAATTAAAAATCGCATCCAACACATTTCAGGGGTCCAAAAACACCATCTTCATCATAGCTTGAGATAGAAAACAATGCATTTGGGAAAGACATTAACTGTACATTTAACAGTATATTTCTCAGCGTGATTATCTGCACAGATCATTTCTGCTGCTAGTTTGACATGTTATTCAAAGAAGTGGGGATGACTGGACCAGTGAAGGAGAGAAGATCTGAGAAGGAACCTTGGTGTTCTGAATCTCATTGGTGAGGCTGTTACACTCAGCCTACCCCTATCACTCTAAACCAGAAATACATTTGTTTTTGGTAGCCTTAACTCTTAGATATAGAACATGTTCTCTATTTTTTCGATGTGATTTGGCCGGGCAAAAGCCTGATTGTGTGTACGCGGCATTAAACTGAACCTATTGTGAGATATAAACCTATGGTAATTGTCTTGTTTAGATGGACAAATAAGGAGTAATATAAGGGCTGAATTACTTACCACTCCAGTCTTAATTCAGTGCATGCCACATAACTGGTCACTTAGTTTTGGAATCTTCTGTTGACAAAATGGTAGCCATTGCCTGCCTTGCTCTAGATCAGTGGTTCTCAACCTGGGGGTCGGGACCCCCTCGGGGGTCAAATTATGATTTGCCAGGGGTCACCAAACAGTTCTCAGATCAGCAAATGACCTTGATCAAGAGCACCTAAGTTGGCTGATCAGAACTCCTCCCCAAGCACTGCCACTGATCCCAACTCCCCACCTGCACTGCCACTGATCCCAAATCCCCCCCACCCCCCACCAAGGAGTAAAAATAGAGAATACATGGAAGGGAGAAAAAAAGAGGGGGAGGAACAAAGAAAGGGAGGGAAAGAATAAGAGAACAAAAAATACGGCTAGTGAGAGAGATGGGGGGACATTTTTTTTTAGGATAGAGAAAGGTAAAAGGGAAAGAAAGGAGAACAAAGAGAAAAAGTGGTACATCCTAAAATGTACCATAAGGGGTTTTAATAATGTACAAGTGGAAGGGACTCGGGAAGCGCTAAATGTCTGTAGGTTAGGGGCGCAAATTACTTGCCTTGCCTTGGGTGCTGACAACCCACGCTACAAAATCATTTTACTGTTAGGGGTCCCCATAACTTGGGGAAATTGTATCAAGGAGTCACGGCACTAGAAAGGTTGAGAACCACTGCTCTAGATAAACTTTTAGATAGATCAACCTTAAGCAGAAATCGGGTGACCATGACCAGTGCCGCAGCATTGATCATGTGACCAGCTGGCTGCCAAAGTACAAGGACTTTAAGAAAAATAAGCATTTCAGAGCTTGCTATACCCTTTTTAACCATAATTCAGAGAGATGTATTTAGGAATGTATAGGTCTATTTTAGGGGAAGCCCTTCCAAAAGATTTATATCAATTATGACTAAATTCTAGTAATTTTACCCATTGGCTTCTTATTTTCTCCTCCCTCTAATGCTATTATGGATTCTAGCTCATCCTGATGCTCTGGATAATGTAGAGTGATGCAAAGATCCAACAAAGAGAGTGAGAGCTCTTCATGAGAGAAGCATAAGTACAGAGTAAATGCCAGAGTCCCCAAGAGCATTAAGAAGATGGTGGCCAATGTCCAAAGCTGAAATATCATTCTTCTCAGAAATATCGGTAAGTTGTCACACAATCAACACTGAGTCTTATTCATTCTTCTATGCCCACAAGGTGTGGAACATTCACTTCAGGTATATAAGTTCATCTTTTATAATTTCTTCTATCCAAGCCATCCCAGGAATAACGGAAGCATGGAAGTCCCGGGAAGTTGCAGGGACTCGTTCCCTTTTATAACCTTTGCAGCTGTTCACTGTTCCCCAACTTATTACTCCGACCTGTAGAAGCAGAAAAGAGGAAAAGGTTTCAAAAAGTTATTGCAAAATACCTTGAACTAGATATCCTTCTGCTCTGCCCTCTTGTATCATGTGATAATTTTATTAAAAAATGAGTGCTCGATTGGTCTTGAAGGCAAAAGGCTGTCTGCTTTGTATTCACAATTGTACAAACAAACAAAAAACAGAGATAATTTGGGGTTTTTCTGAACTGCAGTTTAGTACATTTTTTGACTTACATACCCCTTTATCCAACTCTTTGTGGTGAATTTAGCCACAGGGTGGCCAGGAGAGTGACCAACATCAGGAAAATATATGCAAATTTTGATTTCTCTGTGCTACCCTCCTAGGCACTGAACCACTAGTGCAATTCCAATAAATACAACTCCCATTGTGAAATGTTTTGATGAACATGTTTCCAGGCACTGGCTTCAAAATTGTAAGTAAAAATTGTATTTTGCAAAGTGCCAATGGCCAATACTGTCCACCTGCTTGGCCATGAGCCCCTGTCTATACTGGTAAGTGGGCCGTCTCTTTGAAAGCTTGTTATTACCAGGGATTATGCAGAAGAAAGGGGCTCCTGCTGCTACAGAGGCAGCAATTAATCCCCTGTCTGCACACGGACATTTTTTTTTAAGTAACCTTTGCCGACTAGATCAAGGGTTAGAGTTGGGATTGCTATTAGGAAATATAACCGGCTTCTACTCTTTTTTTTTTCAATTAGTACATAGATCTCCAATAAACGAAGAAGGAAAAGCATTTCTGATAATTGTTTAAAAAAAAAAAAAAGGAAAAGGGAGCAGAGGGAAAAGGAAAGGGAAAGGAAAAGGGAGCAGAGGCAAAGGGAAAGGAAAAGAGAGCAGAGGCAAAGGGAAAGGAGCAGGGAGCAGAGGCAAAGGGAAATGAAAAGAGAGCAGAGGCAAATGGAAAGGAAAAGAGAGTAGAGGCAAAGGGAAAGGAGCAGGGAGCAGAGGCAAAGGGAAATGAAAAGAGAGCAGAGGCAAATGGAAAGGAAAAGAGAGTAGAGGCAAAGGGAAAGGAAAAGAAAGCAGAGGCAAAGGGAAAGGAAAAGAGAGCAGAGGCAAAGGGAAAGGAAAAGAGCGCAGAGGCAAAGGGAAAGGAAAAGAGAGCAGAGGCAAAGGGAAAGGAGCAGGGAGCAGAGGCAAAGGGAAATGAAAAGAGAGCAGAGGCAAATGGAAAGGAAAAGAGAGTAGAGGCAAAGGGAAAGGAAAAGAAAGCAGAGGCAAAGGGAAAGGAAAAGAGAGCAGAGGCAAAGGGAAAGGAAAAGAGAGCAGAGGCAAAGGGAAAGGAAAAGAGAGTAGAGGCAAAGTGAAAGGAAAAGAGAGTAGAGGCAAATGAAAAGAGAGCAGAGGCAAAGGGAAAGGAAAAGAGAGTAGAGGCAAAGTGAAAGGAAAAGAGAGTAGAGGCAAAGGAAAAGAGAGCAGAGGCAAAGGGAAAGGAAAAGAGAGCAGAGGCAAAGGGAAAGGAAAAGAGAGTAGAGGCAAATGGAAAGGAAAAGAGAGTAGAGGCAAAGGGAAAGGAAAAGAGAGCAGAGGCAAAGGGAAAGGAAAAGAGAGCAGAGGCAAAGGGAAAGGAAAAGAGAGCAGAGGCAAAGGGAAAGGAAAAGAGAGCAGAGGCAAAAGGAAACAGAAAGGAAAAGGGAGCAGAGGGAAAAGGAAAGGGATAGGAAAAGACAAAGGAACGGATAGGATCTCATCTCTGACAGTGCTCCTCCAAAGCAAAGAGGGAAATGGAAGAGAAAAGAAAAGGAGAACAGTAAAGTATGGATAGGGAAAGGTAAAAGGGAGCAGAGGAAAAGGGAAAGTAAAAGGGAGCAGGGAGAAAGGGAAAGGAAAAGGGAGCATAGGGAAAAGGAAAGGGAGAGGAAAAGGAAAAAGGAAAAAAAGGATAGGATCTGATCTCTGACCGTGCTCCTCCAAAGCAAGGGGGAGGGCAAGAAAAAGGGAAATGGAAGAGAAAAAGGAAAGAAGAACAGTAAAGTATGGAAAGGGAAAGGAAAAGGGAGCAGAAGGGAATGAAAGGAAAGGGGAAAGGTAAAGGAAAGGATCTCATCAATAACAGTGCTCCTCCAAAGCAGGGGGGGGGGGGGCAAGAAAAAGGGAAATGGAAGAGAAAAGAAAAGGAGAACAGTAAAGTATGAGTATGGAAAGAGAAAGGAAAGGGAAGCAGAAGGAAAGGGAAAGGAAAGGGGAAAGGGAAAGGATCTCTGACAGTGCTCCTCCAAAGCAAAAGGAAGGGCGAGAATAAGGGGAATGGAAGAGAAAAGGAAAGGAGAATGGTATGAAGCTTGCACTACTTTGTAATGTGAACAATTAAAGGAAAATCACAGGGGAAGAAAAGTTATTTTGCAGGCATAAAAATTAAAAATACCAAAACACATGGGCAATGCATAATGATTGCTGGAAAGTGAGGCAAGTTAAAGCAAAACATATTACAAAACTATGCTGGCAATCCACCTGTCATAATTAAAAGATGGATTTACTGTACCTGGATGTAACGCTTTCCATGTTGTATAATAAGAGGACCACCAGAATCTCCTGCAAGAGATTAAAACCAAGTCAGCAATGGCAACTCCCTTGTACTGTCTTGACAGACTCTTGGGTAGATATGCAAGCATGACAAAAAAATTGGCCTAGCAATGTTATAGATTACCTTTGCAGGTCTGGGGATCCACTGAAGGATCTATTCCTCCGGTGCACAGGAAATTGTCAGTTACAGCATCTTTGATATCTACCACATCTTTAAATTCTTCCACTTTCTCTGCATCTTTAAGGCAACCTAGTCTCTGTAAATGAGAAATGAGCTGATTAGAACAGAATGAGGGAAAATCAGAGAGGAAAGACTGACTGTCTTTGTGAGTACTAGGAATGAGCTGAAAGTTCAGACTGAATTTTGTCTGTTCAGAAGTTCAGCAATCAGCCAAACAAAATGGTCAGTTGGCAGAACTGAATCTTGGCTTCACAGGGAATTAAGGGCCAGATCCACAAAAGGGATACGCCGACGTATCTACTGATACGCCGTCGTATCCCTGTTTCTATCTATGGAACTGATCCACAGAATCAGTTTCTCATAGATAGGCAGAAGATCCGACATGTGTAAGGGACTTACACTGTCGGATCTTAGGATGCAGTACCGCAGCCGCCGCTGGGGGCATTTCTCGTCGAAATCCAGCGTCGGGTATGCAAATTAGCACTTACGGAGATCCACGAAGCTTTTACGCTTCGTTTTTTCTCCGTAAGTATTAGCTTGCCGTCGCAAAATTAGGGCTGCTTTTACAAAGTGTAAACTGTTTACACCTTGTAAAAGTAGACTCTTCTTTCCCGCGACGCTGTCAAATTTTTTTAAAACATATTTTTTTCCCGCCGCAACTTTTTTTACCCGGCGCGATTCACAAAACTCGGCGTAACGTAACTTCGCGCAAAGCATGTCGGGAAAATCGCGTCGGGAGCATGCGCAGTACGTCCGGCGCGGGAGCGCGCCTAATTTAAATGGGACTCGCCCCATTAGATTGGGCACGCCTTGCGCCGGACAGATTTAAGTTACACAGCCGAAAATTTCTAGGTAAGTGCTTTGTGGATCGGGCACTTAGGTAGAGATTTTGCGGCGGTGTAACTTAAATCCCAAAAATTAAGTTGCGCCCGCTGTACGTGGATCTGGCCCTATGGGTGTGCAGACAAGGGGACTTATTAGAGTCTAGAAGCCTCCTTTAACCTTTGCACGCCGGCCATACACATATGTGCGGTCTGTCGGCGGGTGGGCCTTAACGTCGAGTGGTCACATACATGTGGCACTGTGTAAACAACTTACAATGCTGAGAGCATGCTCCCCACATGCTCCCAGCATGGTAGCTGATGGGGCATCGTTAGGCACCCGATGCATACTTGCGATCAGGAGTTCTAACAATCATGTGACCGCTGTGACAGGCAATTACAGCGGTCATATAACCCGCACCTCTGCCTCACGGTTCTTAGCACTCTTAAAGCGGTTGTATACCCACAAAAAATAAATAAAAATAAAATAAACTGTAAAGCAAAGGCATAATGAAATACTTACCTTAGAACGAGGCGTCGGCATCTGATCCCGGTCTCCACTGAAGGAGCTGACATTCTCCCCTCAGCATGTCTTCCGGGTTCGCAATGTGAGTGGCCAGAGCCATATGCGCATGGGAGTCTTCTTTCCGGCAATGTCCGGCACGATCTGCCAGACCTTCACAGCGCATGCACCGCTCATGTCAGCGGCTGCATGCACAGTGAATATCTCCTAAGCCGTACAGGTTTAGGAGATATTCATTTTACCTACAGGTAAGCCTTATTATAGGCTTACCTGTAGGTAAAAATGTAACATAAGGGTTTGCAACTGCTTTAAAGGGCCTGAAGGGGTCAAAAATAAATTTTAATAATAACTGCCCCACATGGGGGGGGGGGGGTCAATATCTGGCACCCCTTATTAATAAAGGGGATTCAACATTACAATAAGCCCCCAGTCCACAGACTACCACAACCTCTATGCCAGGGTTGTGGGAAAGAGGCACTTGTCTGCATCAACATGAAGACAAGGTGCTTTGTCGGGGGGTCCCTGCATTATGGTATGGGTTGTTGAGAGCATGGGTAGTGTTGCTCACGAATATTCGTATTGCGAATATTCGGCTCGAATATGGCATATTCGAGTATTCGCGATATATTTCGAATTTCGCGGTGAATATTCGCAATTCCGAATATTCGCATTTTTTCAATTTTATTTTTAAAACAGATCACATCCTATCGACGTCTAAAAGCATTGCTGGTATGATTAGAGACCCTGGGCCGAGTAGCTAAGCTGAGGCGATCCTTTTATGTTGCCGAATATAAAAAAAAAAAAATTGCAAATTTTCGCTAATGCGAATGCGAAAATGATTGCGAATTTTCGATAACTGTGGTAGGAGAACTCTGATTGTCTCTGATGCAAAAGGGGGGGGCTTTGTGTATGTGTATGTTATGAATATTTGTATGTTTGATATTATTTTTTTTTGGAAGAAGGAAAAAATTGCGCATACCTTAAAAAAAGGGGAGAATACAGCAGCAACTCAAAAATGTTATACAACATAAATTAATACAAGACAGAAAATGGAGTCGCTCTACAAGAATAAAAAATATGTCTAGTGACAAGACATGTGGGCAAATTATAAAATAAGCAAGCGCAAATAACTTGTGAAATACACAGTGAAACAAATATATAAAGAAATATAGTCCCAATAATAGAAAAATAATCTTTCATAAAAATGTCTTTGATATGTGAAGTGAAAAAAAGTCCAAAGCATGCAGCATGAACGTGTGTTCAATCTTCAAGGTGTTTGATTGACAAACGGCTGTGACAGATGGATAGAGTAAAGAATCACCACCAATGCAAAACACTTTTTATTTTCTATTGTAAAATATCAAGAATATTCTGAGCCAATCAGTGTGCTCCTTCCGCATTTGCCGAATATTCGCAATTATTTTGTATTGTAAAATATCAAGAATATTCTGAGCCAATCAGAGTGCTCCTTCCGCATTTGCCGAATATTCGCAATTATTTTGTATTGTAAAATATCAAGAATATTCTGAGCCAATCAGAGTGCTCCTTCCGCATTTGCCGAATATTCGCAATTATTTTGTATTGTAAAATATCAAGAATATTCTGAGCCTATCAGAGTGCTCCTTCCGCATTTGCCGAATATTCGCAATTATTTTGTATTGTAAAATATCACGAATATTCTGAGCCAATCAGAGTGCTCCTAGCGCTGTTGTCGAAATTTCGCCATCAATATCGCATTCGCATTTTGCGAAATTTCGATAAAATATCACGAATATTCTGAGCCAATCAGAGTGCTCCTACCGCAGTTATCTAAAATTCGCAATTATTTTCGCATTCGCAATAGCGAAAATTCGCAATCATTTCATTTCGATAAAATATCACGAATATTCAAATTTAGCGAATATATCTCGAATATTCGACTATATATTCGAGATATATCGCGAAATCGAATATGGCGTATTCTGCTCAACACTAAGCATGGGGGCTTTTGCTTTTCTTGTTTCTTGCATTGGGTTGAGCACTGAAATGTAGATCCGAAGGGGGACCCCAGACTGTTGTATTTTTGTGTGTGGGGGGGGGGGCCTATTGATATCTATATCAGATCCTCATTTAAAGGCTTACGGGGTTATCCACAAAAGGGATACGCCGGCGTATCTACTGATACGCCGTCGTATCCCTGTTTCTATCTATGGAACTGATCCACAGAATCAGTTTACCATAGATAGGCAGAAGATCCGACATGTGTAATTGAATTACACTGTCGGATCTTAAGGATGCAATTCTAGGCCGGCCGTTAGGTGGCGAGGCCATTGCGGCCGGCCTAGAATATGCAAATGAACACTTACGGCGATCCACGAACGTTCCGACGAGCCCGTCGCGATAAATCTACGTCGTTTACGTCGAGTTACGCCGTGTAAAAATAGGGCTAAGTCCTATTTGACTAAGCCCTATTAAGTATGGCCGTCGTTCCCGCGTCGAAATTTTAAACTCTACGTCGTTTGCGTAAGACGTCCGTGAATGGCGCTGGACGCCATTTACGTTAACGTCTAAGCAAATGACGTCGGAGCGACGTCTGTTAGCGCAATGCACGTCGGGTAAGTTACCCGACGGAGCATGCGCAGTACGTCCGGCGCAAGGGGGGCGCGCCTAATTTAAATGGGACTCGCCCCATTAGATTCGGCACGCCTTGCGCCGGACACATTTAAGTTACACCGCCGCAAATTTCAAGGTAAGTGCTTTGTGGATCGGGCACTTAGGTAGAAATTTTGCGGCGGTGTAACTTAAATCGGCAGATTTAAGTTACGCAGGATATTTGTGGATCTGGCCCTAAGTTCCCTATTTTTTTCTAAAATCCAGCTCCCATCATGTACCAATGTACCTCTGTTGCACAAAAATACAAGTTTTCTTTGATTTTGAAAACAAGGCCTACCTTATCCATGGCCAGAATTTTCTTGGTATACAGACTGGACAGACTAGGCGGTAAGACACAAGAAAGAGCTTTCTTTTGGTGATATTTAATAACCATGGAAAAAGAACAATTGTCCGGATGGCCACGCTCCAAAATTAAATGCCTTTATTAAACGATAGTCCTTACAAAAATTGGATAAAAATCAAACGTGTTTCATGTCACTAGTACAGGTGCTTAATCATAGCCAGCCAGCTATGATTAAGCACCTGTACTAGTGGCATGAAACACGTTTGATTTTTATCCAATGTTTGTAAGGACTATCGTTTAATAAAGGCATTTACTTTTGGAGTGCAGCCATCCGGACAATTGTTCTTTTTCCATGGATCTGCATACTGAGCCAGCACCCTTCATCTGGCGAGGGAGGTGAAATTATTGGCTGTCTAAACCTGGAGCAGTGAATGTGTTTGATATTTAATAACCATTGGGGTTTTTATTTTTTGCTAAAAAAAAAAAAAAAGGTCTTCATAGTTTGTTATAACATTTTGCAAACAGGTAATTTTTCTCCTGATGAGGGGGCACTGATAAGACTGGACTGACGGGCACTGATAGGTGGCACTATAGGCAGCACTAAGGGCACTAATAGGCGGCACTGAGAGGTGTATCACTGATAGGCACTGGTAGTTGACACTGATAGGCAGCACTGATAGGTGGCACTGGCAGGCACTGATTGGCAGCACTGATAGGTGGCACTGCTTAGCAGTACTGATGGTAACTGGTAGGCACTGCTTAGCAGCAGTGGCTGTCAGTGTTCGGGATCGATGCCCTGTTTACACAAGCCGGTAATCAACTTTTTTTCTCCTCACGCTATCAGCGTCAGAAGCATCTTATGCCCTGTACACATGACCGTTTTTTCTGTTGGAATAAACTCGGATGTTTTTTCCAACAGAATTCCGCTCAGGTAGCTAGATTCAAGTAGAGCGCCCTAACTTTGCGGCCGCGTAGTGTATCGTGTTTACACTACGCCACCGTAAGTTAGCGAGGCAAGTACATGATTCACAAAGTACTTGCCTGCTAAGTTACGATGGCGTGGCCTAAAGCGAGCGGGCGTAAGGGCGCCTAATTCAAAGTAGGCTGAGGGGGCGTGTTTTATGTTAATGGAGCTTGACCTGACGTGATTGACGTATTTTACGAACGGCGCATGCGCCGTCTGCCTACATATCCCAGTGTGCATTAGGGCAAAGTACGCCACACAGTCCTATTGATTTCGACGTGGACGTAAATGACGTAAAACCCTATTCACGGACGACTTACGCAAACGACGTAAAATTTTCAAATTTCGACGCAGGAACGGCGACCATACTTAACATTACTATTCTAGCTATTTGATGGAATAACTTTACGCCTCATAATGCGTTACATAAACGGCGTATCTGTACTGCGTCGGCCAGGCGTACGTTCGTGAATAGGCGTATTTACTCATTTACATATTCTACGCTGACCGCAATGGAAGTGCCACCTAGCGGTCAGCCTAAAAATTACACTTTAGGATACGATGGTGTAAGACACTTACGCCGCTCGTATCTGAGCCGCAGACGCAAATTCAGACTTAGGTCGGTGTATCTACTGATACGCCAGCCTAAGTCTCTCTGAATCTAGCTAAAGATGTCTTGCATACACACAGTCACACCAAATTCGGACCGTCAAGAACGCAATGATGTACAACACTACGACGAGCCGAGAAAAATTAAGTTCAATTCTTCCGAGCATGCGTTGACTTAATTCCATACAGACGAGCAGATTTTCCGATAGGAATTTTTTACGCCTGAAAAATAGAGTACCTGCTCTCTATCTAAGTCTGTCGGAAATTCCGATGTAAAAAGTCAGATGAAAAGCTCCCATCTGACTTTTTCGGAAATTCCGACCGTGTGTACACGGCATTAAACTCATATCAAACTGATACCAATGACATAAGTCCATAGTCATTGACACAGGCCCAAACTTTGTTAGTTCTGAAAGTTAGTGTTTGCATGTGCTTAGTCAATAATGATCAAGTATGGCGATAGGTCATTGCATTGTGTGAAGGAGAAGGGTTGTGCCTCCTCTCTTAAGGCCCCTTTCACACGGGCAGACCGTTCAGGTCCACCTGTCAGTTTTTTCGGTGGACCTGAACGGGCGCTCCATGTAAGTACATGGAGCGACGGATGTCAGCGGTGACCATGTCCGCTGACATCCGATCCGCTTAAAACAGACATATGGCGATACGTTCACCATCAGTCCTGGCAGATCATCAGGTGAGATCTGATGAAAACGAACATGCTGTCTGTTTTCTGCCGATCTCTCCATAGGAATTAGCGGCGCTAGACAAGCCCCTCCCTGCTCAGTGAGCAGAGAGGGACCTGTCATCCGCCAGCTCAGCGGAGATCAGTGGAGAGATCTCCCTCTGAGCTGGCGGACTCCGTGGCAACCGATCCGCCTCGTGTGAATGAGACCTTAGACCTAATAGGAAGGCTGACATTTTTCACGTAATCCAGTGGTGCTGTCATGAGATGCCGACTGTAAAGAGTAAAGCTCACAGTACATGTACACGCATGGTATTATCTTCTTTGGCTCTACCTATGAGTATGCAGGGTAAATGGGCTGATTTACTAAAACTGGAGAGTGCAAAACCTGGTGCAGCTGTGCATGGTAGCCAATCAGCTTCTAACTTCAGCTTGCTTAATTAAGCTTTGACAATAAAACCTCGAAGCTGATTGGGTTCTCTGCAGAGCTGCACCAGATTTTGCACTCTCCAGTTTTAGTAAATCAACCCCAAAGTCTGTCTGGACACAATGGGCCAGATTCAAAGAGCAATTGCGCCTGCGTAACCATAGTTACGTAGCGCAATTGCTTACTTGCCCCAGCGTAACGAATGCTCCTGATTCAGGAACCTTGTTACGCCGACTGCAGCCTAAGATATGCGTGGCATAAGGCTCTTATGCCCGCATATCTTAGGCTGCATTCTTGCGATGGCCGCTAGGTGGCGTTCCCGTTGTGCTCAGCGTATAGTATGCAAATTGCATACTAACGCCGATTCACAACGTTACGCGAGCCCTGCGTACGCAGTTTACGTCGTTTGCGTACGGCGTGTTTAGCGTAAGGCTGCTCCTGCTAATAGTAGGGGCAGCCAATGCTAAGGATACCCGTCGTTCCCGCGTCGTGAAATTTAAATTTTACGTTGTTTGCGTAAGTGATTCGTGAATGGCGCTGGACGCCATTCACGTTCACTTTGAAGCAAATGACGTCCTTGCGACGTCATTTGCCGCAATGCACGTCGGGAAAGTTTCCCGACGGAGCATGCGCTCTACGATCAGGGCGCGGGAACGTGCCTAATTTAAATGATTCCCGCCCCCTACGGGATCATTTACATTAGGCGCCCTTACGCCGGGCAATTTCAAAGAGCGCACACGCAATTTACGGAGCTGCTGCTCCGTGAATCGCGGGTAGCGCAGTAAATTTGCGGGGGCGCAGGGCAAAAACGGTGCCCTGCGCCTACGTAAAAAAAGTGTAAATGTTACTGAATCTACCCCAATGTGATTGGAAATTTTAGCTAGGACCATGTATTACATAGAGCATGGGTGCTAAACCTGTGGTCCTCCAGCTGTTGCGATACTCCATGTCCCATGAGGCACTGCAAGGCTGATAGTTACAAACATGACTCCCAAAGGCAGAGGCTTGATGGGACTTGGAGTTTTGCAACAGCTGGAGGGCCACAGGTTGAGCACCCATGACATAGAGGTTGATTTACTAAAGGCAAATATACTGTGCACTTTGAAAAGTGCAGTTGCGCCAGAGTTTAGTAAATAAGCAGAAGCTCTGCTGACTTACATAATCCAATCATGTGCAAGCAAAAATGCTGTATTTTCTGAAATACATTTTTTATGGAAGAACAACAAAAGAACACTGACAAAAACCTAAAACGCAAGCATATCAAAAAAACACTGATCTAGACATCAGGATTACAGATTACAGTCCTCCTTACCGAGTTTCCTTGCTTAATGTGGACAGTCATCTGCTCCAAATTATTTTTACTTTTCTCTGAAATAAATAACGCTTTCACCAGATCTTTAGACAGTAGAAAGTTTTCTGTGAGAGAAAAAAAAAAAAATACAACCGTTTGTATGTTTTTTTAACAGGATAACACTTTAGTGCATCTAAAGCCAAAACTTTGAGGTCCAAATGTACTAATGTAATTCATAAATACAATTAACAAGTAGCGGTCTCCCCGACTTCCAAGGGCCTGATGGTGACCCCCCAGAGCCAGGGAGAACGGACATCCCTCTTCAGGGTGCAGGTTACTAGGCACAGTGGGTGTGGTGCAAGGTGGAAAGAAACGGTGGGAGAGAGGGTTAGGGCACAGGACACCCATAGGCAAATGTAATAGCAATTAGGGAAAACTGTACAGACCAAAAATAGAACTAGGAAGACAGCAATACAGATAAAGGGCCTTTAAGCTGAATCTGTATTTTGTAGCAACTGCTGTCTCCTATGGCAACAATTCTCTCACAGTATCCCCCTGTAGATCCTTAAGCTTAGCGCACCGTCTCTCACTAGACTTCTTGGACTCTCAGCTACCTGCTGGATCCCTCGAGCTTCACCCACAGCTAACCGCTGTACTTATCTTCAAGCTTTACTTACAGCTACCCGCCGTACTCCTTCAAGCTTTACTTACAGCTACCCGCCGTACTCCTTCAAGCTTTACTTACAGCTACCCGCCGTACTCCTTCAAGCTTTACTTACAGCTACCCGCCGTACTCCTTCAAGCTTTACTTACAGCTACCCGCCGTACTCCTTCAAGCTTTACTTACAGCTACCCGCCGTACTCCTTCAAGCTTTACGTACAGCTACCCGCCGTACTCCTTCAAGCTTTACTTACAGCTACCCGCCGTACTCCTTCAAGCTTTACTTACAGCTACCCGCCGTACTCCTTCAAGCTTTACTTACAGCTACCCGCCGTACTCCTTCAAGCTTTACTTACAGCTACCCGCCGTACTCCTTCAAGCTTTACTTACAGCTACCCGCCGTACTCCTTCAAGCTTTACTTACAGCTACCCGCCGTAGTCCTTCAGGCTTAACTTACAGCTAGCCGCTGTATTCCTGGATGCCTCCACTGAAGCTTTCCCACTTGCTTCACCATCCCTGGCTAGTGAAGCATCTGCCCTAGTACGCCTTCAGAACTTCACCCCTGCCAAACTTGTCTTGGGTAACAGTAGTGGTCGTCCCTCCGTCAACTGCTTCTCCTTTATCTCTGGCAATGAACCGGCTCCCCTCGGGCTGAGCCTCTAATACACGTGGTTCCACCACAGGCTTCGGGCTTAACCTCTGCTGCTCCTCCTTTACGGCCCTTTGAATTCTTTGATAGGCTTCAGGCCCAGCAACCAGGAGCTGTTTGACACACACACCCACCTAGGTCACAGCCTTGGGCGGGAAGAACCCCTATCACTTGACTCCTCCCGAATAAATAGCCTATCCCAGCATGCACAGCGGCCAAAAGAAACTCCTGCTGATTGGCTGAGACAACTTATTTATCCATCACCTATATTCACAGTAATCCATCATCCTAATGCCAAAGGCAACAGTGCCACCTATTGACAGAAGAGAGAGACCACAAATTAAACTCAGACTTAAGACAGAAATCAGTGGATCAAAGACTAGCAATTAGCCAAGCTAGTTACCACCTGGCACAATTAGATTTATTAGCAGCCCTGTTCAGGCTAACAAACAGAAAAAACAATAATTGCTACCTTCAAAATGTGCTACTTAGGCTGGCCATACACTATACAATTTTGTTGTTCTATTTTCCTTTAGATTTACCAAAA